>NC_057796.1:337437440-337765919 GCF_018294505.1 Triticum aestivum
GGGGGGAGTCTCGCCGGCGCTTCCCCCGGCCGAGGGCCTACCTCCGTGCCACGCCTGGCTCCGTGTGGCGCGGGGGAGGGCCTGGCTCCGGGCCTCTCCTGCACAGCCCCCAGAGCACCACTCCTGCCATTGGCTGGGCCGCCGTCCTATGGTCTTCGACTGCTACCGCGGCCTGGGTCTTCTGCAGTCCAGGGTTAGCGTAAGTTTGCTCCTGCGACACTGGTTGTACCCTGCCGTCGTCGTCGCTAAAGGGGTCGGGGAAGTCTCTGGATGGCTCGTGAAAGGCCCGCGCCTCAGGCCCTCCAGCTGCACATCCTGGCCCGGGGAACGGATCGGAGCCTTCCCCCGGCAGGTATTCCAGGTGCACTATGCGGGGCACGTAGGCGTCCGCGATTGCCTCGCCAGAATCTCCGCCCGGGTGCCCCGCGCCTTGGGTCACGAACTGCGGCATCTGGCCCTGGTGGCCGCCGCGCGGTATCCTGGCGTGCCCTTGCGGCGGGCCGTCAGCACTTGTCCCTCCTGGCAATGGCGCGGTCGCGGCAGGACGGTCGGCGCCATTGCCCGTGCTCGTGTCGCCGGATCCCCCTGGCGCCCCAGGGGGCGCGCAGGCTCGCCGGGGCCTCGCACGCGCGTTCGCCACAAACCTGGGGTGTGCCCAAGGAGCAGAAGGGCGGCGTACCCCTGGAAGCGGCGTCCAGCAGTTCGGCGACCCGCTCCAGTAGTGCATTGCGGCCGCTCTCCGTTAGCCTGCACCGCTACAGCTCTCGCGCCACGATGAGCGCGGCTCGCATGTTTGCCTGCTCCCGTCGGGTGTGTGTTGCCGTTGCCGCAGCATAACCAGAGGATCGTGCGGCGGCGCGCGTGCGCTACGGTGCGAGGGTGGCGGGCGTCGGCCCGTGCTGCCCATGTCCGCGGGCGTTGAGTGCCGCGCGGGCCGCCTGGAACGCGGAGTTGAGGTCTTCTGGAGCGGACGGCGGTGCCCGAGTGGGCCAGGCCACCCAACGGTCGGCTTGGGTCCTCGGATCGTCAAGCATCGGAGCCGTGGAGCGACGGTGAGTTGGTCGATGGAGAAGAAAGCTTCGGCGCACCCCTACCTGACACGCCAAATGTCGGATTACGGGTTCCGGCAAACCCTTGAGGATCGAACACTTGGGTGCGCACGAAGTTCTCTCTTCCCCTAGCTCACACTCTCAACATTCTCAAGGCCTAGCTCGCCAAACCCAAAGAACAAGGGACACAAGAGTTTATACTGGTTCGGGCCACCGATGTATTGTAATACCCTACTCCAGTGTGGTGTGGTGGATTGCCTTGTAGGCTGAGGATGAACAAGTACAAGGGAAGAACAGCCTCCTGAGGAGAGGTGTTCTTGAGCTTGGTGAGCTTGGTGAGCTTGGGTGGTTGAGGATGATCTGAATGATTTGTCCCCTGCTAGGGTGGTGGCTAGTCCTATTTATAGAGGCCCTGGTCCTCTTCCCAAATGTTAGGCGGGAAGGGATCCCACAACGGCCACTTTTGAAGGGAGACAACTAGTACAAGCTATCCTGACTAAAGGTGGTCTTGGCCTGCCAAAGGCTCTGGTGGTGACGCCGCCGTGGGCTCCGCGGTGACCTCCGTCCTGCCGTCCTGCTTGTCTTGGTCTTGTTGCACCGATATGGAAACCTTTGCCTGATGCCTCGGGACTCCTTGCCTGTGCCTGCCTCTTTAGCACCAAAGAGGAAACTAGTACTCTGCGCCCGCTGGCGCCCGCCTGGCTTCGGTCGTCATGGCCCACGTTATGTGAACCTCGCGAGGTGCCCCTGCGCCTTGATCTCTGTGCTCCTTGCGAGCCAGCCTAGTGAGGCTGCCCCTAAGGAGGTCTTGTGCCGTCTGCCTCGCGAGGCTTGGCCCCTCGCGAGGGTCTTGAGCGATTGTTGGTGAAGATGGGTCGTACCAGGCCATTGGTGGAGGCACGACGTGGGCCGCAGGCAGGCAAGTCTGGGGACCCCCGTTCCCAGAATGCCGACAGCAGCTTCCACATGTATTCGTGCTTCGTGCCGAAGAACCGCTGCAGGGTCTGGGGACCGGCCGGGTTGAACTCCCATATGTGCTAAGTCTGGCTTTGGCAGGGGAGAATCCGGCGAAAGAGCATTACCTGGATCACGCTGGCAAGACTTGTATTCTTGTCCACCATACTCTTGATGCATTTCTGCAACATCGTCACCTCGTCGAACGACGCCCAGTCCAGGCCCTTATTGAGCCAGGATGTAAGCCGCATTGGAGGCCCAGACTTGAACTCAGAGGAAGCGGCCCATGTGGAGTCGCAGGCTTCTGTGACATAGAACCACTCTTGCTGCCACCCCTTCACGGTCTCCACAAAGGTGCCTTTGGGCCAAGTGACGTTGGGGAGCTTGCTCACCATGGCACCGCCACACTCCGCGTGTTGACCATCCACCACTTTTGGCTTCGCATTGAAGACCTTGAGCCATAGGCCGAAGTGGGGAGGGATGTGGAGGAATGCCTCACACACGACGATGAACGCCGAAATATTGAGGAAGGAATGTGGGGCTAGATCATGGAAATCTAGCCCGTAGTAAAACATAAGGCCGCAGACGAAAGGATGGAGGGGAAACCCTAATCTGTGAAGGAAATGAGGAATAAAAACTACCCTCTCATGGGGCTCCGGAGTAGGGACGATCTGCTTCTTGGCCGGAAGCCGGTGGGCGATTTCCTTGGCTAAGTACCCCGCTTCCCGGAGCTCCTTGATGTTCCCCTCCGTGACGGAGGAGGCCACCAACCTACCCTGCGCTCCAGATCCGGACATGGCTAGAGTGTTTTCTGGGGATGGAAAGGATTGAAGCTTGGGCGCTGGAGCTCGAGGGAGGATGGGCTGAGGAAGAAGAAGGCATAGGGCGAAAAGGTGGATTCTTATCTCCTTATAAAGGCAGTGAATATAGAGCGTCTCCCCACGAGCATTAAAACTCGCCTATTCCCAAGTGGTCGTGCGAAAAGCACAGTTGGATTACCCAAACCTGTATTGATGGGAATCCCGTAATAAGGGGACATGATCTTTTGCTTTGACAAGACATGTCACCGGAGATTGCGTCTTGAAACGCGAAACGGGAGAAACGATTCAAAATAATGAGGAGGCTGGATGTAACATCCTGCCAGCGGAACTGTCCATGAAGACATATCGTGTTTTGTGATTAAGTATTATGCCCTGCTGGCAGTGATATTGTGACTGTTAAACAGATCCGGATATAGTTCTTGTTGATCAACTACTTTGGAGTATTCGGAGGAGGAACCCGCCTTGCAATGCCGAAGGTAATCTGCGCGACTCGGAAAATAATAATATCCTCGTTCGCTGGCATAGGGTACCGCGAATGAAAGACGAGCGAGCGCCTCGTACGCAGCAGCTTCTATGGCCATATGCGGAGTCGGCATGGATTTTCCCACGAAGGAAACTTCCGTTGGGTCTTGGTTTGGGTATGCGGGAGGTATGTGCACCATTGCCCAATACTTAGAGGTGGAAGGGGTGATCCTCGATTTGAGCAACTCGTACTGGGGTGGATGGGTGGCACTCATGGTACTGCAGGTAAAGTCCCACAATAATTTAACAAAACTACCCGGGGTTGCGTCTGGGGTTCTCAGGTAAATACTGGGGGTCGGCATGGCAAAGAAATGGCTGTGAGAGTAGTGCACAAGGTGAGGGGTACTTGGCAAGGTCATGAGGTGGCCTTTTATAGCATTGGGGCTGGGTTATCCACCGGGGTGAAGGGTAACCGGTTGTCGATCCTGTACTTGGGTCAAAGCCACAGATATACATATCACATAAATGCGACGCATTACTGTGGGTGCCGTCGGGGTTGGTCTTGGTAGCTGCGCCCGAAAAATATGCAACTGTACGCCAACGTACATATGCATAGCCACTACTCCAAAAACAGGGGCGCTCAAGCAGACAGCATTTAATAAAAGCGATACAAGATCACACCATTACAAAGCGTAGGGAAAACTAACGCTTGATACTACTCAAGCGATTTAGTCTACTTCGTTAATGTCCAAGTGGGCTGGCCTGGTGGACGCCGAGGTTTCTCCACGGGTTTCACCGTCGGGATCTGCTGGTTGAGGTTGAGGGGCTGCGGGGTCGGGGAAGTGGTGATGACCATCGCGGGGGTTGCTGGCCACAATCCCGTTGGAACGGGTTCCCAAAAGGCGACGAAGCGCTTTTGGGGACACCAAAGCACTCTGGTTGATGGCTGGGGTAGACCTCAAGGGATCGATCGGGTGTCCGAACAACACGACTGGGTTGTCGGCGTCGGGCTCCATTTCTCCTCTCGTTAGGGCTCGGCGAACCAGTTCTCCACGAGCTGCGATCAGATCAAGGGTGACTTGATCGAACAGTTGCTCTAGTGCGCTTACATAGCGCACCAGATGCAATAGTGCAGGATCTGTCTCGTGATCTCCGTTGGCAACCTGGGGCGGCCTACCATACCTGGGGCTAGGCTGATAGGTTGGGCACCGTCTGCCGAAAGGCGTCGGGTCCCTGTGGGGCTATCTTACGCGAGAAGCTTGGCCGGGATTAGGTTAAGGTCTGGTGGTTTGGATAACCTAGGTTTATTGACCTGGCTAAGATAGGATTAGCCAATGGTCAGCCTGGATCTGATACCAAGTCTCTAACGACCGGACTTTTGGGATAATAATTTCCCAGAAAACGGCCTTTGTGCTCACCAGCCCCAGGATTACTGTTAGCTGATGAGGCACCAACTTGATACGAGAATTCCAAGCAAAGCACAAAAATATGTAGTACAAGACCATTGTGGCCTAGGAGTACAACACCTGGTTTCTAGTGGTTGATGGCGCAAGCGGTTTGCGGTACATCTGCGTCTATGGGACTCCATTTCCCACAAGAATAGCTGACCAGCATAACTCCTATCTTCGCGCGGCTGCTATCGCCATAGCGTAGGTTCCGGGACTGTCATCGCAATGCTTATCTCCAAGTAAGGAATCTGGCCAAGACAATAGCCAGGGACAAGCCAGTGAGTACATTTGAATGTACTCGCAAACATTAAGAACACGGGAATAATATACCAGAACATGCTCCGAAAATATATTATGAGGATAACGTCTGTCACGAGATAAACGAAAACCGTGATGCACGCATGCGGGAAAAAGATGAACATGCAATACGGGAGTAGGAATAGAATGCACTGATCGAGTGCCTGAAATGACTCCTCAAAAAGGGTGCAAATAAATTTAACAATGCCGCAGTCGGGCGTCGGAGCGACACCACATAAAGGGCTTATAAAGAATAAATGATTAACAAACATGCCGCAGTCGGGCGTATGGGCGACACCACATAAAGGGCTTATAAAGAATAAATGATTAACAAACATGCCGCAGTCGGGCGTCTGGGCGACGCCACATAAAGGGCTTATAATGGATAAATAAATAACAAACATGCCCCAGTCGGGCGTCTAAGCGACGTCACATAAAGGGCTTATACAAGAATGAACATAGTGAACATCCGGGAGGTAGAACCGTCCCAGGGACACTCAATAATTCAAATAAAGTAAATGGTTAGTCCACAATAACAACGATCATAATCCATATGTGCCACAGTCATAAACAATATCTAGTTCAGCCGTTTCTCCATCCGAAGACCGTCACTGTGTTCTGATTTAGCCGCTCTCCATCCGAATACCGTTACAGTGTTCTAGTCCAGCCGTGTCTCCATCCGAAAACCGATACTATGATCCATCTCAGACTGTAATCCTTACCATGGACATGGCTATCCGAAGGGATATATCCTCTGCAGAGGGTGTACTCTTTACCCACGAGTAACGGATTCATTTAGTCCATCGGGACTAATTTCGCCTACGGTCTTTTAATTGAAAACACGCCTGACCTGCACACACCAGCTTAACTTACCGGTGTCTGGACTCACCCACAACACCTGTCGAGCCAAACACAAGTGGGGAGGCTACAACCTCGACGTAGCATGGGATCAAATTTATATACGCGCGCTCTAAGGGGTGCCCCCCTCTCGGTCCCAACCGGAAACACCCATGCCCCCGGACCAGGTGGCATGCCTACCGGAGGCCTCCGGTATCTTCCACCATGGCCTCTCTGTACGGTGTGTGCTTTGGTAAGGGGTTGACAACTTATTGAACCGTACCCCGTCTGCGACAGGGACAGGTGGTAGTACAAAACAAATAGGGAAGTTACTGATCAGGGCTCGACCCAGACCGACTCAGGTGGTCCAAGAATTCTCCGAGTGATTAGCATAAACCAAAATATTACCATTAACAGACAGAATCACCGCTCATCAAACCTCCTCATGCCATACCGGACACACTCGTCCCGACGAGGAACTAGGGACAAGCTCGTGCCTACCCAAGATCACGATTTTCCCGGCTTCCTTCCGGTATGCATGAGGGGCTCACGAGGATGATCACTATCACCAACATATCCATTAATAACAGCAGGGTATCTCTTGTATGCACTCATGCGTGTGACTTTATCGTTACATAAAAATAATGTATGTTCCAAGTCGAGTGGTGTTGTAACCATATCAAAACACCACACAAAAATATCATGCCAGAGTTCAGAAATGCTTGCCTTCAAGAGTATGCAAAGGGTGCACTTTTTGAAAGCTTTCTCTCTCTCCATCTCCTATTTGAAAAAGAAATATTCAAATAACAAATATTCAGACACAGTGCAAAAAGTTGCCCCAAATATTTTTGAAATAAATCTGAAAATAAACTAGATGAAATTTGAGAGAGGTAGGAAAAAGAATCAACTCATTTGGAGTTTTATTTTAAAAGATATAGCCAGTCAAAGTTCTGTTTTTAAATAAAACAGAAAAAGAAAACGTTTCGGGGCGCTTACGCTTTCTGTTCAGCGGAAACGTATTTTGCGAAACACGTTTCCACTTAAAACACGCGTCGGCGGGGTTGGGTCACTGACAGTGGGTCCAGGGGGCCCACTGGTCAGGTTTGACCATTCCTCCCTCTCCCTCCTCTTCTCTGCCCGAACGGGGCGGGGCTCCGGCGATCGCCGGCGACGAACGGCGGCTCCTCGAGGGCACCTGAGGGCAGGGATGGACCTGCCAGACCGGGGCGGTCCTCCTGGTGGTCGTTGGGTCGTCGGGGGTGGAAGGAGTCGCCGGCGGCGAGCTCTGCAGCGGAGGGGGTATGGGAGTGAAGTGAGTTTTGGGCTCCGGTGGTTTCCGATCGCGGCTGAGGCGCTGGGCAGCTCCACAAGAACGAGGGGAAGCGGTTGGTGGCGCTGGATGGGCGGGGGAGTGGCTGGTTGCGACGAACGGCACCGGAAGGCAGCGGCGGCCGAACCGGCCGGAGTTGGGGAAGATGGCCTCTCCCGCCCAATCCCCGGCTAGGGGAGCACTAGGGGGAAAGCCTGAGGTCGCCTGAGGTCTTGAACGAGTTCGTGGATCCCTTAAATAGGCGCTCGAGGCTGGACTGCGGCGGCCGTGGATAAGAACGCCGGCGACCGCGGTGCTGTAGCTGCAGGGTGACGTGGCGGCGACGAGCGCGTGCCGACGAGCTTCAGGATAAGCTTGAGCTGTTCACAGGGGCAGCTGGCGCGCGCGGGTGGCTTGGGCGGTGCCGACCATGGCAGGGGCTCGCTGCCGACGCCGGCGTGCCGCCAAAAGCTCTGCCAGCAGCGCTGTAGGGCGCCAGGGGTGGCGTGGAGAGTGGGCGAGTGTAGTGCGCGGTTCAGCAGGCGAGCAGGGGCCAGGGACGGGACGCGACGAGGGCGGCAGTGCGACGCGGCGGCTCAGTGCGCGCGCGTGCAAAACGTGCGCTTTGGGTGCGCCCAGAGCACGCACGGGACATGCTCGACGAAATGCCAGGGCAGTCTAGAGCGCGAGGGGGAGGCTGGAAATTAACATCACTGGGTTATGGATAGCTAGGATCTTAGTGGACATGGTTGCTGGGCCAGAGGATAAAGATCACAATGCAAACTAGGAAACATGCCACAAACTGTCCATGAACACAAGGTGTTCGACAAAATGCTAAATGCATCTAGGCAACTCTTGGAGTGGCCAAAAACTCCAGATCAAGGTCTCTTTAGATGTAGATCATGATGGCAAGCTCATTTGAGAAAGACCAGAGACTTGCTAGTGCAAGCTTTGCAAAACTACAGTTTTGGACAGAAAGAAAGAGGTCTCAATGCATGCACTTAAAATCTTCCAATGAGTTCATTCTCTTGGACTTAAGGGTTTTGTAGGGAGGGCTACAAGCAGAAAAAAAGTTCATGGGCACTAGAGCAAAATAAAATAGGGTTGCAGTACAAATCATCAAATTGGACCAGAATGAAAAAGAGGTTAATTCACTCAAATTTTTCAAAGAACATCACCGGGTTTTGGCATAAAGTTGAAATATATGCATCTACTGACATCTCCCAACACTTGAAAGATTTTTTAAAGAAATATTTAACTAGGTTCTAGTGCAAAAATGCCTACTGGACCAGATTGGAAAAGTTGGTGTAGAGCCCTAAATCTCCAATGACCAAAAGATATTTTTGCATAAAAGTGATGTGGAAACATCACATGACATCCCCAAATTTTGGTGGAAATTTTAAATGCATCTGTCAAATGGTTGCAGTGCAAAACAGGCTCCAATTTCATGAAAAATCATTTTAAAAGAATAAAGCTCAAGAAAAAGCAATTATGCAATTAAATCCACTGATAAAGAATTGTTTCATAGAGAGAGTGTACAAGTCCAATAATACTTTGGGGAAGTTTCCACTTGAGGTAAAAACTCATAATATCAAAAGGAAAAATCTAGACAAATGGAAAAGTTTAATTTCCTGGCAAAATTTTAATCAATAAAACAAGATCAAAATTTTGGGGTGTCACAACACTACCCCCCTTAAGAAAAATCTCGTCCTCGAGATTTGTTAAAAGCTGTTTGGATCAAACACTGTTCTTGCCAAAGAAATCATTCAACTGTGCAAAAACAAAGCGGCTACAGTGAGGGGACAATAAGTGGTGTAAACCACAGTGTGGTACACTAGCGTAGCATGGAAAAAATCCATGGTCGGGGAAAACGAGATATTTCTACGCGGATACAGTAATTTAGAATAAATTCTAAATTACTAAAACATGCTGGTTGTACCCGAGAGCACAGTGCTCTCTTTTGCTGACAGGTGGACCCGGGGTCCACTGTCGGCCTCTTCTTCTACCTCTGGCTCTCTCTTCTCTCTCGCGTGCTCTCCCGCGCTCCCTCCACCGGCGACGCCTAGCGCGTAGGGCATCTAGGCCGTACTGCGGTAGTGCGCGGCGTGCTAGCTTCCGGTGCAGCGTGCCCTCACCTGGCGGGCCAGTGCACTGTCGGCACTGCTCGCAGACTCGCCTCCGAACACCGGCGATCGGGCGACGAGTGGCGCTGATGGACCTCGCCCACCGTACACCGATCTCGAGCTATAAAACAATCGCGGTGCTCCTCTCTTCTTCCTCACACCTGGCCTCGCTCCTACTCCTCCTTCCTTCTCCTCCATTGCGGTTCGCAGGAGCTCGAGACGAGGCTCTAATGGCGGAGGCGATGCCGGACTGGTATGTGGTCCTGGTGTGCGGAGGTTTGGCGGTGCTGCTGGGGTTATCCGTGCTCCTGTGCGTGATGATCCTGGATGATCGTTGTGATGATGCCGCTCGAGTGTTAGCTCTTCGCGGCGGCGGCGATCACGAGGATTAGGTGCGGCATCGAGGGCTAACTGTTGTCGCTGTGCTGGGGCAACTCGTGCCCGAACGATTACTCACAAGTCTCTCTTACTGAGACTGTGGTGTACTCGGGTGTGATTAGTTAGGTGCAACAAGGTGTACGAGGATCTGTAATCAGCGCACGAGGTCGAGCGGTTGTGGTTGTGAGTCTGCTGTTACGGTGCTGCGCGAATAAAAAAAATCTATGTCATGAAGATATATACGCTGCAGCAACTCGGGGAAAGAAAGTCTCACTACAAAATTTATCGCGAGAAAGATAATTTAATTAAATCAAAATTAACAGTAGTAAACTGCTCAAATAAATGAAACCAAAAATCTGATCCGTCGCACAAATTTTTGGGTACCACGCACAAGTCACAACACATAAATAAACACTGGGATAATAAATACAGCGGTGACGTTTACAATAAAAACGGTAAACGGACAGGATCCTGAGAAAACGTCTCTGGTACGGGGGCACACTCCTCTTCTATCGGGGGAAGCGGGTTGACCAGTCGATGGATGCGCCTCTCCTGGCCAGGCCTCAGTGGTCTGCCAATAGCGATCCGAGGATTTAAATCAACGAGGCTCTGGAGATAACCCATTACTCGCTGAGTCAAACGCTCCTGAGCGATAACGTACTGGGCAAGGTTGGCCAGTACTGGATCTCTCTCAATTCGTCCACCGAGAAAAGATGCAAATTCTCCGGGTGCTGCACGACTCGGAAAATAATAATATCCTCGTTCGCTGGCATAGGGTACCGCGAATCGAAGACGAGCGAGCGCCTCGTACGCAGCAGCTTCTATGGCCATATGCGGAGTCGGCATGGATTTTCCCATGAAGGAAACTTCCGTTGGGTCTTGGTTTGGGTATGCGGGAGGTATGTGCACCACTGCCCAATACTTCGAGGTGGAAGGGGTGATCCTCGATTTGAGCAACTCGTACTGGGGTGGATGGGTGGCACTCATGGTACTGCAGGTAAAGTCCCACAATAATTTAACAAAACTACCCGGGGTTTCGTCTGGGGTTCTCAGGTAAATACTGGGGGTCGGCATGGCAAAGAAATGGCTGTGAGAGTAGTGCACAAGGTGAGGTGTACTTGGCAAGGTCACGAGGTGGCCTTTTATAGCATTGGGGCTGGGTTATCCACCGGGGTGAAGGGTAACCGGTTGTCGATCCTGTACTTGGGTCAAAGCCACAGATATACATATCACATAAATGCGACGCATTACTGTGGGTGCCGTCGGGGTTGGTCTTGGTAGCTGCGCCCGAAGAATATGCAACTGTACGCCAACGTACATATGCATAGCCACTACTCCAAAAACAGGGGCGCTCAAGCAGACAGCATTTAATAAAAGCAATACAAGATCACACCATTACAAAGCATAGGGAAAACTAAGGCTTGATACTACTCGAGCGATTTAGTCTACTTCGTTAATGTCCAAGTGGGCTGGCCTGGTGGACGCCGAGGTTTCTCCACGGGTTTCACCGCCGGGATCTGCTGGTTGAGGTTGAGGGGCTGCGGGATCGGGGAAGTGGTGATGACCATCGCGGGGGTTGCTGGCCACAATCCCATTGGAACGGGTTCCCAAAAGGCGACGAAGCGCTTCTGGGGACACCAAAGCACTCTGGTTGATGGCTGGGGTAGACCTCAAGGGATCGATCGGGTGTCCGAACAGCACGACTGGGTTGTCGGTGTCGGGCTCCATTTCTCCTCTCGCTGGGGCTTGGCGAACCAGTTCTCCACGAGCTGCGATCAGATCAAGGGTGACTTGATCGAACAGTTGCTCTAGTGCGCTTACATAGCGCACCAGATGCAATAGTGCAGGATCTGTCTCGTGATCTCCGTTGGCAACCTGGGGCGGCCTACCATACCCGTCACGACTGGGGTAGTAGTAGAACGAGCGACAGTTAACTCTGGGCGACAAGTGCCGGAGTTGGACTATAGCTTCTCGGGCTGCCAGTTGGATGGCTTGTGGCTCAAAGGAAGTTGTCCTTCAAGTGAACCTGTAGGGGCGTTCTGGTGACAGACCCCTACCGTAAATGTGCACCGTGGCCCAGTACTGACGGCTCTCACCGTACATGGGTCCTTGGTACACAACATATTCAGGAGGCTCTTCTAAAGCATAGGCACGGTGGGTGAGGTTTGCGAGCACGGTCACAAAACCTCCAAGGTTGGTCGCTGTGGTCTCATTGTGAACAATGGGGCCAGGCATCGTGGCTTGGTTTGGGAAAGGGGCTGTGCTGTGCTGGGTTGAGGCTAGCATGCCCTTTTTATAGGGAAAAGGGGACGGAGTCTTCCTTCGCACGCCTGCGATTGAGACGTGTTAGGTGTCGGTCACTGGCGCGTGATCGACGGACTAGGCTGATAGGTTGGGCACCTCTGCCGAAAGGCGTCGGGTCCCTGTGGGGCTATCTTACGCGAGAAGCTTGGCCGGGATTAGGTTAAGGTCTGGTGGTTTGGTTAACCTAGGTTTATTGACCTGGCTAAGATAGGATTAGCCAATGGTCAACCTGGCTCTGATACCAAGTCTGTAACGACCGGATTTTTGGGATAATAATTTCCCAGAAAATGGCCTTTGTGCTCACCAGCCCCAGGATTACTGTTAGCTGATGAGGCACCAACTTGATACGAGAATTCCAAGCAAAGCACAAAAATATGTAGTACAAGACCATTGTGGCCTAGGAGTACAACACTTGGTTTCTAGTGGTTGATGGCGGAAACGGTTTGCGGTACATCTGCGTCTATGGGACTCCATTTCCCACAAGAACAGCTGACCAGGATAACTCCTATCTTCGCGCGGCTGCTATCGCCCTAGCGTAGGTTCCGGGGCTGTCATCGCAATGCTTATCTCCAAGCAAGGAATCTGGCCAAGACAATAGCCAGGGACAAGCCAGTGAGTACGTTTGAATGTACTCGCAAACATTAAGAACACGGGAATAATATACCAGAACATGCTCCGAAAATATATTATGAGGATAACGTCTGTCACGAGATAAACGAAAACTGTGATGCACGCATGCGGGAAAAAGATGAACATGCAATACGGGAGTAGGAATAGAATGCACTGATCGAGTGCCTGAAATGACTCCTCAAAAAGGGTGCAAATAAATTTAACAATGCCGCAGTCGGGCGTCGGAGCGACACCACATAAAGGGCTTATAAAGAATAAATGATTAACAAACATGCCGCAGTCGGGCGTATGGGCGACACCACATAAAGGGCTTATAAAGAATAAATGATTAACAAACATGCCGCAGTCGGGCGTCTGGGCAACGCCACATAAAGGGCTTATAATGGATAAATAAATAACAAACATGCCGCAGTCGGGCGTCTGAGCGACGTCACATAAAGGGCTTATACAAGAATGAACATAGTGAATATCCGGGAGGTAGAACCGTCCCAGGGATACTCAATAATTCAAATAAAGTAAATGGTTAGTCCACAATAACAATGATCATAATCCATATGTGCCACAGTCATAAACAATATCTAGTTCAGCCGTTTCTCCATCCGAAGACCGTCACTGTGTTCTGATTTAGCCGCTCTCCATCCGAATACCGTTACAGTGTTCTAGTCCAGTCGTGTCTCCATCCGAAAACCGATACTATGATCCATCTCAGACTGTAATCCTTACCATGGACATGGCTATCCGAAGGGATATATCCTCTGCAGAGGGTGTACTCTTTACCCACGAGTAACGGATTTATTTAGTCCATCGGGACTAATTTCGCCTACGGTCTTTTAATTGAAAACACGCCTGACCTGCACACACCAGCTTAACTTACCGGTGTCTGGACTCACCCACAACACCTGTCGAGCCAAACTCTAAGTGGGGAGGCTACAACCTCGACGTAGCATGGGATCAAATTTATATACGCGCGCTCTAAGGGGTGCCCCCCTCTCGGTCCCAACCGGAAACACCCATGCCCCCGGACCAGGTGGCATGCCTACCGGAGGCCTCCGGTATCTTCCACCATGGCCTCTCTGTACAGTGTGTGCTTTGGTAAGGGGTTGACAACTTACTGAACCGTACCCCGTCTGCGACAGGGACAGGTGGTAGTATAAAACAAATAGGGAAGTTACTGATCAGGGCTCGACCCAGACCGACTCAGGTGGTCCAAGAATTCTCCGAGTGATTAGCATAAACCAAAATACCATTAACAGATAGAATCACCGCTCATCAAACCTCCTCATGCCATACCGGACACACTCGTCCCGACGAGGAACTAGGGACAAGCTCGTGCCTACCCAAGATCACGACTTTCCCGGCTTCCTTCCGGTATGCATGAGGGGCTCACGAGGATGATCACTATCACCAACATATCCATTAATAACAGCAGGGTATCTCTAGTATGCACTCATGCGTGTGACTTTATCGTTACATAAAAATAATGTATGTTCCAAGTCGAGTGGTGTTGTAACCGTATCAAAACACCACACAAAAATATCATGCCAGAGTTCAGAAATGCTTGCCTTCAAGAGTATGCAAAGGGTGCACTTTTTGAAAGCTTTCTCTCTCTCCATCTCCTATTTGAAAAAGAAATATTCAAATAACAAATATTCAGACACAGTTCAAAAAGTTGTCCCAAATATTTTTGAAATAAATCTGAAAATAAACTAGATGAAATTTGAGAGAGGTAGGAAAAGAATCAACTCATTTGGAGTTTTATTTTAAAAGATATAGCCAGTCAAAGTTTGGTCAAAGTTCTGTTTTTAAATAAAACAGAAAAAGAAAACGTTTCGGGGCGCTTACGCTTTCTGTTCAGCGAAAACGTATTTTGCGAAACACGTTTCCACTTAAAACACGCGTCGGGGGGGTTGGGTCGCTGACAGTGGGTCCAGGGGGCCCACTGGTCAGGTTTGACCGTTCCTCCCTCTCCCTCCTCTTCTCTGCCCGAACGGGGCGGGGCTCCGGCGATCGCCGGCGACGAACGGCGGCTCCTCGAGGGCACCTGAGGGCAGGGATGGACCTGCCAGACCGGGGCGGTCCTCCTGGTGGTCGTTGGGTCGTCGGGGGTGGAAGGAGTCACCGGCGGCGAGCTCTGTGGCGGAGGGGCTACGGGAGTGAAGTGAGTTTTGGGCTCCGGTGGTTTCCGATCGCGGCTGAGGCGCTGGGCAGCTCCGCAAGAACGAGGGGAAGCGGTTGGTGGCGCTGGATGGGCGGGGGAGTGGCTGGTTGCGACGAACGGCACCGGAAGGCAGCGGCGGCCGAACCGGCCGGAGTTGGGGAAGATGGCCTCTCCCGGCCAATCCCCGGCTAGGGGAGCACTAGGGGGAAAGCCTGAGGTTGCCTGAGGTCTTGAACGAGTTCGGGGATCCCTTAAATAGGCGCTCGAGGCTGGACTGCGGCTGCCGTGGATAAGAACGCCGGCGACCGCGGTGCTGTAGCTGCAGGGCGACGTGGCGGCGACGAGCGCGTGCCGACGAGCTTCAGGATAAGCTTGAGCTGTTCACAGGGGTAGTTGGCGCGCGCGGGTGGCTTGGGCGGTGCCGACCATGGTAGGGGCTCGCTGCCGACGCCGGCGTGCCGCCAAAAGCTTTGCCAGCGGCGCTGTAGGGCGCCAGGGGTGGCGTGGAGAGTGGGCGAGTGTAGTGCGCGGTTCAGCAGGCGGGCAGAGGCCAGGGATGGGACGCGACGAGGGCGGCAGTGCGACGCGGCGGCTCAGTGCGTGCGCGTGCAAAACGTGCGCTCTGGGCGCGCCCAGAGCACGCACGGGACATGCTCGACGAAATGCCAGGGCAGTCTAGAGCGCGAGGGGGAGGCTGGAAATTAACAGCACTGGGTTATGGATAGCTAGGATCTTAGTGGACATGGTTGCTGGGCCAGAGGATAAAGATCACAATGCAAACTAGGAAACATGCCAAAAACTGTCCATGAACACAAGGTGTTCGACAAAATGCTAAATGCATCTAGGCAACTCTTGGAGTGGCCAAAAACTCCAGATCAAGGTCTCTTTAGATGTAGATGATGATGGCAAGCTCATTTGAGAAAGACCAGAGACTTGCTAGTGCAAGCTTTGCAAAACCACAGTTTTGGACAGAAAGAAAGAGGTCTCAGTGCATGCACTTAAAATTTTCCAATGAGTCCATTCTCCTGGACTTAAGGGTTTTGTAGGGAGGGCTACAAGCAGAAAAAAAGTTCATGGGCACTAGAGCAAAATAAAATAGGGTTGCAGTACAAATCATCAAATTGGACCAGAATGAAAAAGAGGTTAATTCACTCAAATTTTTCAAAGAACATCACCGGGTTTTGGCATAAAGTTGAAATATATGCATCTACTGACATCTCCCAACACTTGAAAGAATTTTTAAAGAAATATTTAACTAGGTTGTAGTGCAAAAATGCCTACTGGACCAGATTGGAAAAGTTGGTGTAGAGCCCAAAATCTCCAATGACCAAAAGATATTTTTGCATAAAAGTGATGTGGAAACATCACATGACATCCCCAAATTTTGGTGGAAATTTTAAATGCATCTGTCAAATGGTTGCAGTGCAAAACAGGCTCCAATTTCATGAAAAATCATTTTAAAAGAATAAAGCTCAAGAAAAAGCAATTATGCAATTAAATCCACTGATAAAGAATTGTTTCATAGAGAGAGTGTACAAGTCCAATAATACTTTGGGGAAGTTTCCACTTGAGGTAAAAACTCATAATATCAAAAGGAAAAATCTAGACAAATGGAAAAGTTTAATTTCCTGGCAAAATTTTAATCAATAAAACAAGATCAAAATTTTGGGGTGTCACAAACGGTAACAATGACAATAGTAACAGTAGCAACAACAAAAGTAACTTAGCAAAGATCAATATGTGAAAAGCTCGTTGGTATTGGATCATCGATGGATAATTATGTTGGATGGCATTCATCATGGAACAGTAAACTATGGCGACACAGAACTAGCTCCAATTCATCAATATAATGTAGGCATGTATTCCGTATATAGTCATGCGTGCTTATGGAAAAGAACTTGCATGACATCTTTTGTCTTACCCTCCCGTTGCAGCGGGGTCCATAAGGAAACTAAGGGATATTAAGGCCTCCTTTTAATAGAGAATCGGAACAAAGCATTAGCACTTAGTGAATACATAAACTCCTTAAACTACACTAATCACCAGAAAGAATCCCAATTATTGTCACTTTGGGGTATGCGGATCATAACTCGTAATAGGTGTCTATAACCTGCAAGATAGGATCAAGAACACACACACACACACACACTCACATATATATATATATATTCATGAAAACATAATAGGTCCAGATCTGAAAGCATGGTGCTCGGGCCCTAGTGACAAGCATTAAGCATAGCAAAGTCATAGCAACATCAATCTCAGAACATAGTGGATACTAGGGATCAAGCCCTAACAAAACTAACTCGATTACATGATAAATCTCATCCAACCCATCACCGTCCAGTAAGCCTACGAAGGATTTACTCACTCCCATCGGTGAGCATCATAAAATTGGTGATGGAGGAAGGCTGATGATGACGACGGCGTCGATTTCCACCCTCCAGAGCCCCGAACGGACTCCAGATCAGCCCTCCCGATGAAGAACGGGAGGTGGCGGCGGTTTCGTATCATAAAATGCGATGAATCCTTCTCTCTGATATTTTTCTTGGTGAATAGGTATATATGGAGTCGGAGTTAGGGTTGCCAGAGGTCCAGGGGGCCCACAAGCTTGGGAGGCATGCCCTGGGGGGGGAGGGGGTTGGCGTGCCCCCTGGGTGGCCCCTCTTTGGTATCTTTTTCTGCCAGTATTTTTATCTATTCCACAAAAAATCTCCGTAACTTTTCAGGTCAATCCGAGAACTTTGATTTCTGCACAAAAATAACACCATGGCAATTGTGCTAAAAACAACCGTCGGTGTCAAAACCGGCGGATCTCGGGTAGGGGGTCCCGAGCTGTGGATCTAGGATCAATGGGGAAGAAGGGACGAAGAACACAGTGTTTACCCAGGTTCGGGCCCTCTCTAGGAGGTAAAACCCTACGTCCTGCTTGATTGTATTGATGTGTATGGTATGATTAGAGAGTCGATCTACCGCGAGATCAAGCAAGCTAAACCCTAGGTTGCAGGGGTATTGGATGTTGTTGGCGTTCTGGGAACGGGGGTCCCCAGACTTGCCTGCCTGCGGCCCACGGCGTGGCTCTGCGAGCGGGCCCGTACGGCCCATCTTCACCTGCAAGCATTCAAGACCCTCGCGAGGGGCCAAGCCTCACGAGGCAGACGACGCAAGGCCTCCTCAGGAGCGGCCTCACCAGGTTGGCTCGCGAGGGGCGGAGAGATCAAGGCAAGGCAAACCTCGTGAGGTTCTCATGACGTGAGCCATGACGATCGAGACCAGGCGGGCGCCAGCGCGCACAATGTCTTTGTTTCCTCTTTGATGCTAAGGTAGCAAGCTCAGGCGGAGAGTACCGAGGCGTCAAGCAAAGCTTTCCATATCAGTGCAACGAGACCAAGACCAGCAGGACGGCAAGACGGAGGTCACCATGGAGCCCAAGGCGGCGTCACCGCCAGAGCCTTTGGCAGGCAAAGACTACTTTTGTCAGGATAAGCTGTACTAGATGTCCCCTTTCAAATTGGCCATTGTTGGATCCCTTCCCGCTCAATATTTGGTAAGAGGACCGGGGCCTCTATAAATAGGACTAGCCACCATAGTAGAAGGGGACCGAACGGAGCCTCAGGCATCTGATCTTTAGCCAACCCTTAGCCACACACCGATTACAAGAACACCTCAACCTCAGGAGGCTGTTCTTCCCCTTGTAACTGTTCGTCCTCAACCCTAGAGGCAATCCACCACCACCACACTGGAGTAGGGTATTACACCACAACGGTGGCCCGAACCAGTATAAATCTTGTGTTCTTTGTGTTGCGAGTTCGTCGAGTTAGCCCTTGAGATCTTAGCAAAGCTAGGACGTGGATCGGTAGGGGGAGATCTTTGTGCGCACCCCAGAGTTTGAACCTTAAGGGTTTTGCCGGAACCCGTGATCCGACATTTGGCGCGCCAGGTAGGGGTGCGCCGGAGCCTCTTCCCCATCAGCTGATCCACCGACGCTCCGCGGTTCCGATGTCCGGCGACCCGAGGGCTGACGCTGACCGCTGGGAAGCCTGGCCCGCCCGGACGGCGCCGCCTGCCCAGGAAGACCTCAACCCCGCGCTCCAGGCGGCATGGGCGCCACCTAACGCTGCTGGGCGCGGGCGGCGCGCCCAGGCGCCGTCCACCCTTACTCCACAAAAGGCGCTAGCCGCTGCAAGGGCCGCAAGCCACGCCGCGGCAACGGCGCCACACACCCGGCGGGAGCAGGCGAACATGCGGGATGCACTCACAGTGCCACGGGAGGTGCTGCAGTGCCGACTAATGGAGAGCGGACGGGATGCGCTGCTGGAACGCGTTGCCGAGCTACTGGACGCAGCAGCCATGGGAGCGCCGCCCTTCTGCTATCAGCTCATGCCTTAGGCGGCGGCTGGATCCCACGGCAGGCCTCGCCGCGCCCGCGTGCTCCCGGGTGCACCCGGGGGCCTCGTCGACATCAACACGATCCACGATGGAGGGCGCCCTGTCGCGCCCGCACCACCCCAGATGGGTGCGGGCACGAGCATTACCACATACGGCCCCACCGGAGCACTGCCCTGCCATCCTCAGGACGGCGTGACAGGCTGGGCGACATGGAGCGTGGGGCACTTCGGCGAGGTCTTCGGGGCAGCGGCCTCGGAGGCCTACGTGCCCCGCATGATGGACCAGGAGTACACGCCGGAGGACGACCCCGGCTCGTTCCTCGGACCAGGTTGGGAGGAGGAGGCGTTAGGAGCTGAAGCCTTCCAGGAGCCGCCAGAGAGCCCCACCAACCGCGCCGTCGACAACAGATACAGGTTACCACTAATCCCTCAGGGGCAAGCTTACGCTAACCATGAGTCGCAGGTGAACTAGGTCACAGCACCAGGCGATGGTTCCGGCACGGCGATGTCCGCCCCATCAAGAGAGGCCCACTGGGGGCTATGCGGGAGGAGCCAAGAGCAAGGCCCCTCCCCACGTCGCATGGAGCAAGGCGTTACCCGGAGGTAGGCCCTCTGCCGGGGAGGCGCCGGCGAGCCCTACCCCGGCAGAGGACCCGTGGTTGCCGAGAGCGCCGCTGGCGTCCCCTTTGCCCCTTTGGTGGTGTCCTTGTTTCCGATCGCCCCCAACGGTGGCCGAGGTAGGCGCAAGGCGGGGCCCTTGTCTGGCGATATGAAGTAAGGCTCACGCCTATGAAGATCGCCGCCCGTGACACTCTCACGTAATAACGAGTGGGGCTGTACACGCCCCGGAGTCTCAGGAGTGCCGCCCTCGGGCCTCGGGGGCTCCCTCCCACGTCCTAGTGGCAGCACTTAGCTCCGCGCTGGTGAGAAGACTCGAAGACAAGAAGACTAGACTAGGTGCCGGATGGGGCCATTTGCTTTGGATCCCTTTTATGTAGCCTTGCCTTCTGGATTTGGATTTAAGTCGAAGTTGAATTTTCGTTGATGCGCGCGGGGGGTGCCTTTTCTCGTTCAAGTGATTTCTTGCTATCTGGTTCTTGCCTTATTCCGAAGCTCGCGCTCACTGCCTCCCCCTCGCGGGCCCCTCGCGAGCGGGGCTGGGCGCAGCACACGCACCGCGCGCGCCGATCGGCACTTGATTCTTGTGAGGCCCTCTCGGGCGAATCAGTAGACCCTTTAGGAGCTCCACGGGAACTCACGACCTCACGATCCGGTTCGGGGCTTGCCTCGGCTAAGGTAAGCCGCAACAGCAAAACTTGCCACCAGACTCATGGATCCACAAAGGGGCACACTCAGCTTGGCATAGCAGAATAAAAACTGTGATTTGTTTACATGAGGGGATCCCCCTCTCAAAATGCTCTTACAATCTTCAGGGGCCACGCCCAAGTTTTTGCATACAGGGTAAAACAGCAGGGGAACACGGAGTCAGCCGAATATGTCGCTCGCCGCGCCCCCTGGTCATCTTCAGACGCACTATTGGCGTCGCTATCACCATCGCTGGCGTTGCCTCCACCTTCGCCGGCCCCGACATCGCCGTCGTCAACCACGTCACCTTCGTCCGCCGCGACTACCACCGTGTCATCTTCAGAGGCGAAGGCCCTGACCAGCGCATCCACATTTTCCTCCACCCACCGTGCGAGGCCGCCCCGGATAGCCGCGGGTATGGGGGCAATGGTGGCGTCGAAGTCGAAGTTGGGGAAGGTGTTCTGAAGTTGGTTGAAGACGCGGGAGAACGCGTGCCCGAGCAGGCCACGGCTCCTCTCTTCCACGAGTTGGCGAGCTCTATCAGATCGAGCTTCCAGGCGCGTAACCACGTCGGAGAAGAAGCGAAGGTGGCTGGCGTAGTCGTCCGTATGGGGATGAGGGGCATTCTCGTCGCAGATATGGCCCAACGCGGTGTTGGCCCTGCTCCTGAGACTCTGGAGCATGGGGGCGTGCTCGTGCTCCAATGTCTGCCGCTGAAGCACTTCCTCCCTGTTCTGCCGCGCGATGGCCTCGGCGTCGGCAACCCGCTTCTGAAGAGAGAGCAGCTCGGCGTGGGCGGAGGCTAGATCCGCCTGCGCCGTAACCATGGCAGCTGCCGTGGCCTCCTCGCGCCTCTCTACCTCAGCTAGCCTGGGCCTAAGGGCAGCGGCCGTACCTGCAGCCTCCGTCCGTGCAAGCTGCAGCTTCAGGTCATGCCTACCCTCAAGACCCATGCAAACCTCGGCCACCCGGCGATCGACCTTCTCCTGAGCCTTGGCCTCGCGTGCACCAACGGCATCTTCTGCTTGGGCAACTTGACGCTCCCTCGTCTCCAACCGCTCAAGCTCGAGGCAATGCTCCATGGCTTCCAGTACCAACGCCTCCTCGTGCCTCTGGACCTCTTCTTCTTCGGCGGGCGTCCCCCTCAGCGACGCAAGGGCGGCTTTGCGCGCCTCCACCTGCTGCTCCAGGGATGCACTCCAGGCCTGGAGCTCCCACGCGCGCTTCTCCGCAGCTTCGCGACGACGGTCAGCCTCACGAGCCTCCTCCAAAGCTCGAGAGCAAGCCTCACGACACACCTCAAGAGACGCCTCAGCCTTCGCGTTGTCAAGATCGCACTGATGGCGGCCAAGGTTGATAGCCACCTTCAGCTTACGTCGTTCCTCCGCCAGCCGAAGACCCTCAGCCTTGAGGCACGCGTCGACGTCTGCAAGTTCACCGCCGAGCCGGTTCATCGCGCCCATCGCCTCCTGGAAGAGATCGTGGCGAACGACGCTCCATTTGTGCTCAAACTCAAGCGCACGGCCCATCTCGTCCTCAACCACAGGGGCTGCGGGCGAGGCCTGAAGCGGTGCGCCCCCTCTCAGCAGGGGGTTGGGGGCCGGCAATGCCCCAGGCGCCAGCCAGGCCTCGCGAGGGGCTCGAACTAGTCGGGGCCCGCTGCTTGAAGAGGAGCCGAAGACCGAAGCCAACCAGCCACCATCCATGACCAGAGGAGGGGTCCTGGGCACGCCCGCCAAGCTCCAAGTGAGGCCGCAAAGGAGGGACGACAAGGTCGCGGGCTCAAGGCGCCATGGAGGCGAGCGCGCCTCTCCAACCGACCCCGCACCTGGAGCGGCGTGCGGGCTCGGGGCGCTCAAGGCCAGCGGGGGAGTCGAAGAGAGATGAGACTGCTTCTCGGAAGACTCAGCGGCTGTGGCGGAAGGGACCCTGGAGAACCAACGTCAGGAAGGAAGGCAGCACTTAAGAAGCCACAGAGATACAGTACTTACTCGTCAATGGCGATGTACTCTCCTCCGCTTCAACGGGCCGAAGATGCCACCGCTGCCGCTCGGGGACTGATACGTCTCCAACGTATCTATAATTTTTGATTGTTCCATGCTATTATATTATCCATCCTGGATGTTTTATGGGCTTTATTATGCACTTTTATATTATTTCTGGGACTAACCTATTGACCCAGAGCCCAGTGCCAGTTCCTGTTTTTTCCCTTGTTTCAGTGTTTCGAAGAAAAGGAATATCAAACAGAGTCGAAACGGAATGAAACCTTCTGGAGAAGTTATTTTTGGAAGGAAAGCAACCCGGGAGACTTGGAGTCCACGTCAAGAAAGCAACGAGGAAGGCACGAGTCAGGGTGCGCGCCCTCCACCCTCGTGGGCCCCTCGTGGCTCCCCTGATGTACTTCTTTCACCTATATATACCCATATACCCTAAAACGATCGGGTAACAGAATAGATCGGGAGTTCCGCCGCCGCAAGCCTTTGTAGCCACCAAAACCCAATTGGGACCCTGTTCCGGCACCCTGCCGGAGGGGGAAACCCTCACCGGTGGCCATCTTCATCATCCCGGCGTTCTCCATGACGAGGAGGGAGTAGTTCACCCTCAGGGCTGAGGGTATGTACCAGTAGCTATGTGTTTGATCTCTCTCTCTCGTGTTCTTGATTTGGCACGATCTTGATGTATCGCGAGCTTTGCTATTATAGTTGGATCTTATGTTGCTTCTCCCCCTCTACTCTCTTGTAATGGATTGAGTTTTCCCTTTGAAGTAATCTTATCGGATTGAGTCTTTAATGATTTGAGAACACTTGATGTATGTCTTGCCGTGCGTATCTGTGGTGACAATGGGATATCACGTGATTCACTTGATGTATGTTTTGGTGATCAACTTGCGGGTTCCGCCCATGCACCTATGCATAGGGGTTGGCACTCTTTGAGGTTCTATGTGTTGGTTGAATAGATGAATCTGAGATTGTGTGATGCATATCGTATAATCATACCCACGGATACTTGAGGTAACATTGGAGTATCTAGGTGACATTAGGGTTTTGGTTGATTTGTGTCTTAAGGTGTTATTCTAGTAGGAACTCTAGGGCTGTTTGTGACACTTATGGGAATAGCCCAACGGATTGATTGGAAAGAATAACTTTGAGGTGGTTTCGTACCCTACCATAATCTCTTCGTTTGATCTCCGCTATTAGTGACTTTGGAGTGACTCTTTGTTGCATGTTGAGGGATAGTTATATGATCCAATTATGTTATTATTGTTGAGAGAACTTGCACTAGCAAAAGTATGAACCCTAGGCCTTGTTTCAAAGCATTGCAATATCATTTGTGCTCACTTTTATCAGTAGTTACCTTGCTGTTTTTATATTTTCAGATTACAAAAACCTATATCTACCATCCATATTGCACTTGTATCACCATCTCTTCGCCGAACTAGTGCACCTATACAATTTACCATTGTATTGGGTGTGTTGGGGACACAAGAGACTCTTTGTTATTTGGTTGCAGGGTTGTTTGAGAGAGACCATCTTCATCCTACGCCTCCCACAGATTGATAAACCTTAGGTCATCCACTTGAGTGAAATTTGCAACTGTCCTACAAACATCTACACTTGGAGGCCCAACAACGTCTACGAGAAGAAGGTTGCGTAGTAGACATCAAGCAGTTTCTGGCACCGTTGCCGGGGAGGTGAGTGCTTGAAGGTATATCTTTAGATCTTGCAATCGAATCTTTTTGCTTCTTGTTTTATCACTAGTTTAGTCTATAAAACAAAACTACAAAAAAATGGAATTGAGTTTACCTCATATGCTTCATCTTTTTAATATCTTTCGTGAGAATGATGGAAAGGAAAATTGTGCTCAATTGCTAGAAGAAGAATGCATTAAAATGTTTGGTACTAGATCTTTGTATGATGAGCATGATTGCAATGATGTTAGTATGAATTCTTTGAATACCCATGATGCTAATGATATGCAAAGCCACAAGCTTGGGGATGCTATGTTTGATGAAGATGATATGTTTAGTCCCCCAAGTTTTGATGAGCAAATTTATTATGATGAAAGCATGCCTCCTACTTATGATGATTATTGTGATGACACGTATGCTATAAAGAATAAAGATAACCATGAAAATTGTCATCATGATTTTATTTTTCAATTGGATTATGCCTCACATGATAATTATTTTGTTGAGTTTGCTCCCACTACTATTGAGAAGAAATTTGCTTATGTGGAGAGTAATAAAAATACTATACTTGTAGATCATGAAAATAATGCTTTAGGTGCTGGTTATATTGTTGAATTCATTCATGATGCTACTGAAAATTATTATGAGGGAGGAACATACGCTTGTAGGAATTGCAATAATATCAAGTTTCCTCTTTATGTGCTTAAAATCTTGAAGTTATGCTTGTTTTACCTTCCTATGCTAGTTGATTATTGTTCCCATAAGTTGTTTGCTCACAAAATCCCTATGCGTAGGAAGTGGGTTAGACTTAAATGTGCTAGTCATATTCTTCATGATGCTCTCTTTATGTTTCAATTCTTATCTTTTATGCGAGCATAATTGAAATCATCATGCCTAGCTAGGGGCGTTAAACGATAGCGCTTGTTGGGAGGCAACCCAATTTTATTTTAGTTTCTTGCTTTTTGGTTCTGTTTAGGAATAAATAATCCATATAGCTTCTTCTTAGATGTGGTTTTGTGTTTTATTTAGTGTTTGTGCCAAGTAGAACCTTTGGGAAGACTTGGGTGAAGTCTTTATGATCTTGCTGTAAAAAATAGAAACTTTAGCGCTCACGAGATTAGCTAAAACTTTTTACTGGAGAGTGATATTTAGTTTATTCTTTTTGCAGATGATTAGTAGACAAATTCCTCAGGTCCACCAATTTATTTTAGAATTTTTGGAGTTCCAGAAGTTTGCGTTAGTTATAGATTACTACAGACTGTTCTGTTTTTGACAGATTCTGTTTTTCGTGTGTTGTTTGCATATTTTGATGAATCTATGGCTTGTAAAATAGTTTATAAACCATAGAGAAGCCGGAATAAAGTAGATTTAACACCAATACAAATAAAGAATGAGTTCATTACAGTACCTTGAAGTGGTCTTTTGTTTTCTTTCGCTAATGGAGCTCACGAGATTTTCTGCTAAGTTTTGTGTTCTGAAGTTTTCAAGTTTTGGGTGAAAGATTTGATGGATTATGGAACAAGGAGTGGCAAGAGCCTAAGCTTGGGGATTCCCATGGCACCCCCAAGATAATCTAAGGACACCAAAAAGCCAAAGCTTGGGGATGCCCCGGATGGCATCCCCTCTTTCGTCTTCGTTCATCGGTAACTTTACTTGGGGCTATATTTTTATTCACCACGTGATATGTGTTTTTCTTGGAGTGTCATTTTATTTTCTTTAGCCTTGCTTGCTGTTTGAATAAAATACCAAGATCTGAGATTCTTAAATGTTAGAGAGTCTTCACATAGTTGCATAATTATTCGACTAGTCATTGATCTTCACTTATATCTTTCAGAGTAGTTTGTTGTTTGCTCTAGTGCTTCACTTATATATTTTAGAGCACGGTGGTGGTTTTGTTTTATAGAAACTAATATTCTCTCATGCTTCACGTATATTATTTTGAGAGTCTTACAGCATGGTAATGTGCTTAATCCTAATATGCTAGGTATTCAAGACTAGTAAAAACTTTCTTATGAGTGTGTTGAATACTAAGAGAAGTTTGATGCTTGATGATCGTTTTGAGACATGGAGGTAGTGATATTAAAGTCGTGCTAGTTGAGTACTTGTGAATTTGAGAAATACTTGTGTTGAAGTTTGCAAGTCCCGTAGCATGCACGTATGGTAAACATTATGTAACAAATTTGAAACATGAGGTGTTCTTTGATTGTCTTCCTTATGAGCGGCGGTCGGGGACGAGCGATGGTCTTTTCCTACCAATCTATCCCCCTAGGAGCATGCGCGTAGTGCTTGGTTTTTGATGACTTGTAGATTTTTGCAATAAGTATGTGAGTTCTTTATGACTAATGTTGAGTCCATGGATTATACGCACTCTCACCTTTCCACCATTTGTTAGCCTCTTCGGTACCGTGCATTGCCCTTTCTCACATTGAGAGTTGGTGCAAACTTCGCCGGTGCATCCAAACCCCGTGATATGATACGCTCTTTCACACATAAACCTCCTTATATCTTCCTCAAAACAGCCACCATACCTACCTATTATGGCATTTCCATAGCCATTCCGAGATATATTGCCATGCAACTTTCCACCATCTAGTTTATCATGACACGTTCATCATTGTCATATTGCTTCGCATGATCATGTAGTTGACATAGTATTTGTGGCTAAGCCACCATTCATAATTCTTTCATACATGTCACTCTTGGTTCATTGCATATCCCAGTACACCGCCGGAGGCATTCATATAGAGTCATACTATGTTCTAGTATCGAGTTGTAATCATTGAGTTGTAAATAAATAGAAGTGTGATGATCATCATTTTCTAGAGCCTGTCCCAAGTGAGGAATAAAAAAAAGAAAGGCCATAAAAAACGAGAAGGCCCAAAAAATGAGAGAAAAAGAGAGAAGGGACAATGTTACTATCCTTTTACCACACTTGTGCTTCAAAGTAGCGCCATAATCTTCATGATAGAGAGTCTTTTGTTTTGTCACTTTCATATACTAGTGGGAATTTTTCATTATAGAACTTGGCTTGTATATTCCAACAATGGGCCTCCTCAAGTGCCCTAGGTCTTCGTGAGCCAGCAAGTTGGATGCACACCCACTTAGTTTCTTTTGTTGAGCTTTCATACATTTATAGCTCTAGTGCATCCGTTGCATGGCAATCTCTACTCCTTGCATTAACATCAATCGATGGGCATCTCCATAGCTCATTGATTAGCCTCGTTGATGTGAGACTTTCTCCTTTTTGTCTTCTCCACATAACCCCCATCATCATATTCTATTCCACCCATAGTGCTATGTCCATAGCTCGCGCTCATGTATTGCGTGAAGGTTTATAAGTTTGATATTACTAAAGTATGAAACAGTTGCTTGGCTTGTCATCGGGGTTGTGCATGATGAGAGCATTCTTGTGTGACGAAAATGGAG
Source organism: Triticum aestivum (assembly GCF_018294505.1). Classification (NCBI taxonomy): domain Eukaryota; kingdom Viridiplantae; phylum Streptophyta; class Magnoliopsida; order Poales; family Poaceae; genus Triticum; species Triticum aestivum. The sequence goes on from NC_057796.1 coordinate 337,465,018, forward strand.
CATGACTAAACTATATGATTTTGTAGGGATGAACTTTCTTTGGCCATGTTATTTTGAGAGCACATAATTGATTAGTTAGTATGCTTGAGGTATTATGATTTTTATGTCAATATGAACTTTTATCTTGAATCTTTCGGATCTGAATATTCATACCACAATTGAGAAGAATTACATTGAAATTATGTCGAGTACCATTCCACATCAAAAATTCTATTTTTATCATTTACCTACTCGAGAACGAGCAGGAATTAAGCTTGGGGATGCTGATACGTCTCCAACGTATCTATAATTTTTTATTGTTCCATGCTATTATATTATCCATCTTGGATGTTTTATGGGCTTTATTATGCACTTCTATATTATTTTTGGGACTAACCTATTGACCCAGAGCCCAATGCCAGTTCCTGTTTTTCCCTTGTTTCAGTGTTTCGAAGAAAAGGAATATCAAACGGAGTCGAAATGGAATGAAACCTTCTGGAGAAGTTATTTTTGGAAGGAAAGCAACCCGGGAGACTTGGAGTCCATGTCAAGAAAGCAACAAGGAAGGCACGAGGCAGGAGGCGCGCCATCCACCCTCGTGGGCCCCTCATGGCTCCCCTGCCGTACTTCTTTCACCTATATATACCCATATACCCTAAAACGATCGGGAAACAGAATAGATCGGGAGTTCCGATGCCGCAAGCCTCTGTAGCCACCAAAACCCAATCGGGACCCTGTTCCGGCACCCTGCCGGAGTGGGGAACCCTCACCCTGTGGCCATCTTCATCATCCCGGCGCTCTCCATGACGAGGAGGGAGTAGTTCACCCTCGGTGTTGAGGGTATGTACTAGTAGCTATGTGTTTGATCTCTCTCTCGTGTTCTTGATTTGGCACGATCTTGATGTATCGCGAGCTTTGCTATTATAGTTGGATCTTATGTTGCTTCTCCCCCTCTACTCTCTTGTAATGGATTGAGTTTTCCCTTTGAAGTAATCTTATCGGATTGAGTCTTTAATGATTTGAGAACACTTGATGTATGTCTTGCCGTGCGTATCTGTGGTGACAATGGGATATCACGTGATTCACTTGATGTATGTTTTGGTGATCAACTTGCGGGTTCCGCCCATGAACCTATGCATAGGGGTTGGCACACGTTTTCGTCTTGATTCTCCGGTAGAAACTTTGGGGCACTCTTTGAGGTTCTATGTGTTGGTTGAATAGATGAATCTGAGATTGTGTGATGCATATCGTATAATCATACCCACGGATACTTGAGGTAACATTGGAGTATCTAGGTGACATTAGGGTTTTGGTTGATTTGTGTCTTAAGGTGTTATTCTAGTAGGAACTCTAGGGCTGTTTGTGACACTTATGGGAATAGCCCAACGGATTGATTGGAAAGAATAACTTTGAGGTGGTTTCGTACCCTACCATAATCTCTTCGTTTGATCTCCGCTATTAGTGACTTTGGAGTGACTCTTTGTTGCATGTTGAGGGATAGTTATATGATCCAATTATGTTATTATTGTTGAGAGAATTTGCACTAGCGAAAGTATGAACCCTAGGCCTTGTTTCAAAGCATTGCAATATCGTTTGTGCTCACTTTTATCAGTAGTTACCTTGCTGTTTTTATATTTTCATATTACAAAAACCTATATCTACCATCCATATTGCACTTGTATCACCATCTCTTCACCGAACTAGTGCACCTATACAATTTACCATTGTATTGGGTGTGTTGGGGACACAAGAGACTCTTTGTTATTTGGTTGCAGGGTTGTTTGAGAGAGACCATCTTCATCCTACGCCTCCCACGGATTGATAAACCTCTGGTCATCCACTTGAGGGAAATTTGCTACTATCCTACAAACCTCTGCACTTGGCACTTGGAGGCCCAACCGGATGGTGTTCGCCCCCCTGCTTCCACACTCGGGGTGAGCTCGGCACCCACAGCGAAGAGGGGAACCACGTTGATGGGGTTCTTGCGGGGCCCCACCAGGCCATCTGGGCGCAACCCCCACTCGTCAAAGGAAGGCATGTGCTCCACGAATTCCTCCTTGTTCGAGCAACGGTACAACAAGCAACTCTTCCCAGGCATGTCGTCTGGCAACGGAACACCTGCCAAGACCTCAAGCACCGTCTGTCGCGTCTCAAGAGGGAGCCCTGACTCCTGAAGCCTAATATGGTCCTTGCTGTTGAGCAAGGCCCACATCGGTCGAGAATGGCGCCGGAGCGGAGCGACTCGGCGCCTGGCGAACTCCTTTACCACCATAGGCGCAGTCACACCAAGGTCTTTCAGCTTCTTCAGCCTGAGCCAGATGGGGACAAGGCAAGGGCTCGTGAGCTTCTCATGGCCCCAGCCAGAGTTGGGGACGGCGGGCAACAACGGGGGCGAGAGCAGGGGGCTGAGCACCCCTACGTCCACATACACCCAGCACGCCCGAAATCTGCCCGTGGATGGCGGGAGGTCAGAATTGATCCCCGAGCCGGCTATCTCAGCCACGGCATGGAAGCTCACGCATCCCGAGCTCTGCCGGGGATCCACCAAATGCAACGAGAAGAAGTGGCAAAGAAGGTCCACGGAAGGGGCAATGCCCACCATGGTCTCACAAACGATGGCGAAGACAGCGAGAAGAGTCATGGATTGGGGGTCGAGGTGCAGCATGTGGATCTGGTAATGTTCAAGCACTGCGTTGAAGAAGGCGGGGAAAGGGGGAACTAGGCTAGCCCAGAGATCGTCGATGAAGAGCGGAACCTCGGTGACTGTCCTGTCAATATGAGCTCGAGACGCAGGCCAGGCGACCGTCTTTCCCCACTCATTGAAGCAAGAGGCGAGCATGGGGCGCACCTTGCGCATGGCCTCGTCATTGAGCACCAGGGATCGGCCAACCGCGGGCTCGATGGCTGAAGGCGCGCTGCCAGAAGACAGAGGTTTCTTCCCCGTATCCGCTTGTTTCGGCACAATGACGATGGAGTGGGCAGAGCTCAGGTCAGATTGGAAAGAGGAGCAGAGTCTCGGAGAAGCAGAGGAACCAGGGAAGTATGGTGGGGGCGATGGAAGAATAACTGTGTAGGTTGCGGTGGCCGCGTAGCCAGGCGGATTCCAAGGCTATGTGGGGAAGCGGAGACGCCCACGTCCAATCAACCGCCACGCGTCGACCAAGGCCACAGGCTATTGGGGCCCGCGGCGCTCCGCACTTGACCTTTGGCTTCGCCTCGAAGCCCAACCCGAGCGTGCCTTGGGCCCGGGGGCTACTGTCGGCGTTCTGGGAACGGGGGTCCCCAGACTTGCCTGCCTGCGGCCCACGGCGTGGTCTGCAAGCGGGCCCGTACGGCCCATCTTCACCCGCAAGCATTCAAGACCCTCGCGAGGGGCCAAGCCTCGCGAGGCGGACGACACAAGGCCTCCCCAGGAGCGGCCTCACCAGGTTGGCTCGCGAGGGGCGGAGAGATCAAGGCAAGGCAAACCTCATGAGGTTCTCGTGACGTGAGCCATGACGATCGAGACCAGGCAGGCGCCAGCGTGCACAGTGTCCTTGTTTCCTCTTTGGTGCTAAGGAAGCAAGCGCAGGCGCGGAGTACCGAGGCATCAAGCAAAGGTTTCCATATCAGTGCAACAAGACTAAGACCAGCAGGACGGCAAGACGGAGGTCACCATGGAGCCCAAGGCGGCGTCACCGCCAGAGCCCTTGGTAGGCGAAGACTACTTTTGTCAGGATAAGTTGTACTAGATGTCCCCTTTCAAACTGGCCGTTGTTGGCTCCCTTCCCGCTCAATATTTGGGAAGAGGACCAGGGCCTCTATAAATAGGACTAGCCACCACAGTAGAAGGGGACCGAACGGAGCCTCATGCATCTGATCTTTAGCCAACCCTTAGCCACACACCGAGCACAAGAACACCTCAACCTCACGAGGCTGTTCTTCCCCTTGTAACTGGTCGTCCTCAGCCCTAGAGGCAATCCACCACCACCACACTGGAGTAGGGTATTACACCACAACGGTGGCCCGAACCAGTATAAATCTTTTGTTCTTTGTGTTGCGAGTTCGTCGAGTTAGCCCTTGATATCTTAGCAAAGCTAGGACGTGGATCGGTAGGGGGAGATCTTCGTGCGCACCCCAGAGTTCGAACCTTAAGGGTTTTGCCGGAACCCGTGATCCGACAGATGTTGCTCTAACCCTAAAGACTAAAGCCCTCCAGTTTATATAGACACCAGTGGTGTTAGGGTTACACATGGTCGGTTAAAATAAAGGGAAGATCATGCTAAATCTTGACTTGGAGCGCACACCACGGCTCCATGGATCTTCTATTCGGTCACGGGTCCACGCTCTAGCTCGGCTCCACAACAACCCATTAGTCCGGCCCATAAGGATTGGGCCAGCAGCCTGAGGACCCCTTAATCCAGGACTCCTTCAGTAGCCCCTGAACTAGCCTCCAATGCCAGGGTTTGTGATTGGCGTCCACATATCCCGAAGTGTTCGGCTTGCGAGGTGAGTTCTCTATCCTGTCCTATGTGTGCTTGGAGTTGAATGATGTCCGGAATCCGGAACATTGGCTTTACTTAGCCCTGAAGGTCGAAGCGTTCCAATGTGAACCGTGGCCTCATCTAACAACTTTTTGGCGAAGGGTCACGTCCGGTCATAACGCCGAACGGCTGGAAGTTCTCGATGCACGGTTCGAGGACGCACCTCCATTGGTGTGTCCCATATAGGCGGAGATTGTGCCCCACTTTTTAGGGGATATGATCAATGATTTCGATCATCCCAATCGCGCATAATGTCCTGCGGCGTGGAAGAATGGACCCTTGGCATATCAGTGGCCTATAAAAAAGGGGAATGGCCGCCGCTATTGGCCCACGCCTTCTTCCTTCTCCAACCGCTGCTCTCCAAACTTCGGAGCTCCAGCGCCCCGTCTAGTTTCTTTGCGGAGAATCCACCCAAGCCCTCCCTTTCTCAAACCATGGCCAGGTCAGGGGCCAACGACAAGTGGGAGGCTTCCGTCATCACCAACAAAGACAATGAAGATCTAAAGCGCGACGGCTACCTATCTGCTAACGTCGCGCACCGGGCCCCATAGGAGGGCCAGGTCGTCCCCACACCCAAGCATGGCGATAGGATGGTGTTAATCCCCCACTTCATCCAGGGGCTCGGCTTCCCGCTGCACCCCTTTGTTCGGGGACTGATGTTCTTCTGTGGGCTAGATTTTCATGATCTAGCCCCAAACTCCTTCCTCCACATTTCGTCCTTCATCATCGTCTACGAGGCCCTTCTACGAGTCGGGCCGCACTTTGGCCTGTGGCTAAAGATCTTCAACGTCAACCCAAAGATAGTCGGCGGTGCCCAAGTGGACTGTGGTGGAGTGATGGTCAGCAAGCTTACCCGAGTCCAGTGGCCAAAGGGCATATTCAGCGATATCGTCAAGGTTAGGTAGAAGGAATGGTTCTACACTACAGAACCACGGGAGGCGGCCTAGACGGCGGCTCCCGAATTCAGATCCGAACCCCCGCGAGATTGACCTCGTGGACCAGGAAAGGTCTTAACTGGGGATCCGCTGGCGAGGTGAAGATGCTGCAGAAATGTATCTCCAACGTGATGGAGACCGGCACCAAGCTGACCAATGTGGTCCAGCTAATGCTCGGTCGCCGCCCCCTCCCCTGTTAGCAGAGGGCCGCTCCGATGTGGTCTTACAAGTCTGAGGACCCGGCCACCATGCAGTACTTCTTCGGCACCACCCACGACAAGATATGGAAGTTGCTATTTAAGCCCCAGGAGGAATTGCCGGCCGAGGAAGAAGACATTGTCCTCGAGGCCAAAACTCCCCCGAAGAAGGTAATTGAGCTCTTGCCCGTTTCCTGTTCTACCGACCGCACTACGCGAAGTTCAAACTTCCTTTTGTTGTCTCTATACGGCTGGCTTGAGAAGGCCAAGAAGATCAGTAGTCCGGCTCTGCTACCCGAAGAGCCTCAGACAGCTCAACTGGAGGAGCTGCTGGTCGTGGTGCCTTACAAGGCGCCAGAGAAGAAGGGAAAAAGAAGAAAGATCCGCCGGAAGCCAGGGAAGGCCTCTAGCCAAGAGGTCATCCAGAAACCAAGGCCGGAGATGCTGCGACCCCATCTGCCCAAGACGGGGAAGAGGACGAAGACGAGGAGGAAAGTGCCTCCTCCCGCTCCAAGAACAGGGCGGTGCCCGAAGACGCCGAGGAGGAGCAACCTCCTCGCCCCTCGAAGAGGCAGTGCAGACCTAAATTGGTCCTGCCCGACAGCTCGGACTTCGACGAGGAGTCTGTGGCTTCCGAAGAGGTTCCGGAGAAGGACCCAGGGTCAAGCCCCCCGCCACAAAGTATGAACCTCAACATTTCTTACTTACTTCATTTTACCAGTCCTTTATAGATAGAAACTGATTGCATGATATCACAGCCCACCATGCGGCCACCCTACCGAGCCAACCTCGGAGGGGACCTCTCCGCCCGCCGAGCTAGCGGACAGCGGATCTGCGTCGTGCTCCGCGCCTCCCCGGGTCCTTAAAGAGCCCAGGGATCGGAGGTGCTATCCCGAAGGATCCCTCCCCACCCGAACACAGAGGAGGGCGACGACGAGATCATGGCCGAGGCCGATGCCTCGACCATCAAAGACCAGCACGATATGTCCCCCATGGCAGATACAGGGAGGGAGTCCGGACTATCTGAGCCCTCCCAACCAGCCGTATCAGAGCCCCCAAGGCCCTCGGACGCGCCGATCCCGCCTTCCGCCGAAGGAGGAGCTGGGGGCCCACCGCGTGCACCGAACACCAATAACCGAGCGACGGCAGGCTGGCCAAATGAGATGGAGGAGTTGGTGGACAGCTCCATCATCATCGCCGAACACCGCGCCCTTATGGGTGCGGTTTTACAAAGTGTTCGGTCCATCAACAACGGACTGAACTGAAAGGATCGAGAAGAGGTGTCTAGAGGGGGGGGTGATTAGACCCTCAACAAAGAAAAGTAGCAGTTTTTAATTTCTTCAAGTTAAGGTGGAGTTTTAGCACAAGTTTAAACATTCACAATACATTTCAAGCAAGCATGGCCAGAGTATATGAGCGGCGAAAAGTAAAGCATGCAAGTTGCAAGAATGTAAAGGTATGGCATTGGAGTGTGCAAACGCAATTGGAGACACAAAGATTTTTGGCGTGGTTCCGATAGGTGGTGCTATCGTACATCCACGTTGATGGAGACTTCAACCCACGAAGGGTAACGGCTGCGCGAGTCCACGGAGGGCTCCACCCACGAAGGGCCCATGAAGAAGCAACCTTGTCTATCCCATCATGGCCATCGCCCACGAAGGACTTGCCTCACTAGGGTAGATCTTCACGAAGTAGGCGATCTCCTTGCCCGTACAAACTCCTTGGTTCAACTCCACACTCTTGAAGGAGGCTCCCAAGTGACACCTAACCAATCTAGGAGACACCACTCTCCAAAAGGTAATAGATGGTGTGTTGATGATGAACTCCTTGCTCTTGTGCTTCAAATGATAGTCTTCCCAACACTCAACTCTCTCTCATGGATTTGGATTTGGTGGAAAGATGATTTGAGTGGAAAGCAACTTGGGGAAGGCTAGAGATCAAGATTCTTGTGGTTGGAATGGAATATCTTGGTCTCAACACATGAGTAGGTGGTTCTCTCTTAGAAAATGAATGCTGGAAGTGTAGGCACGTTCTGATGGCTTCTCCACGAATGAAGAGTGGGTGGAGGGGTATATATAGCCTCCACACAAAATCTAACCGTTACACACAATTTACCAAACTCGGTGAGACTGAATCGAGAAACTCGGCCAGACCGATTTAGTTCAAAATGTGAACGTTAGGCTTTTCCGTGGGACCAACATGTCAACTCGGTGGGCCGATTTCATTAGGGTTAGGGCATAACGTAATCTCAGTGAGACCGATCACATAAACTCGGTAGGACCGATTTATGTAATAGGCAAACAGAGAGTTGGTCAGGCAAACTTGATGGGACTGAATTTCTCATTTCGGTAAGACCGAAACGTTATGAAAGGGAAATAGAGAGTTTGCATTGCGAACTCGGTGGGACCGATCGCTCATCTCGGTTGGACCAAAACGTTACGAAGGGATACAGAGAGTTTGCAATCCCATCTCGGTGAGACCGAGATCCCTATTGGTGAGACTGAAGTGACTAGGGTTTCTAGTAGTGGCTATGTCAAATGAACTCGGTGGCGCCGGATAGATCAAATCGGTGGGGCCGAGTTTGACTTTTGGTTTGGGACATATGTGGAAATGAGAAAGTGGTTGAGGGCTTTGGAGCATATCACTAAGCACTTTGAGCAAGCAAGCCATTAAGCAACACCTCATCCCCTTTTAATAGTATTGGCTTTCCTATGGACTCAATGTGATCTTGGATCACTAAAATGAAAATCTAGAGTCTTGATCTGGAGCCAATATGTGTCCTTCGCATTTTGAAGGGGTTCCACATCCTCTTGTCCACGCCACTCCACTGTTGAACTCATCTGAAATATACTAGATAAAAGTATTAGTCCAACAAGAGATATGTTGACATTAATTACCAAAACCACCCAGGGAGCACTTGTGCTTTCAATCTCCCCCTTTTTGGTAATTGATGAAAACATACATCAAAGCTTTAGACAAAGATATAAAGAATAGCAAGTAAAGCTTTGGAAAGACATGTAACATGCATAGGCTCCCCCTACATGTACGCAATCATGTAAATATAGAATATAAGTGCATGTGAATGCATAAGCATGACAGAGCAAGCAATGAGTTACATGTATCTTGGCTATATGCATCATAGCAAATGATGTGAATATAGAAAGTGTACCTTCATGTTCATGAGTCCTTCTTGCAAACAATATGTACATCAGCAAGAGATCATCATGCACATGAATGTGATGCATACACTTACCTTGTGGTCTTGAGCTGCCTTTGGAAGAGATGAACCTGAGTAAACAAGGTTAGATAACACAGATACATCTACTAGACAGAGCAATAACTGCAAACCACAAGAGTACCAAGATTGGGATGACATGTAGAGAGTGAGTACTAGGTACTCCTATTGGATATAGACATGTCCCCAAAGGTAAAGATATGCAATGAATTCAAAGATTTTCTTCCCTTAGATGTCTTTCTCCCCTGGAGCTTATATTGGATAATGGGAGAAGATAGGGCAAAGAAAATCAGAGCAAAACAAATCAGAGCACAAAAGAAACATAACACAAACTAACATGTCTTTCCCCTCTTAAAGACATGTGACTTCTCTCCTCTTGAATACCAAGCATCTGGGGCTCTTTGATGTGATTAAGCACTCTCCCCCTTTGAAGTGATTAAGCTTTGATGTGATCTCTCTCGCTCCCCCTTTGAGATCAATTTCCAAGAAGGGATCTTCTGGAGTGTGAGTCAAAATAGGTTTGGTCCTTGAGTCACAAAGCAAAGCAGCATATAGAATGTGATGCTGGTAGAGGACAAGAATCATTGAGTGGAGCTGGAACAAATATGCAGGATGGAAATGGCAAAGTGTCTTCTCAGCGCTGAAATCGGTTACACCGAGTTGTTTTCTTCGGTGGCACCGAAATGGTTCGGTTTGACCAAAAGTGGAAATCCGGTGTATCCGAGTTCAACACAGAGAGAACATTTGTCACCTCAGCTCACTAGGCAAATAAGATCTCACAAAGATTTGCAAGGAATTAACTGAAAGATTTGCAATGAATTGGATGCAAGAAATGCAGATCATAACAGAGAAAATAAAGAAATCTAGATGAAGTTTCTTTTTTATCAAAGAAGGGGAACAAATATGCAAGAGACAAATGCAAGAACACAGAGAAACACTAGAGAACTTCATCTAGAATTGGTCGGCGACAAAGTCACCTATGTTAGAGTATATTGACTCAGGAGTCAAGTGAGAACACTTGATCGTAGGTCATACTCATCGTTTAAGCTCAAAATGGGGTTACCATTTTTCGTTTAAGCATTTTGATGTATTCGCATATTGTTGAGCTGCTTTGACCCATGACTTGGGGTAAAGTTTCTCTAAGATGGAATAACATACCTTGGGTGGTGGTGTTGAACTTGATCATGTAGTTGAACTTGTGTGGGATGCTCAAGGTTGATGTAGCACATCAAGAGTTGGGAGCACCACTTGTAGTTTGAGTTCATCTACCTACATGGGTTAGTCTAGCAAGGAAGAGCACTTGTGTATCCAAAATGACAATCAAGAAAATTTGATATCAAATGAAATTGTCAAAGGATATGTTGAAGGGATTCATGCTTCCTTGTCTTCATCCACCATATTGTAGAGACTTGGTGATGTAGAGGTTGCTCAAGATGTGAGTGATTTGCAATCTCATAGATTTAGATTCATCCAAGTACCTACAAGGGTTAGATAGCATGCAAGGGCGCAAATATATATCCAAGACATATGATCATCATCATAAGAGAAATATCAAGGATTAGTCATAGGCTCATGCCTTGCATGTATCCGAATGGAGTTTCTACTCCAAGTTTGAAGCATCCATGATATTAAATTCACCTCTCAAACAGCAAAATACTTTCTCATCAAGCGGTTTGGTGAATATATCCACCAATTGCTTATCGGTACGAACATGCTTAAGATCAGTGTCACCTTTAGCAACATGATCTCAAATGAAATGATGATGAACTTCAATATGCTTAGTTCGAGAATGTTGCACGGGATTATGAGAAATCTTGATATCACTTTCATTGTCACAAAGCAATGGAACATGTTTCACATATATCCCATAATCTTTAAGAGTTTGGGTCATCCAAAGTAATTGAGCACAACATGAACAGACGGCAATGTATTCCGCTTCGGCGGTGGATAAGGATACTGAGTTTTGTTTCTTGGAGGACCAAGAGACAAGAGATCTACCAAGAAATTGACAAGTACCCGAAGTGGACTTTCTATCAACCTTGTCACCGGCACAGTCCGAGTCGGAGTAGCCAACAAGATCAAAAGTAGACCTCTTAGGATACCAAATGCCAAAATTTGGTGTATGAATTAAGTATCTCACTATCCTTTTCACAGCCTTAAGATGACATTCTTTGGGGGGCGCTTGATATCGTGCACACATGCACACACTTAGCATAATATCGGGACGGGAGGCACATAGATATAGCAATGAACCAATCATAGAGCGATAAACCTTTTGGTCAACCGGCTCGCCATCCTTGGTCAAGTCAAGATGTCTATCGGTGTCAAAACAGGCGGAACTCGGGTAGGGGGTCCCGAACTGTGCGTCTGGGATCGATGGTAACAGGAGACGGGGAACACGATGTTTACCCAGGTTCGGGCCTCTTATGGAGGTAATACCCTACTTCCTGCTTGATTGATCTTGATGAATATGAGTGTTACAAGAGTTGATCTACGACGAGATTGTAATGGCTAAACCCTAGAAGTCTAGCCTATGTGTATATGGTAATGAATGTCCCCTATCCGGACTATGCTCCCCGGTTTATATAGACACCAAGGGGATCTAGGGTTTACATGAAGTCGGTTGCATAAGAAGGAATCTTCGGTCGCCAAGCTTGCCTTCCACGCCAAGTAGAGTCCAATCCGGACACGGGTATAGTCTTTGGCCTTCATGTCTTCGTAGCCCATCACTCCGGCCCATGAATAACAGGCCGGACGCCCGAGGACCCCTTAGTCCAGGACTCCCTCAGTAGCTCCTAAACCTGGCTTTCAATGACGAGGAGTCCGGCGCGCGGATTGTCTTCGGCATTGCAAGGCGGGTTCCCTTTCCCCGAACTCCAATATAGTCTTCGGATGCAATGATCATATCCGGACCTGTTACGCACTCCCTACACAACCGCAGCGAGAATATAATATTTGCATGAATCTAATCTGCAGACAGCCTCTTTTCAACACGACATCACGTCTATCCGGTCATAATTTCGAACTGTTTTTCTTCTGCCATCCCATGTTTCGAGACGCGGTAGCTATTGGCACGTCTTGTCGAAACAAAGATCGTGTCCCCTTATTGCAGGATTCTCATCAATGCGGGCATGGGTAACTCAACCGTGCCATTTATACAGCCCTTGGGAACAGGCGAATCCTAAGGCGAGTGAGGAGGCGTTTAATATTTGCTGCCTTTATAAGGGGATAAGCATTCCCCCTTCCTCTTCTCACGCTCTCTCTCCGTCTCCACCTTTCCGATCTCAAGCTCCAGTGCCCAAGTTCTCATCTCCTTTCCACTCAAGCAACCATGTCTGGATCCGGTGGCCAGGGCAAGTGGATGGTCTCCTCCGTCAAGGAGGAGGACATTACTGAGCTCCGGGCGGCCGGATATTTGGCGAAGGAGATCGCCCATCGTCTGCCGGCCGAGGGACAAGTCGTTCCCACGCCGGAGCCCACAGAGAGGGTAGTATTCATCCCTCATTTCTTCCGCGGGCTAGGGTTTCCACTCCATCCTTTCGTCCACGGGCTGATGTATTATTACGGGATACATTTTCATGATCTGTCCCCGAATTCCTTCCTCAACATCTCGGCGTTTATCGTCGTGTGTGAGGCCTTCCTCTGCATCCATCCCCACTTCGGGTTGTGGCTCAAAGTCTTCACCGTGAAGCTGAAGGTGGTGGATGGCCAGCACGCGTAGTACGGAGGAGCCATGGTGAGCAAGCTCTCCAATGTCTCCTGGCCCAAAGGCACTTTTGTGGAGATAGTAAAGGAATGGTAGAAGAAGTGGTTCTACATCACAGAACCTCGCGGCACCACCTGGGCCGCGGCTGCCGAATTCCGCTCCGGTGCTCCCATGCGACTGACCTCCTGGGTCGAGAAGAGTTCGGACTGGTGTTCATCTGACGAGCTAATAGAGCTACAGACGCGCGTTCAAAGCATGGTGACCAAGAACGTCAAGCTTGTTGACGTCATCCAGGTGATGCTGGTCCGCCGGATTCTTCCCTGCCAGTGCCGAAGCCGCCCTTTGTGGGAGTTCAATTCGAAGAAGCACCAGACCTTGAAAAGGCTCTTTGAGACTTCTCACGAAGGGGCCTGGAAGCTGCTCTTTAAGGGCAACAAGAAGCCATCGGCCACGGACTCAGACCGTGGTCACGATTGTAAACACCCCGCCAGCGAGGTATATTTTTTTGACATATCCCCGACTCAAATGTTTCGAGGATGATATCTAAGTTTTTATTAGTGCTCTTTCAGGACTGGATGGAGAGGGCGAGGCGGATCCAGTGTCCGGCCCCGCTGCCCGAAGAACCTGTCATCCCGCGCCTGGCGAAGATGCTGGTGTCGGCGCCACATAAGGCGCCGGAGAAGAAGGCCAAGAAGAAGGCCAAGGGGGCCAAGAGTGGCCCCCGTCGCAAGGGCACTCCGGACGTGACGTCCGAAGTCGACGAAGCTCATTCCTCTGTCCCTGAGGACAATGACGAGGAAGAGGAGGAGGAGGAGGAGAACAACCCTCCCCCCGAGGAGAAGAAGAAGAAGAGGACGGCTTCGGCGCGTCTGGAGGCGGAGACGCCCAAGAAGGGGAAAGGCGCCCCAGCGGTCAACACCGCATGGGATGTCGACAGTAGTCCGGAACGACGCCCTCGTACTAAGCCCCAGGCCGCATCGTAAGTGACGTGGCTTGCTCGTGCGCACATCCGGCCCTTTCTCTCCATTTATATTTGACATAGTTTAACTGTACTATTGCAGTCCGGCCCATGACCTTGTCCAGCGATCCTCATCTGAAGGTTCGTTGGCTCCGTCAGAGATGGCGAGCCAGTCGCCACCGCCTGCTTACTCCCCCGGGGCCAGGGACGACACCGAAGCGCTGTCCCGGAGGGCCGATTCGAACCAGGGAGGAGCCCAGGACGCTGTCCGGGAGGCGCCACGAGGCGAAGCCTCCACTGCCTGACACATGGAGGAGACGATCCCCATGGAGACTGGCGAAGAGGGCCGCATCCAGTTTGGCCCTCAGCCGAATACAATTCTGGAGACCCATATGGCTCCGGAGTCGGGCAAGCAGCCCCCTTTGAAGGAGGGGGTGCGCCGCTTCCGCCGGTGGTCTCTGTCCATCCAGGAGCGCCGGACAACCTGATGGAGGCGCTACGAGGCGCCTCCGTTATGGACGAGCACCGCGTTCTTATGGGCGCGGTGATTGAGAAGGTTCAGTCCGCCAAGAGTGGACTGAACGACGCCTACAGCAACCTGTTGACAGGTTTCGAGGTAAGTGACATAGAAAGAGAAAAAAACCTGTAGTCAGTAGCCCCTGAGACACTGTCCGGTGTTCGGCTAGAAGAACCGGACAGAGGATCTATTGTAGGAGACTAACGTAGCATGTATGCATAAGCAGGTGTCGCTGTTGGCCGCAACCTCGCATGCTACCGAAGTCTCTGAATTGAGGCAGAGGCTGGAGCGGACCGAGAACGAGCTCGGCGAGGTTAGGGTTCGGCTCCAAGAGAAGCAAGGTGAATAACGACTTGTTGTATGTTCGGAAAGCGTAGGCAATGTATATTGACTGTAGTGTCGTAATATGTGAAGGAGCCGCGACCGAGGTCGAGGCCCTGAGGAAGGCCCTGGGCGAGGCCGAGGAGAAAGCTGTCCAGCAGCAAGCCACCCGTAAGAAGCTCGAGGCCCGGGTCAAAGAAATCCAGCAGGAGCTCCAGGATGCGGTGAAAAAATTTGAGACCTTGGAGCATGATGCGTCGGCTCAAGGGGCCGAACTCACCAAGGCTCGTCAGAGCACGGAGACCACACGGAATGAGGCCCAGGCCACCCTCCAGGCGATCCAGGAGGCCAAGAAGGTCACGGCAGGTAAGGCTTTTAAGATGCAAAGCAAGTGTGCGGCGAAGCAGTACCTTTTGCTAACCCGGGTTAGGAGTTCCCCAGGGGCTTTTGCGGATCTACCACGCAGCGTATCAGATGCTGTGGAGTTCTATCGAGCCGAAGGAGGAGGCTCTACTGAGAGGCTATTCTGGTCGCAGTATGCGACGCCAGAGCATCCCGTGTCCTTCACCGATCAGCTGAAGCAGCTGGTGGAGCTGCACCGGGTGGCCGAACTAGCCATGAAGGATGTGATGATCCGGCTATGGCCAGCCGAAGCTATGCCCTATAGCTACTTCGGACTCGTGAGGCGTCTGGTGGAGGCCTGTCCGCGGCTGGACGTCGTCAAGCGCTCTTCCTATATTGAAGGTGCCCGTATGGCCTTCACTCGCTGCAAGATGTGGTGGGCGAAGATGAACGTTGTTGAAGTTGCCAGCGGGCCGCCAGAGGGTAAGGAGCACCACACACCCGAGCGATATTTCGCGGATGTCCTAGAGGGGTCTCGACTTGTGGCAGCGCAATGTTCGCATGTTGCCCTTGCCTTGTATTATGGGAACAAAGCCGGTTTTGTAAAATAATTTATTATGCTTTGAATTGTTTCCTCCTGTTCGGCCGTGTTATTTGTAATCTGAGGGTTGGCCAGTCGTCGGCTTCTGCCCTCACGTAGATAGTACAGAGGTGTTTGGGATGGATTCTAAACAATCTTGATCCAATTATACGGTCCTTTGGAGGAGTTGTTTAGCACAACGGACAAGGCAATCAGACTGTACGGCTTAAACGCCCTCACTTAGCCATAGGAGTTTTATAATTAAACAAGTGCGCAGCCCCTGGTCCAAGCCAGGGTGCTGTCAGCATCTGGTCGGGAAGTGCCGATCCTTCGCATGCACGGAAAAAATCTCCAACGATTTTGTAACCCTCGAGCAGCTGACCGGCTCTCGCTGTATCATGACAGTTAGTTTTCGGCTTTCTCTACTGAGGTGCTCATCCGGTCAAGGCCAGGGCACAATCGCAGTAGTTCTCCCTTTACTACCCTAGCTGATAGAGCGGAACGTAGGGTAGCAAGCACAGGAGCCGGGCAACCCAACTGTTGACCAAAGACATGATTCGGAGCCAATGCATATAATGCTGAATTCGGGGTGCCAAACTTATATATAAGGAGTGTTCGGACTTTGCTGCCGTATTGTGGGGCGACAAGTAGCCCCTTGCGAATATGTAACGTACAGAAGAGTATCGATGCAGCAAATAAGCATATCAAAATAAAATGAAGTAAGAAGCGAAAACCACAGAAACTGGGCCACGAACCATTTTTATTATGACTGGATGGATACGTCAAGGCGTATCTTGTACAGATGGCGCGAGTAGTATCCGGGCTATTTAACATGCCGGAACCAGTAGGGCGCAGCGTGCGAGTCCTGAGGAATAAGTATCGATACCGTCAAGAAGAACGTATAGAGGTTACCCTACACACCTGTGCTGCTTGCCTCTGTTGTATGCCAATCCTTCTAAAGGACTCGCGATCAGGCCCGCGGAAAAAGGAACCTGAAACAAGAAAAAGGTAAAAGTATGCGTGTCCGGGATTGGTCTGGCCGAACCGTAGACCCCGGGTTATCTTGTGCCTCCGTCGATGTCCATGGAATTTTGAGTGCGTAATTGTGTATGCGTGGTACGAATGCCACTACCTCATTGGGACTGGGACAGAGGCCAAATTGCTAGTCGAGCTCTTGACGAGCTGCGTCGTCCTGTTGCAGCGTGGTCCGGAACCTCTTAATGATGTCCGAGGGCTCGACAGTCGTACTATGGTGCTGCTTGAGAAGGCCGCTCTGTGCTTCTGCTGCTAGGGCGGCGGTGTGCTCCTCTGTTCGGAGGGAGCGTTCCGTATTGCCATTGTATGTTATGACGCCGCGTGGACCGGGCATCTTGAGCTTGAGATAAGCATAGTGTGGCACTGCGTTGAATCTAGCAAACGCGGTTCGTCCGAGCAGTGCGTGATAGCCGCTGCGGAAGGGGACGATATCGAAGATTAACTCTTCACTTCGGAAGTTGTCTGGAGAACCGAAGACCACCTCCAGCGTGATTGAGCCCGTACAGCGGGCCTCTACGCCTGGTATGACTCCTTTAAAGGTAGTCTTTGTTGGTTTGATCCTCGAGGGGTTAATGCCCATCTTCCGCACTGTGTCCTGATAAAGCAGGTTGAGGCTGCTACCACCGTCCATCAGGACTCGTGTTAGGTGAAACCCGTCAATAATTGGGTCGAGGACTAGTGCGGCTGAACCGCCATGGCGGATACTAGTTGGGTGATCCCGACGATCGAAGGTGATCGGGAATGATGACCATGGATTGAATTTTGGGGCGACTGGCTCTACCGCGTAGATGTCCCTAAGTGCTCGCTTACGCTCCCTTTTGGGGATGTGCGTAGCGTATATCATGTTCACCGTTTTCACTTGAGGGGGAAATTTCTTCTGCCCTCCGGTGTTCGGCTGCCGGGGCTCTTCGTCCTCGTCCTCACTTTGTGATCCCTTTTCTTTGTTTTCGACATTTAACTTGCCTGCCTGCTTGAAGACCCAACAATCCATGTTGGTATGATTGGCTTGCTTATCCGGGGTGCCGTGAATTTGGCACGGACGGTCGAGTATGCGGTCCAGGCTGGAAGGCCCTTCGTTGTTTCTTTTGTAGGGCTTCTTCCGTTGGCCGGACTTGGAGCCACTGAATCCGGCATTAACTGTGGTGTCATCGGTGTTGTCGCCATTGCTTCGGCTTTTGTGTCTATTGCGACGGAGCTTGCCGATGCTGTTTTTGGCCTCAATGGGGCCTGCCTCGTTGGCTGTGTTTTTACTACGAGCCAGCCAGCTGTCCTCACCCGCGCAAAAGCGGGTCATGAGTGCCGTGAGGGCTGCCATAGACTTCGGCTTTTCTTGGCCGAGGTGGCGTGCTAGCCATTCGTCACGGATGCTGTGTTTGAAGGCTGCTAGGGCCTCGGCATCCGGACAGTCAACGATCTGGTTCTTTTTGGTTAGGAACCTAGTCCAGAATTTTCTGGCTGATTCTCCAGGTTGTTGAACTATGTGGCTTAAGTCATCGGCGTCCGGTGGCTGGACATAAGTTCCTTGGAAGTTATCAAGGAAAGCCTCTTCCAAGTCCTCCCAGCTGTCGATGGAATTCTCAAGCAGGCTATTTAACCAGTGCCGAGCTGGCCCTTTGAGCTTTAATGGGAGGTATTTGATGGCGTGGAGGTCATCTCCTCGAGCCATATGGATATGGAGAATGAAATCCTCGATCCATACTGCGGGATCGGTTGTGCCGTTGTATGATTCGATGTTGACAGACTTGAACCCCTCGGGGAATTCGTGATCCAGTACTTCATCTGTGAAGCAGAGAGGGTGTGCGGCGCCTCTATATCGGGCTGCATCGTGGCATAGCTCTGATGGAGTCTGTCTGCGGTATTCGGCCCGGGCGTGGTTAGGTTTATCACGTCCGAATAGGTAGCCGCCGTCGTGCCTCGAGGCACACCCTCGCGATCCATAGATCGATCTTGTATGTCCTGCTGTATCATCCAGGATCTGCCGGAGGTCGTATGTGTGACCCCGAACTCTTCCGTATCTATTTTTACGAGGCGGTGGGGCATGCTGCTGTTCGGCCTGAGTTGCCACTTTATCCTGGCCGCGGGGTGGCCAGTCGGCCGCCTGTCTCGACCACGTGGTGGTCGTTCCGCATTACGCGAGGGAGATGTGTGCTCTAGTGCTTCCTCATCGAATTGAGGTAGCAGTCTGCGTTTCGGGTAGCTTTTGGCTGGGCGCCTGAGGCCGTATTCTTCGGCTGTCAGGACAGCAGTCCATCTGTCGACGAGCAGATCTTGTTCAGCTTGAAGCTGCTGCTGCTTCTTTTTCAGGCTCCTTGCAGTGGCTATGAGCTGAAGCTTAAAGCGCTCCTGCTCCAGAGGATCCTCAGGCATGATGAAGTCTTTGTTGACGAGGCTTGTCTCCTCCTCGGAGGGTGGACGGTAACTGGCATCCTCCGAGTCATCTTCTATGACCTGTTCATCAGGGTTGTCTTGCATGTTGTCATGTTCCTCCTGTTCGGATGTAGCTCCGACAGGGTCTTCATTGTTTTCGGTGTCGCCTGGAGTACTATTCTCTCCAGTGCCGGTGTTGCCTTCCTTTGAGCGACGAGGCTTAGAACGGCGCTTGGGGCGTCGGCGTTTGGACTGCGTCTCAGAGGTTTTATTCGCATCTGGCTCTTCTTTGTCGTCGCCAGATCCTTTAGGTGTGTCAACCATGTACACATCGTACGAAGAGGTAGCCGTGCAACGTCCAGTGAATGGCGGGTCTTTGCCTTGCTCCTGATCAGCATCGTCGTCCATACCGTCGATGTCTTCGGAGCCATAGTCAAGCACGTCGGTTAAGCCATGGACAATGGCTATGAAGTGGGTGGCGGGTGGGAGGCAAAATTCCTCGTCATCCGTCTCTAGCTCGAACCGGACGTAGTTCAGCCGTGAGTCCTTCTCCAAGGACAAATTTTTAAAGATTTTAGCACGTCACCCAAAGGCGAGTGCTGGAAAACATCAGCGGCGCTGAACTCGAAGATCGATAACCGATCTAGCTCTGTGTCCACGGGCGTACATGGTCCGAAACGTGTAGCCGGAAACGAGTTCGGAGTTCCATTTACGCAAGTATTGCAGGATGTCGAGTCCATGTGCGGCTCCAAGGCCATGGACCTTGTGGCCTCGGAGGGCACGATCTACTTCAGTTCTGAGGCCGTTGCAGCAACATGATCCATCTCCTGGGTGTGGTCCGATGACGGATTTAAGTCATGTTCATCGGAGAGAGGGGGAGCGACTGCCGCCGTCTCGAACCCATCGAAGATCAAGTCTCCACGAGTATCCGTGACGCAGTTCAAGCTTCCAAATCTGGCCTGATGGCCAGGGGCGTGGCTATCGACCTGCTCCAGATGGCCAAGCGAGTTGGCCCGCAGTACGAAATTGCCAAACACAAAGGTTTGTCCGGGGAGGAAGGTTTCTCCCTGAACGGCGCCATTACTGACGATCGAAGGGGGCATCGAGTCCTTTGCCGACGGCACAGTGGAACTCTCAATGAAAGCACCAATGTCGGTGTCAAAACCGGCGGATCTCGGGTAGGGGGTCCCGAACTGTGCGTCTAGGATCGATGGTAACAGGAGGCGGGGACACGATGTTTACCCAGGTTCGGGCCCTCTCTATGGAGGTAATACCCTACTTCCTGCTTGATTGATCTTGATGAATATGAGTGTTACAAGAGTTGATCTACCACGAGATCATAATGGCTAAACCCTAGAAGTCTAGCCTATGTGTATATGGTAATGAATGTCCCCTATCCGGACTATGCTCCCCGGTTTATATAGACACCGAGGGGATCTAGGGTTTACATGGAGTTGGTTACATAAGAAGGAATCTTCGGTCGCCAAGCTTGCCTTCCACGCCAAGTAGAGTCCAATCCGGACACGGGTATAGTCTTCGGCCTTCATGTCTTCATAGCCCATCAGTCCGGCCCATGGATAACAGGCCGGACGCCCGAGGACCCCTTAGTCCAGGACTCCCTCAATGTCCACTAGTAGGCATGGGTGCATTCATACCTTTGCATTCTTGCATGTTGAACTTCTTTAATAAGTCCTTGGTATACTTTGTTTGAGAAACAAAGGTACCCTCCTTAGTTTGCTTGATTTGAAAACCAAGAAAGAACTTGGGTTCACTCATCATAGACATCTCAAACTTCCCCGACATTAGCTTCCCAAACTTTTCACTATAATGGGGGTTAGTCGAACCAAATATGATATCATCAACATAAATTTGGCACACAAATAATTCACCATTAACCCTTTTAGTAAAAAGAGTAGAATCAATCTTTCCAATTGTCGGTGTCAAAACCGGCGGATCTCGGGTAGGGGGTCCTGAACTGTGCGTCTAAGGTCGATGGTAACAAGAGACGGGGGACACGATGTTTACCCACGTTCGGGCCCTCTCTATGGAGGTAATACCCTACTTCCTGGTTGATTGATCTTGACGAATATGAGTATTACAAGAGTAGATCTACCACGAGATCGTAATGGCTAAAACACTAAGAGTCTAGCCTGTATGACTATGATTATTATTATTCTGCCCTCTACGGACTAAGCCCTCCGGTTTATATAGACACCGGAGGGGACTAGGGTTGTACAAAGTCGGTTACAGAGAAAGGAATCTTCATATCAGGACGCCAAGCTTGCCTTCCACGCCAAGGAGAGTCCTATCCGGACACGGGAGAGAGTCTTCGGTCTTGTATCTTCACAGCCCATCAGTCTGGCCCACGTACTATAGTCCGGACGCGCGAGGACCCCTTAATCCAGGACTCCCTTAGTAGCCCCTGAACCAGGCTTCAATGACGACATGTCCGGCATGCAGATTATCTTCGGCATTGCGAGGCGGGTTCCTTATCCGAAGACTCCAACACAGTCTTCGGACTCAACGAACGTGTCCGGCTCTGCAAAACAAATACCACACACCACCGCAGAGAGCATAATATTTCACGAGTCCAATCCGCCGACAACTTTTTCTAACGTGATACCACGTCATCACCTAGTTATTATTTCGAACCGTTTTTCGGCCTGCCACTTCGAGATGCGGTCTCACTGGCATGTCTTGTCAAAGCAGAGATCATGTCCCCTTATTGCGGGATTCTCATCAATACGGGCGCGGGTAATCCAACCGTGCCGTCTGCACGACCCTTGGGAACAGGCGAGTTTTAAGGCGAGTGGGGAGGCACTCGATATTCACTGCCTTTATCAGGAGATAAGTGATTCCTCTCTTTCACCCACGCCTTCTCTCTCTCTGCCCTTCCATTATCGAGCTCCAGCGCCCAAGTCCTCATCTTTTCCGCCTTGAGAAAACACTCGACCATGTCCAGATCTAGAGTGCAAGGCAAGTGGATGGCCTCCTCCGTCAAGGAGAAGGACATCACCAATCTTCGGGAGGCCGGGTACCTGGCGAAAGAAATCGCCCATCGGCTTTCGGCCAAGGGGCAAATCGTCCCCACACCGAAACCCAATGAAAGGGTGGTGTTCATCCCCCACTTCGTCCGCGGGTTAGGGTTTCCTCTCCACCCTTTCGTCCGCGGACTCATGTTCTATTACGGGCTAGATTTCCATGATCTAGCCCTAAACTCCTTCCTCAACATCTCGGCATTCATTGTCATGTGCGAGGCCTACCTCCGCATTCCACCCCACTTTGGACGGTGGCTTAAGATTTTCAACGTGAAGCCGAAGGTGTGGATGGCCAACACGCGGAGTGCGGAGGTGCCATGGTGAGCAAGATGCCCAATGTCACATGGCCCAAAGGTACTTTTGTGGAGACCGTCAAAGAGTGGTAGAAACTGTGGTTCTATATCACAGAGCCCCGCAACGCCACCTGGGCCGCGGCTCCCGAATTCAAGTCCAGAGCTCCAATGCGGCTAACCTCCTGGATAGAGAAGGGCCTGTATTGGTCTTCATCGGACGAGCTGATAGCGCTGCAAACGCACATCCAAAGCATGGTGGACAAAAACATTAAGCTCGTCAACGTGATCCAGGTGATGCTAGTTCGCCGGATCCTTCCGTGCCAGGGCCGGGCCTGCCCTTTATGGGAATTCGATCCGGAGAAGCACCAGACCTTGGAAAGGCTCTTCGAAACCACGCACGAGGATATCTGGAAGTTTCTCTTCAAGGCCAACGAGACGCCATCGGAGACAACCAAGGACTGCGGGCACGCCCTGGCCCATCCCGCCAGTGCGGTAAGTATTTCACGTTTCAGGGCGCATACTTTACTTGCTTAGTCATGGATGATATCTAAACCTCACTATTTATTTTTCCAGGGCTGGACAAAGAAGGCGGAGCAGATTCGGTGTCCGGCTCCGCTGCCCGAGGAACCAACAATTCCGCTTCTGACGAAGATGCTGGTTCCGGCGCCCTACCAGGCGCCGGAGAAGAAGGCCAAGGGGGTCCGGAGCGGCCCCCGCCACAAAGGAGCTTCGGACATGACGTCCGAAGACAACGAGACTCACTCCTCCGCCGCCGAAGACGACGACGAGGAGGAGGAGGAGAGCAGCTCTCCCCCTGAGGGGGAAGGAAGAAGAGGGCATCCTCCAAAAATCTGGAGGCGGAGGCGTCCAAGAGGGGGAAGAGTTCCCTCCCGGATAACTCCGCATGGGACGTCGACGGCAGCCCAGAGCCGCGCCCCCGAAACAAGCCCCTGGCTGCATCGTGAGTACTAAGAAAACATGATGCGTCCATATATCCGACCTCTCTACTTCATCGTTTTAACATGCTGAATTATGCCATTGCAGTCCGGCCCTCGACAACTCCCTGCGGTCCTCATCGAGGGATTCCCTGGATTCAAAGGCGATGGCCAGCGAGTCACCACCGACGGCTCACTCTCCCCAGGCCAAGGGCGACGCCGAGGTGCTGTCCCGAAGGACCTTCCCGGGCCAGGGAGAGGTCCAGGAGGCTGTCAGGGTGGCGCCAGAGGATGACTCCTCGGCCGCCGGATACATGGGGGAGAAAGCCCCCATGGAGACTGGCGATGGGGGCCATATCCAATTCGGCCCCCAGCCGGATACCATCCCGGAGACCTACACGGCTCCGGAGTCAAGCAAGCAGCCTCCATGGCGGGGTTGAGCCTCCCATCCTCGGATGGCGTGATCTGCTCCGGATCTGGGGCCAGAGCAGTTGCAGGCGCTATCTCCTGGGTATGGTCCGATGACAGATTTAAGTCGTGTTCATCATGATGACAGGGAGCGGCTGCCGCGGTCTCGAATCCTTCAAAGATCAAGTCTCCGCGGATGTCCGCGACGTAGTCCAAGCTTCCGAATCTGACTTGATGGCCAGGGGCGTAGCTGTCGATCTGCTCTAGATGGCCAAGCGAGTTGGCCCGCAGTGCGAAGCCGCCGAATACGAAGATCTGTCCGGGGAGGAAGAGTTCTCCCTGAACAGCATTGTTGTAGATGATTTACGGGGCCATCGAACCTCTTGACGACGACACAGCGGAACTCTCAATGAAAGCACCAATGTCGGTGTCAAAACCGGCGGATCTCGGGTAGGGGGTCCCGACTGTGCGTCTAAGGTCGATGGTAACAGGAGACGGGGGACACGATGTTTACCAGGTTCGGGCCCTCTCTATGGAGGTAATACCCTACTTCCTGCTTGATTGATCTTGATGAATATGAGTATTACAAGAGTAGATCTACCACGAGATCGTAATGGCTAAAACCCTAAGAGTCTAGCCTGTATGACTATGATTATTATTCTTCTACCCTCTACGGACTAAGCCCTCCGGTTTATATAGACACTGGAGGGGACTAGGGTTGTACAAAGTCGGTTACAGAGAAAGGAATCTTCATATCAGGATGCCAAGCTTGCCTTCCACGCCAAGGAGAGTCCTATCCAAACACAGGAGAGAGTCTTCGGTCTTGTATCTTCCCAGCCCATCAGTCCGGCCCATGTACTATAGTCCGAACGCCCGAGGACCCCTTAATCCAGGACTCCCTCACCAATCTCAAAGCCTTTTTCAATAAGGAACTTGGTCAAGCATTTATACCATGCTCTAGGAGCTTGTTTAAGACCATAAAGAGCTTTGTGAAGTTTGTAAATGGTCGGGTTTCTTAGGATTAACAAAGCCGGGAGGTTGTTTAACATAAATTTCCTCCTAAATTTCACCATTTAGAAAAGCACTTTTAATGTCCATTTGGTACAAGGTAATATCATGGTGATTAGCATAGGCAAGTAAGATGCGGATGAACTCAAGTCTAGCAACGGGAGCGTATGTCGCACCATAGTCCATACCTTCGACTTGAGTGTAGCCTTGGGCGACAAGACGTGCTTTATTGCGAACGACTTGTCCATCTTCTTCTTGCTTGTTGCGAAACTCCCATTTGTATCGATAATGTTGAGGTTGTTGTCGGGCTTCTCGACCAATGTCCATACTTGGTTTCTCACAAAGTTGTGCAGCTCTTCATGCATGGCATTTATCCAATCCGGATCTTCCCATGCTTCTTCAACCTTCATTGGTTCAATGCTAGAGATGAATGAATAATGTTCAGAAAAATTAGCCAAGCGAGTTTTAGAGCGAGTGATTCTCCCGGTTTGGATATCATTGAAGATTTGTTCGACGGGATGGTCTCTTGAAACTCTTGCTCGAACTCGTGAGAGCTTTTGCTTGGGTCAGGGTGGAACATCTTCTTCATCATCTTGTTCTTCTTCTTGCCCTTCTTCATTGTTGATGGTGTCGTTCTCTTGTCTAGGTGGAGAAGGAGGTTGATGAGGTTCATCTTGGTGTACTTCCTCGTTTTCTTCATCTTGGTGTGTCCCATTTGTGGATGCTTCCATGTCAACTCTTGGTTCACCTTGTCGTGAGGTAGAAGCTTCCACTTGGACGAATGAGGTACTCTCCTTCACCTCCGTTGGACGAATCTTGCCAATAGACAAGTCTTGGATTGCTTCCGAAGGGTCTTTGTCTCCTACATCAATTGGCAATTGCTCTACTTGCGAGCCGTTAGATTCATCAAACTTCACATCTACCATCTCTTTAACCTTTTGGGTGAAATTGTTGTAGACACGGTAAGTGTGAGATTTTGATCCATAACCAAGTAGGAAACCCTAATGAGATTTAGGAGCAAATTTAGAACGACTATGCTTATCAAGAATGTAGCACTTTGAGCCGAATACTCGAAAGTATCCAACTTGGGGTTTGTTACCGGTGAGAAGCTTGTATGTGATACGTCTCCGTCGTATCTACTTTTCCAAACACTTTTGCCCTTGTTTTGGACTCTAACTTGCATGATTTGAATGGAACTAACCCGGACTGACGCTGTTTTCAGCAGAATTGCCATGGTGTTATTTATGTGCAGAAACAAAAGTTCTCGGAATGACCTGAAACTCCACGGAACTTATTTTTGGAAAATAATAAAAGAATCCACGTCAGGGGGGCCTCCACCTGTCCACGAGGGTGGGGGGCGCGCCCCCCTGCCTCATGGGCCCCCTGACGCTCCACCGACCTCAACTCCAACTCCATATATTCGTGTTCGGGGAGAAAAAAATTAGAGAGAAGGATTCATCGTGTTTTACGATACGAAGCCGCCGCCAAGCCCTAAAACTTCTCGGGGGGGCTGATCTGGATTCCGTTCGGGGCTCCGGAGAGGGGAATCCGTCGCTGTCGTCATCATCAACCATCCTCCATCACCAATTTCATGATGCTCACCGCCGTGCGTGAGTAATTCCATCATAGGCTTGCTGGACGGTGATGGGTTGGATGAGATCTATCATGTAATCGAGTTAGTTTTGTTAGGGTTTGATCCCTAGTATCCACTATGTTCTGAGATTGATGTTGCTATGACTTTGCTATGCTTAATGCTTGTCACTAGGGCCCGAGTGCCATGATTTTAGATCTGAACCTATTATGTTTTCATGAATATATGTGAGTTCTTGATCCTATCTTGCAAGTCTATAGTCACCTACTATGTGTTATGATCCGGCAACCCCGAAGTGACAATAATCGGGACCACTCCCGGTGATGACCATAGTTTGAGGAGTTCATGTATTCACTATGTGTTAATGCTTTGGTCCGGTACTCTATTAAAAGGAGGCCTTAATATCCCTTAGTTTCCATTAGGACCCCGCTGCCACGGGAGGGTAGGACAAAAGTGTCATGCAAGTTCTTTTCCATAAGCACGTATGACTATATTCGGAATACATGCCTACATTACATTGATGAATTGGAGCTAGTTCTGTGTCACCCTATGTTATGACTGTTACATGATGAACCGCATCCGGCATAATTCTCCATCACCGATCCAATGCCTACGAGCTTTTCACATATTGTTCTTCGCTTATTTACTTTTCTGTTGCTACTGTTACAATCACTACAAGACCCAAAAATATTACCTTTGCTACCGTTACTGTTACTTCCATATTACTTTGCTACTAAATACTTTGCTGCAGATACTAAGTTATCCAGGTGTGGTTGAATTGACAACTCAACTGCTAATACTTGAGAATATTCTTTGGCTCCCCTTGTGTCGAATCAATAAATTTGGGTTGAATACTCTACCCTCAAAAACTGTTGCGATCCCCTATACTTGTGGGTTATCAAGACTATTTTCTGGCGCCGTACTAGTGAATACTCTACCATCTACCACAGCTTGCAAACTTCCACAATGGGGTAGTACTAGTGAATCTCGCAAATCTGAATTTAGAGAATTTCTTGCTAGTATAACTGTGGGGGGAATCTAGAGATATAGCACAAGCTACCATAGGGAGCATTCATTTTCCTGCTATACATTATTTTGCTCTCTTCATAGGTAGGTGCATAAATGGTAAGGATGAAGCATGTCACATGTGTGTCCCTGACCTCGGTATTCTTAGGAGTGCTGTGTTAGGAGATAAATCTTATAATTTGGGAGCCATTGTTGCACGTAGGTTGCATCATAATAGATTTAATGGAGATTTCTTTGGTGGAATTTATGCAACTTGTTTAGCTAATTTTCTTGGTGTGGACATACGTGAGGATGATATTGAGTTGCCTCATACTTATTTAGATTATGAGGCTATGGTTCGTCATCAGTTTATTGAGAGAAATGAACAACCTCTCTAGTACCGACTAATCTTTGACAGACGACGCACCTATCGAGTTGCTCTTCCTGCTTCTGCTTTCTTTGACTTTCAGGCAAAAGGGAGACATTTTATAACCAGAGAGGAGGCGGAGGAGTATAAGAGGAGGGCTGAGATAGCTCGCCTCCAAGCTGCAGCACACGATGCAATGACAGCTACATCTCAGTACGACCCCAACTATAACTTTGGATATCCGCCAGGCCATCCGTGGCAATAAACCAACTTAGGCCAAAAGCCTAAGCTTGGGGGAGTACGTATCTCTCACCGACATTACATTTATGTTCACACACTCATTGCTAGATGTCGGTGCTCATACTATTTCATTGTATTATCCATGCTAGTTTATTTTCCTTTTTCATGCTTTCTTCTTTTGTGTTTAATAAACCTTAAGAAAAACCAAAAAATTAGTGTAGCTTTTAGTTAGTTTACTTTTCTTGCTGTAGTAGTAATAATTAAAAAGAAAACCCAAAAAGATTTCCCGTTCTTCTTTTGCTTGTTGGGAGCTTTCCCGTGTAAATAGTTTTATTTCTTTTCTTTGGGGGTCGATAGGAGAAGACCATGATTAAATTGTTGAAGTGGCTCTTACATGCATTATTGTTGATTTAACCAAGAGCCCATATTGCCTTGTCTTCTCCTGCTTATTGAATGCTCACAGATTCCAGCTTAGTCCAATGCACGTGCACTCTTATTATTTTCACATCGTTTGGTCGTGCAAGTGAAAGGCAATTATGACGATATATGATGGACTGATTGAGATGAGAGAAGCTGGTATGAACTCGACCTCTCTTGTTTTTGTAAATATGATTAGTTCATCATTCCTGATTCAGCCTATTATGAATAAACATGTTTGCAATGACAATTAGAGATCATAGTTGCTTATGCCATGCTTGATTAGCTATGAGTTATAATGGTTTACCTTGCGTGCCAACATGCTATTAAAATGGTTGTGATGTGGTATAGTGGGGTGGTATCCTCCTTTGAATGATTTAAGTGACTCGACTTGGCACATGTTCATACATGTAGTTGAAACAAATCAACATAGCCTTCACGATATTTATGTTCATGGTGGATTATATCCTACTCATGCTTGTACTCAATGTTTATTAATTTTAATGCATGTTCATGACTGTTGTCGCTCTCTAGTTGGTCACTTCCCAATCTTTTGCTAGCCTTCACTTGTACTAAGCGGGAATACTGCTTGTGCATCCAATCACTTAAACCCCAAAGTTATTCCATATGAGTCCACTATACCTTCCTATATGCGGTATCTACCTGCCGTTCCAAGTAAATTTGTATGTGCCAGACTCTAAACCTTCAAATGAAATTCTGTTTCGTATGCTCGAATAGCTCATGTATCAACTAGGGTTGTCCGTATCTTCCATGCTAGGCAGGTTATTCTCAAGAGGAGTGGACTCCGCTCCTCACTCACGAGAAAATGGCTGGTCACCGGGATGCCCAGTCCCATGCTTTATGCAAACTAAATCAAAATAATTGCAAACAAAACTCCCCCTGGGACTGTTGCTAGTTGGAGGCACTCGTTGTTTCAAGCAAGCCATGGATTGATGCTTGTAGGTGGAGGGGGAGTATAAACTTTACCATTCTGTTTGGGAACCGCCTATAATGTGTGTAGCATGGAAGATATCACCATCTCTTGGTTGTTATGTTGACAATGAAAGTATGCCGCTCAAAATATTATTTATCTCTATTTCAAAATCGAGCTCTGGCACCTCTACAAATCCTTGCTTCCCTCTGCGAAGGGCCTATCTATTTACTTTTATGTTGAGTCATCACCCTCTTATTAGAAAGCACCAGCTGGAGAGCACTGCTATCATTTGCATCCATTATTATTCATTTATATTGGGTATGACTATGACTGGATCTCTTTTACCATGAATTACAATGTCTAGTCAGTCCTTGATCTTTAAAGGTGCTCTGCATTTATGTTTTGTGGTCTCAGAAAGGGCTAACGAGATACCATCCTGTTATATCATATTATGATTGTTTTGAGAAAGTGTTGTCATCCGAGATTTATTATTATTGCTCGCTAGTTGATTATGCCATTGACATGAGTAAACATGAGACCTAAGAGTTATTGTGAATGTGGTTAGTCATAATCTTTGCTGAAAACTTGAATGCTGGCTTTACATATTTACAACAACAAGAGCAAACAGGGTTTGTAAAAGTTTTTCTTTATCACTTTCAGTTTATCAACTGAATTGCTTGAGGACAAGCAAAGGTTTAAGCTTGGGGAGTTGATACGTCTCCGTCGTATCTACTTTTCCAAACACTTTTGCCCTTGTTTTGGACTCTAACTTGCATGATTTGAATGGAACTAACCCGGACTGACGTTGTTTTCAGCAGAATTGCCATGGTGTTATTTGTGTGCAGAAACAAAAGTTCTCGGAATGACCTGAAACTCCACGGAACTTATTTTTGGAAAATAATAAAAATACTGGAAGAAGAATCCACGTCAGGGGGGCCTCCACCTGTCCACGAGGGTGGGGGCACGCCTGCCCCCCCGGGCGCGCCCCCTGCCTCGTGGGCCCCCTGACGCTCCACCGACCTCAACTCCAACTCCATATATTCGTGTTCGGGGAGAAAAAATTAGAGAGAAGGATTCATCGCGTTTTACGATACAGAGCCGCCGCCAAGCCCTAAAACCTCTCGGGAGGGATGATCTGGAGTCCGTTCGGGGCTCCGGAGAGGGGAATCCGTCGCCGTCGTCATCATCAACCATCCTCCATCACCAATTTCATGATGCTCACCGTCGTGCGTGAGTAATTCCATCGTAGGCTTGCTGGACGGTGATGGGTTGGATGAGATCTATCATGTAATCGAGTTAGTTTTGTTAGGGTTTGATCCCTAGTATCCACTATGTTCTGAGATTGATGTTGCTATGACTTTGCTATGCTTAATGCTTGTCACTAGGGCCCGAGTGCCATGATTTCAGATCTGAACCTATTATGTTTTCATGAATATATGTGAGTTCTTGATCCTATCTTGCAAGTCTATAGTCACCTACTATGTGTTATGATCCGGCAACCCCGAAGTGACAATAATCGGGACCACTCCCGGTGATGACCATAGTTTGAGGAGTTCATGTATTCACTATGTGTTAATGCTTTGGTCCGGTACTCTATTAAAAGGAGGCCTTAATATCCCTTAGTTTCCATTAGGACCCCGCTGCCACGGGAGGGTAGGACAAAAGTGTCATGCAAGTTCTTTTCCATAAGCACGTATGACTATATTCAGAATACATGCCTACATTACATTGATGAATTGGAGCTAGTTCTGTGTCACCCTATGTTATGACTGTTACATGATGAACCGCATCCGGCATAATTCTCCATCACCGATCCAATGCCTACGAGCTTTTCACATATTGTTCTTCGCTTATTTACTTTTCCGTTGCTACTGTTACAATCACTACAAAACCCAAAAATATTACTTTTGCTACCGTTACTGTTACTTCCATATTACTTTGCTACTAAATACTTTGCTGCAGATACTAAGTTATCCAGGTGTGGTTGAATTGACAACTCAACTGCTAATACTTGAGAATATTCTTTGGCTCCCCTTGTGTCGAATCAATAAATTTGGGTTGAATACTCTACCCTCGAAAACTGTTGCAATCCCCTATACTTGTGGGTTATCAGTATGCTGTCTTGCCGAGTAGCTTGTGAAGATACAAGTGAATTGTTGCATGACAAGCTGTCTCAACCGCTTCTGCCCAAAAGTGTTTTGGCGTCTTGTACTCATCAAGCATCATTCTCGCCATCTCAATAAGAGTCCGGTTCTTCCTCTCAACAACTCCATTTTGTTGAGGTGTGTACGTCGCCGAGAACTCGTGTGAAATCCCTTCTTCGTCAAGAAAGGTATCCACATTTGCGTTCTTGAACTCCGTTCCGTTGTCGCTGCAACCTTCTTGATCTTCACTTCAAATTGATTTTGGGCCTTCCTAGCGAAGTTCTTGAAGATCTTTTGGACCTGAGATTTATCATCAAGAAAGAACACCCACGTAAATCTTGAAAAATCATCGACTATGACCAAACCAAATGAGTTTCCACCGAGACTCTTGTAGGCATTGGGACCAAAGAGATCCATATGAAGTAGCTCGAGTGGTCTTCTCGTGGTCATGATGTTCTTCACGGGGTGGCTTCCTCCAACTTGTTTTCCTGCTTGACAAGCACTGCACAATCTATCCTTGTCAAATATAACATCTTTTACTCCAAGGATATGATCACCTTTAATAAGCTTATCAAGATTTCGCATGCCCACATGCCCTAACCTTCTATACCACAACCAACCTTTAGAGGATCTAGCAATTAAGCAAGTTCTAGGTTGAGCCTTTTTGGTGAAATCAACAATGTATAGATCACCTCTACGTATACCGGTAAAGACCATTTTATGATTATCTATATGAAACACTTGGCAATCTACTTCAGTAAATAAGACATTGAAGCCAAAGTCGGCAAGTCTAGATACGGAAAGTAAATTATAGCCAAGAGATTCAACGAGCATAACATTTTGTATGGAGCTGTCATGTGAGATGGCCACCTTACGAAGGCCAACCACCTTACCCTTTGAGTTATCACCAAAGGGGACATACTTTCGAGGGCCGTCGTTTTCAACAAGCTCACAAAACATATCCTTGTCTCCAGTCATGTGATCGGTATATCCACTATCAAGAACCCATTCCTTTCCTCCAGCCATGTAGCCGCGAAGATTAGCCATAAGACCAAAGTGTCTCATAGACTCATCGAGATCAAAGTCACTATCATCATCCTCATCATAGTATCCATGTTCAACATCGTCTTGTGATGGATCAATTCCTAGAGAGAGTGATTCATTAGATAAATGATCATCACAATAATCATCTTTATGAATTCTAATGGCTTCGGAGACGATATTGCTAATGATTCCAACATCCCTTTTGGCACGCATAAGGTTAGTAAGCTCAAATAGACAATAACCGAACTTAGGATCATTAGAATTCATCTAACTCAAGGCAATAGACTTATGAAGAATTTCATCTAAGTTTTGCAAGGCATAGTTTGGAAATCGTTCCTCGAGAAATCTCTGTATGGTGTAAGCACAATCAAGAGCAGGCAAGCAAGAAATGAAGTTTCTCGGTAGTCCTCTAGTGATTAAATTGACAGTTCTAAGATTACGGACCATGTCAATAAACTCATCAAGGGTAGGATGCAAGGGGTCAACAAGGCGAGCACAAGGGGTAGTAATGTACTTGTTCAAGTGATATTCATTGAAAATCACAAGCATCTCATTTTTTCACTCATGAAAGAACTGTCCATCAAGTGTAGGCACTCTATGTCTAAGACTCCCCAACATAGACTCATCCATCTTCCTCCAATGGTGATTAAACCAAAGCAATGGAAACCAATGCTCTGATACCAATTGAAAGGATCGAGAAGAGGTGTCTAGAGGGGGGGTGATTAGACCCTCAACAAAGAAAAGTAGCAGTTTTTAATTTCTTCAAGTTAAGGTGGAGTTTTAGCACAAGTTTAAACATTCACAATACATTTCAAGCAAGCATGGCTAGAGTATATGAGCAGCGGAAAGTAAAGCATGCAAGTTGCAAGAATGTAAAGGGATGGGATTGGAGTGTGCAAACGCAATTGGAGACATGGAGATTTTTGGCGTGGTTCCGATAGGTGGTACTATCGTACATCCACGTTGATGGAGACTCCAATCCACGAAGGGTAACGGCTGCGCGAGTCCACAGAGGGCTCCACCCACGAAGGGTCCATGAAGAAGCAACCTTGTCTATCCCATCATGGCCATCGCCCACGAAGGACTTGCCTCACTAGGGTAGATCTTCACGAAGTAGGCGATCTCCTTGCCCGTACAAACTCCTTGGTTCAACTCCACAATCTTGACGGTGGCTCCCAAGTGACACCTAATCAATCTAGGAGACACCACTCTCCAAAAGGTAATAGATGGTGTGTTGATGATGAACTCCTTGCTCTTCTGCTTCAAATGATAGTCTCCCCAACACTCAACTCTCTCTCATGGATTTGGATTTGGTGGAAAGATGATTTGAGTGGAAAGCAACTTGGGGAAGGCTAGAGATCAAGATTCTTGTGGTTGGAATGGAATATCTTGGTCTCAACACATGAGTAGGTGGTTCTCTCTTAGAAAATGAATGTTGGAAGTGTAGGCACGTTGTGATGGCTTTCTCCACGAATGAAGAGTGGGTGGAGGGGTATATATAGCCTCCACACAAAATCTAACCGTTACACACAATTTACCAAACTCGGTGAGACCGAATCGAGCAACTCGGCCAAACCGATTTAGTTCAAAATGTGAATGTTAGGCTTTTCGGTGGGACCGACATGTCAACTCGGTGGGACCGATTTCATTAGGGTTAGGGCATAACGTAATCTCGGTGAGACCGATCACATAAACTCGGTAGGACCGATTTCTGTAATAGGCAAACAGAGAGTTGGTCAGGCAAACTCGGTGGGACCAAATCGTTCATGTCAGTAAGACCGAAACATTATGAAAGGGAAACAGAGAGTTTGCATTGCGAACTCGGTGGGACAGATCACTCATCTTGGTTGGACCGAAACGTTACGAAGGGAAATAGGGAGTTTGCAATCCCATCTCAGTGAGACCGAGATCCCTATCGGTGAGACCGAAGTGACTAGGGTTTCTGGCAGTGGCTATGTCAAATGAACTCGGTGGTGCCAGATAGATCAAATCGGTGGGGCCGAGTTTGACTTTTGGTTTGGGACATATGTGGAAATGAGAAAGTGGTTGAGGGCTTTGGAGCATATCACTAAGCACTTTGAGCAAGCAAGCCATTAAGCAACACCTCATCCCCTTTTAATAGTATTGGCTTTCCTATGGACTCAATGTGATCTTGGATCACTAAAATGAAAATGTAGAGTCTTGAGTTTGAGCCAATATGTGTCATTAGCATTTTGAAGGGGTTCCACATCCTCTTGTCTACACCACTCCACTGTTGAACTCATCTGAAATATACTAGATAAAAGTATTAGTCACTACAAAAAAAATACACTTCCGTGATCATACGTGTTTGTCACAGTAGGTCACGTTTTCTGTCATGCATGTACATCCATGACAATTTTATGACAGAATCAAGATAGTCATACCTGTGCTGTCGTAGAAGTGTTCCATGACATTACAAAAATTATCATCACGGAAGTGTCCACTTCCATGACGATAAATTCTGCGTCATGGAAGTGCTTTCGTCACGGGTGACCGACACGTGGCATCCACCATAACGGGTCGCCATTAAGCTATCGGGTCCGGTTTTGGATCCGATAACCCGCTAACAGCCCGGACCAATGAGGATTTTCCACGTGTAAAATTCTCATTGGCCGGAGGAAACATGTGTTGGCTCATCGTTCGGACAGATGTCATCCATTCATTGGAAAGGAGGCGCCTATGATACGTCGACACGTGGCACGGCCCAACAGATGCCCATATAAGTTTAAAAGGCCGGCCCAGTCAAAGGCTCGTAGTACTTACTCAGGTACTAGTGGGCCAGCCCAATAACGACCTGTTTAATAAAGGCCCATTTACGGCCCGAAGCCAGATCTGGCCCGTTAATTGTTCGCCGAATATTTGGGCCCAATTACAGCCCAGTGATTTTCGGCCTGTTAGAGGCCCGATGTAGACATGGGCCCATTTCAGCCCGGTGTGTCTTTCGGCCTGGGAATGACCCGTGCTGCCCATGGGCCATATATGGTCCGACGCAACATGTGGCTCACTAACGGCCCGTGATAAAGGTGGCAATAGTTCAGCCCAACGTGACTTTGGGCCTGTTAAAGGCATGTCGTATAATTCGGCCCATTGATGCCTGTACTAAGCTTTCGGCATGCTAAAGGCCCATGATATCAGTGGCCCAACTAAGGCCCGAGATATGTTTCGGCCTGGTAACGGCCCGTCATATAACTGGGCCGAAAAATGCCCTATCTACATTTTCAGCCTGTTGAAGGCCCGTCGACGACTAGTGAATATTGAGGCCCAACATGCATTTCGGCCTGCAAAAGGCCCATGGTTTCTTCTGGGCTGTAACAGGCCAGCAGAATATTCAGCCTGTTAATGGCCCAATGCTACATTAGCCAAACTAAGCACTGGGTCCACAAAAGGCCCAACTAAAATTTGGGCCGAATATAGGCCGGAGTAAGTTGTGGGCCTGGCGCAAAGTGTGAAGGCCCCAATGGCCATTCGGGCCCAAGAAAGATGCAGGCCGGCCCAATTGTGGCCCGGTAAAAACCAGGTCCGTTAGAGGTGAATGTTTCGGCCCGGTCGACTGCATCAGATTTTTTTTCAGATAGCGAATGATGGCAGTAACTAGTAGGAATTAAGAAAAAACCTACTCTATACAATAAAGAAATTATGGCATAGTAACTTAGAATAAACCTACACTATACAATAAAGGATTTATGGTATATTACATCCACTGGGCATCGAAGTTCACCACCAGTGATCATAAAGCGCAACGAAGAAGTAGATTACAAAAACTGGGCACCATTGCAGCGTAACAAAATAATACTAATCCGAGACCACTTCCAAGACAGTTCAAGAAAGGTTGCGTGGGAACTGCTGCGCAAGCTGCTGAGCAAGGCTGTAAGACCGGCCTAGCATGCCGGTCATAGCTTCCAGGTGTAGTTGTTTAGCAATGAGGTTCTCATTGATGTTCTCCGCAATCTTTCTTAGAGATATGACTTCAAGTCGAAGTTGAGTTGTAGAATGGCTTTCTACTAGAACTTGGGACTGAAGAAGTTGAACCTGTCGGATCACGGGTTTCGGCAAAACCCTCAAGGTTCGAACACTGGGGTGCGCACGAAGATCTCTCCTCTCCCAAGCTCTCGCACTCCACGATCTAGCGGACTAACTCACCGAACCCAAAGAACACAGAGACACAAGATTTATACTGGTTCGGGCCACCGATGTGGTGTAATACCCTACTCCAGTGTGTGTGGTGGATTGCCTCTTGGGCTGGGGATGAACAGTACAAGGGGAAGAACAGACTCCTGAGGCGAGGTGTTCTTGTGCTGGTGAGCTGAAGAAGGGTCCGTCCCCCTCTTCTGTGGTGGCTAGTCCTATTTATAGGGGATCGGGTCCTCTTCCCAAATATTGAGCGGGAAGGGATCCCACAACGACCAATTTTGAAGGGGAACAACTAGTACAGCTTATCCTGACAAAAGTGGTCTTCGCCTACCAAAGGCTCTGGTGGTGACGCCGTCTTGGGCTCCACAGTGACCTCCGTCCTGCCGTCCTGCTGGTCTTGATCTCGTTGCAACGATATGGAAACCTTTGCCTGATGCCTCGGGACTCCGTGCCTGCACTTGCCCCTTTAGCACCAAAGAGGGAACAAGGACACTACGCGCGTGGGCGCCTGCCTGGCGCCCGCCTGGTTGCGGTCGTCATTTCTTGCGTCATTGGAACCTCGCGAGGTTCACCCTGCCTTGATCTCTCCGCTCCTCGCGAGCCAGCCTGGTGAGGCCGCTCCTGAGGAGGTCTTGTGTCGTCCGCCTCGCGAGGGTCTTGAGTGCATGCTGGTGAAGATGGGCCGTACGGGCCCGCTGGTTGAGCCACGCCGTGGGCCGCAGGCAGGCAAGTCTGGGGATCCCCGTTCCCAGAACGCCGACAGAACTGATTCAGATAGCGAATTCTATGAGCTTGTCTGACTGCTAGTCTCAAGTAACTTGAACACTGCATCAAGACAAGACTTTGGGGTTGTCTCGCTATCTTCAAGATTTTTGCCTTCTTTGCCGCAATATATGTTGGGTTTGTCTCACAGCCTTCAGCAGACTTGTTCATGCCATCAGGCATATCACCCTGAAACAAGCAGAGAGATGACAGGTTTTGCACGTGTATAAACAAAGATGATAACTGTGCTGTCAATTCCATCCAATTTGAAATTAGAGAATAAAGAGTAAGTTCAAAATATCAATAGCATAATTTGGCATTGTTCATAATGCGGGGAGCTTCCCCACACTACTGGATTACCATGTCAACATAACAAGCATAGATGAAGGGCAAAGACAATCATTGTATCTATTTTGGTTAATATGCATGGCATGTTGTTCATATCATCAGCCACATCAGTAAGATAAAACAGGAGATGACAAGGTGCAAATGTGGCTGCTTCACCACACACTGGATTATAGATCCACAAAAACAAGCGTACATATAGGGAGTATTGAGTAATGTGCATGGTATGAATAAGGAATTTGGTTTTACAAGTAAAACTTGGAACTTACGGTTCTTGCCAACATGCATTTTGATAGAAACAGCAAACTAAACAGTAGTAAATGATAGGGAGTATGAGCAAATTAAACAGCAGTTGAGGATAAAGGCTTTAGAAGGACTGACTTACATTAACAGTTAACACCGGCTTTATAATGCCCTTCTCTATGTGAAGGGAAGGATAACTCAAGAATTTCAGCACATAATCTTCTTCATAAGCATTGTCTGTACTCTACATTTTGTAGAGAGTAATTATAGATATGATAATACTGGAAGGGATAGAGGATAATGAAGATAAGATGCAGATTGATGCTACATAATCAACTACCAATCCCTGGAAGTACAAGCGTTACAGGACAAAATGTACTAACAAGAGCAATGGGCTACACTTCTACACTGGCATTGTCTGTGTATTCAACTTTTTGGTAAGATTAAATATAGATCTGATAATTTTTAGTAAATGGTGGGCGAGGGAGATAAGATGCAGAATGCTACACAATGAACCAATCCCTCTTCCCATAATACAAGAGTGTTTTGAACACTTGTGTACTGTGCAAAACGTTCTTATATTATGGGACGGAGGGAGTAGCTGTTAATGTAAGTACAGTGATAGACGACGTTCAGTCCTTACAAGAGGACCGTAGAGCTAAACCTCTTCAAAAGCATTGGGTTGATTCTAAATTTATGTAAGAGTCCATACGGATCTTATAATGTCCACCAATTGGACGATAACGAGGCTAACATGTGCAGTGATGCTACATAATCAAATAGCTATAAAAGTAAGTATGGTCATACAGGGCAAGAGGTACTCACAAGAGCAATGCAGTGTGCATTATAGTTGCGAGAGTCTGTGGTCCCTTGAGAATGAGTGCTCTTCTGCTAACAGTTTTCATACAAGTGAGACGTTAAGGCAAATGCAGAAATGTAGTTCAAATTGTGATGTGATATCATAGATAGTACCTTACGCTGTAGACGAGACCAATGTGTAACAAGATTATTCCA
Organism: Triticum aestivum; assembly: GCF_018294505.1. Lineage (NCBI taxonomy): Eukaryota > Viridiplantae > Streptophyta > Magnoliopsida > Poales > Poaceae > Triticum > Triticum aestivum. Next base: position 337,503,653 of record NC_057796.1, read on the forward strand.
GTCACTGTCTGATAAATGTAGCACCGGAGACTTTACAGAAATTTCGTTTAGAGGCTTGCCATCGAAGTGCGCTTGTCTCAGGTTCAACGAGTGCTTGAAAAGCGCAACCAACCCTTGCTCGTCTTGACAATCCAGTTTGGTCCTCGCCTATTTAAAAGAATGAAATATTGTGTCTTCTGTCAGCAGAAACATATGCAGTAATTACCATGAATAACATTAGTACATTACTTACGCGTAAGTTGCGGAGGAAGACTGGAAATTGTTCTGTGTCTGCGGTATAATCTTTCCATGAAGGAAAGATGCGCACAAAGTTCCTGACAACAATATAAGCCTCGTCTTCTAAACTAGGAAGAAATGGAACAGGGGTCCTATTTGCTGCAATTGGGGCTCTCTCTGGTTCGAAAAGGGATTTGGCAACTTGATTTGGTGTACTCTTTGCTGGAATGGGTTTTTTTTGCATCGTAGAGCTGGTGCTATGTCAACTGGCATCATCATACTGTTTGCTGCAGTTGGGGTCTGCCGAGTTGGGGCATCAGAAATGGCTAGTGTAGTAGGGCTAGAGTCTGCTAGAGTTGGGGTGTTTTGTGGGTCAGGTGATATTGCAACTACACCTAATGGGCTATTTGATTTATCAGGTGTCACTACCTTTTCCAAATACTTTGATCGTGCTCCTCTGTGATCAGCAATCGCCCTCTTCCTTTTGAATGTCTGATACACAAGAACAACATTTCAATGGATAAATATGGTATGATGACAGATGGAATATGTACTGAAAATGGATAGGCAGGGCGTATTCACATACACGATGTGTAAACTAAGCTAATGGTGGTGCAACAAAGTAGAAGCAATGCAAAGCATCAGTTGCAAGATATGTGCGACCAATATAACCTTGGAAAGTTAGAGCAAGCACCTTGATGGGTGAATAAGATAGGGCATCTGCCTCTGACTCCTCCACTAGGGAGCTACATTGACTTAGGTCTCCCTCTAGCTCAGAATCACTATTAGGATCATATTCTGAGCATGAATCTGTAGGTGGAGAGCGTTTGCATTGCATTGCATCCAGACTTGATTTCAGTCCCTTAATGCCAAGTTTGACAGCCATGGCATTGTTCTGCTTTATTCTTTTCATGCGCGCAAGCTCATAATCATTATGATGTTGTTCAGAATCTGAGATTCATGAAAACATAAAAAGTAGTCTGATTATCTATGGAATGCATTGCGGATTCAACTCGAAGAGTGTATCCCTATAAACCCCTGCATATGCAAAGTTCACCCCCCAACCGTGCTGACCAGACCACATAGAAATAGAGACCTCTTATGTCTCTATAACAGGCAGACACACATTTTAAAAATGAAGTAGGAACATTATAATCATATTCAATCCAATAAGACAAAACTTCAAAGGGTAAAGACTCAATTCATCACAACAAGAGTATAGAGGGGAGAAACATCATATGATCCATCTATATTAACAAAGCCCATGATATAGATCACGAGAGAGAGAGAGAGAGAGATTAAACACATAGCTACTGGTACAAACCCTCAACCGTGAGGGTAAACTACTCCCTCCTCATCGTGGTGGCCGCCGGGATGATGAAGATGGCCACCGGAGATGATTCCCCCCTCTGACAGGGTGCCGGAACGGGTCTAGATTGGTTTTCGGTGGCTACAGAGCCTTGCGATGGCGGAACTTCTGATCTAGGTTAACCCCGATGGGTTTCGGAATATTTGGGAATTTATAGTGCAAAGAGGGGGTGCGGGAGGCCACCGAGGTGGGCACAACCCACCTGGGCGCACCAGGGGGGCCTCCTTTAGCCACTTTCCCCAAGTTGGAACCTGCCGGATAGAATTGACTTCTTGCAGGTCCCGCTTATGCTGGTTGTTGGCGTAGAGGTCTCGTAAATCATCATGACCTCGTCTTCATCCGAGGACTCTTTTGCGGGTCCTCCTTTAGCCACTTGCCTCACCACCCAACAATCATGAAGGCTGTGGGTCTGGCAGGAATTAAGCAAAATAGCATGTATCGGGCATGGTTTATCCAATAGGCCATCGAGGGTGGTTCCGGAGTGGCCGGAGGATTTCTTCTTCTTGCGAGGTCACTCGGCTGTTGTGTTCCACGTGCGGGACTCAAGCCGAGGTGCGAGTCTATTGTGTCTTAACTTATATTCATAGGTCGAATATGTGCCTTTCCTGGTCAGCCAAGCATCTTCGATGGTGCAGAACTTGATCACCAAATCGGATAACTTCGGGAGTGTCTGAATGCAGCGACGAGCGAGGGCGTCTGAAATGCCTTTATCCTTGCATCCGTGCTGGAAGGCTATTATTATATCTAAGTCCTGGTAGTCCGGTATCTTGTATTGGACAGACAAGAACCTGGCCCAGAACTGCCTGATTGATTCGTCGGGAAATTGTTGCACATAGGCAAGATCCCAGACATCTGGTGGACCCGAGTTATCAGGGCAATACTCGATGTGGGAGGCGGGTGGGTGAGTTTCGATCTCTATGGGTTGCGGGCTCGAAACCCTAGCATCCCCATCCCATGCCAAGCATGTGGCCTGAAGGAAATATGCCCTAGAGGCAATAATAAAGTTATTATTTATTTCCTCATATCATGATAAATGTTTATTATTCATACTAGAATTGTATTAACCGGGAAACAAAGATGCTCGTTAATCAAAGATGGTTGAGTTTCCTAAACCATAGACATGAGTTGTCATTTGATTAACGGGATCACATCATTAGGAGAATGATGTGATTGACTTGACCCATTCTGTTAGCTTAGCACTTGATCGTTTAGTTTACTGCTATTGCTTTCTTCATGACTTATACATGTTCCTATGACTATGAGATTATGCAACTCCCAATTACGGGAGGAACACTTTGTGTGCTACCAAACATCACAACGTAACTGGGTGATTATAAAGGTGCTCTACAGGTGTCTCCGATAGTACTTGTTGAGTTGGCATAGATCGAGATTAGGATTTGTCACTCCGATTGTCGGAGAGGTATCTCTGGGCCCTCTCCGTAATGCACATCACAATAAGCCTTGCAAGCAATGTGACTAATGAGTTAGTTGCGGGATGATGCATTACGTAACGAGTAAAGAGACTTGCCGGTAACGAGATTGAGCTAGGTATTGAGATACCGACGATCGAATCTCGGGCAAGTAACATACCGATGACAAAGGGAACAACGTATGTTGTTATGCAGTTTGACCGATAAAGATCTTCGTAGAATATGTGGGAGCCAATATGAGCATCCAGGTTCCGCTATTGGTTATTGGCCGGAGACATGTCTCGGTCATGTCTACATAGTTCTCAAACCCGTAGGGTCCGCACGCTTAAAGTTCGGTGACGATCGGTATTATGAGTTTTTGTGTTTTGATGTACCGAAGGTAGTTCGATGTCTCGGATGTGATCACAGACATGACGAGGAGTCTCGAAATGGTCAAGACATAAAGATCGATATATTGGACGACTATATTCGGACACCGGAAGTGTTCCGGGTAGTTTCGGAGAAAACCGGAGTGTCGGTGTTACCGGACCCCCCCCCCCCCCCGAAGAAATAGTGGGCCTTATCGGCCTTAATGGAGAGAGAGAGGGCTGGACTAGGGCAGGCTGCGTGCCCCTCCCCCTCTGGTCCGAATTGGACTAGGAGAGGGGGGGCGGCGCCACCTTTCCTTCTCCCTCTCCCCCTTCTTTTCCCCCTCCTAGTAGGAGTAGGAAAGAGGGGAGTCCTACTCCTACTAGGAGGAGGACTCCTCCTCCTGGCGCGCCCTACAGGGGCCGGCCGGCCTCCCCCTTGATCCTTTATATACGGGGGGCAGGGGGCACCTCTAGACACTCAAGTTGATCTGTTGATCTCTCCCAGCCATGTGCGGTGCCCCCCTCCACCATAATCCACCTCGATCATATTGTAGCGGTGCTTAGGCGAAGCCCTGCGTCGGTAGCATCATCATCACCATCATCACGCCGTCGTGCTGACGAAACTCTCCGGCGAAGCTTTGCTGGATCGGAGCTCGCAGGACGTCATCAAGCTGAACGTGTGCTGAACTCGGAGGTGCCGTGCGTTCGGTACTTGGATCAGTCGGATCATGAAGACGTACGACTACATCAACCGCGTTGTGCTAACGCTTCCGCTTTCGGTCTACGAGGGTACGTGGACACACTCTCCCCTCTCGTTGCTATGCATCACCATGATCCTGTGTGTGCGTAGGAAATTTTTGAAATTACTACGTTCCCCAACGGTGGCATCCGAGCCTGGTTTATGCGTAGATGTTATATGCACGAGTAGAACACAAGTGAGTTGTGGGCGATACAAGTCATACTGCTTACCAGCATGTCATACTTTGGTTCGGCGGTATTGTTGGATGAAGCGGCCCGGACCGACATTACGTGTACGCTTACGCGAGACTGGTTCTACCGACGTGCTTTGCACATAGGTGGCTGGCGGGTGTCAGTTTCTCCAACTTTAGTTGAACCGAGTGTGGCTACGCCCGGTCCTTGAGAAGGTTAAAACAGCACTAACTTGACGAACTATCGTTGTGGTTTTGATGCGTAGGTAAGAACGGTTCTTGCTCAGCCTGTAGCAGCCACTTAAAACTTGCAACAACAAAGTAGAGGACGTCTAACTTATTTTTGCAGGGCATGTTGTGATGTGATATGGTCAAGACATGATGCTATATTTATTGTATGAGATGATCATGTTTTGTAACGGAGTTATCGGCAACTGGCAGGAGCCATATGGTTGTCGCTTTATTGTATGCAATGCAATCGCCCTGTAATTGCTTTACTTTATCACTAAGCGGTAGCGATAGTCGTAGAAGCAATAGTTGGCGAGATGACAACGATGCTACGATGGTGATCAAGGTGTCGCGCCGGTGACGATGGTGATCATGACGGTGCTTTGGAGATGGAGATCAAAGGCACAAGATGATGATGGCCATATCATATCACTTATATTGATTGCATGTGATGTTTATCCTTTATGCATCTTATTCTGCTTTGTTTGACGGTAGCATTATAAGATGATCTCTCACTAAATTTCAAGGTAAAAGTGTTCTCCCTGAGTATGCACTGTTGCCAAAGTTCGTCGTGCCGAGACACCACGTGATGATCGGGTGTGATAAGCTCAGCGTTCATCTACAACGGGTGTAAGACAGTTTTACACACGCAGAATACTCGGGTTAAACTTGACGAGCCTAGCATATGCAGATATGGCCTCGGAACACTGAGACCGAAAGGTCGAGCGTGAATCATATAGTAGATATGATCAACATAGTGATGTTCACCATTGAAAACTACTCCATTTCTCGTGATGATCAGTTATGGTTTAGTTGATATGGATCACATGATCACTTAGATGATTAGAGGGATGTCTATCTAAGTGGGAGTTCTTAAGTAAAATGATTAATTGAACTTAAATTTATCATGAACTTAGTACCTGATAGTATTTTGCTTGTCTATGTTGTTGTAGATAGATGGCCCGTGCTGTTGTTTCGTTGAATTTTAATGTGTTCCTTGAGAAATCAAAGTTAAAAGATGATGGTAGCAATTACACGGACTGGGTCCGTAACTTGAGGATTATCCTCATTGCTGCACAGAAGAATTACGTCCTGGAAGCACTGCTGGGTGCCAGGCCTGCTGCAGATGCAACTGACGACGTTAAGAACGTCTGGCAGAGCAAAGCTGATGACTACTCGATAGTTCAGTGTGCCATGCTTTACGGCTTCAACGACGTTTTGAACGTCGTGGAGCATATGAGATGTTCCAGGAGTTGAAGCTAATATTTCAAGCAAATGCCCGGATTGAGGGATATGAAGTCTCCAATAAGTTCTACAGATGCAAAATGGAGGAGAATAGTTCTGTCAGTGAACATATACTCAAAATGTCTGGGTATAACAATCACTTGATTCAACTGGGAGTTAATCTTCCGGATAATAGTGTCATTGACAGAATTCTTCAATCACTGCCACCAAGCTACAAGAGCTTCGTGATGAACTATAATATGCAAGGGATGGATAAGACAATTCCCGAGCTCTTCGCAATGCTAAAGGCTGCGGAGGTAGAAATCAAGAAGGAGCATCAAGTGTTGATGGTCAACAAGACCACCAGTTTCAAGAAAAAGGGTAAAGGGAAGAAGAGGGGAACTTCAAGAAGAACAGCAAACAAGTTGCTGCTCAAGAGAAGAAACCCAAGTCTGGACCTAAGCCTGAGACTGAGTGCTTCTACTGCAAACAGACTGGTCACTGGAAGCGGAACTGCCCCAAGTATTTGGCAGATAAGAAGGATGGCAAGGTGAACAAAGGTATATGTGATATACATGTTATTGATGTGTACCTTACTAATGCTCGCAGTAGCACCTGGGTATTTGATACTGGTTCTGTTGCTAATATTTGCAACTCAAAACAGGGACTACGGATTAAGCGAAGACTGGCTAAGGACGAGGTGACGATGCGCGTGGGAAATGGTTCCAAAGTCGATGTGATCGCCGTCGGCACGCTACCTCTACATCTACTTCGGGATTAGTTTTAGACCTAAATAATTGTTATTTGGTGCCAGCGTTAAGCATGAACATTATATCTGGATCTTGTTTTATGCGAGACGGTTATTCATTTAAATCTGAGAATAATGGTTGTTCTATTTATATGAGTAATATCTTTTATGGTCATGCACCCTTGAAGAGTGGTCTATTTGTGATGAATCTCAATAGTAGTGATACACATATTCATAATGTTGAAGCCAAAAGATGCAGAGTTGATAATGATAGTGCAACTTATTTGTGGCACTGCCGTTTGGGTCATATTGGTGTAAAGCACATGAAGAAACTCCATACTGATGGACTTTTGGAATCACTTGATTATGAATCACTTGGTACTTGCGAACCATGCCTCATGGGCAAGATGACTAAAAGGCCGTTCTCCGGAACAATGGAGCGAGCAACAGATTTGTTGGAAATCATACATACTGATGTATGTGGTCCAATGAATATTGAGGCTCGCGGCGGGTATCTTTATTTTCTCACCTTGTCAGATGATTTAAGCAGATATGGGTATATCTACTTAATTAAACATAAGTCTGAAACATTTTAAAAGTTCAAAGAATTTCAGAGTGAAGTGGAAAATCATCATAACAAGAAAGTAAAATTTCTACGAACTGATCGTGGAGGAGAATATTTCTCGATAGTAGTGATACACATCTCGTGGCGAAGAGCTCGGTTAGCTCGATCCAGCCCATCAGCATGCAGAACCAGGTGCTGATGGTAGAAGGGCTCTCGGGTGACAGTGGAGTAGGCAGCAGTATAGTATCCCTCTGCACCAACATCAGAGGCGATAGCAATGTGCCTGAAAGGGGAGGTGTCCAACTCCCGATACTCTCCACGAAGACGTGTCAGAGTAGCATAGGCTGCATCGTGGACAGCCATATCGATGGTCACACCAACACCATGTGCGGTGTGCAGCACAGTAGTGGAGTCGTACTCCCAAGAGTAGAGGTGGACGATGGCACGGTACTGCTCCTGGTTAAAGTCCTGGTACTCCTCGTAGACGGTGTACTCAGGGTGCCAGCGATAACCCAGATAGGTCATCATCTCAGCTAGCACCGCAGGTGATCCCGAGGCGCCAATGGCCGTCGTGTGGCGCACGACCTGCCTCGAGGGTTCCATCTGAAAGCAAAGACGTTTCAAAGGAGTCAATTGACAGTGTGTGAATTGTTCAAAATACTATTCTAAGAAACAACTATGGCTTATCCATCTTTGGGGTGAACGCGGTCACGGGATCCTAGTGTTAGAGTTAGTAAATTCGTTTAACCCGAGTAGAAGAGAGTTCAGAGTCCCAGAGTAAAGGTCGAGGAGTAAAAGATACTAGTACCACCCAATGGCGACGTGGGCCCGTAAGCCGCACAGCCATGTTAGTAAAAGTTTGCAATGTCTAGACTCGACTTCGGCCAAGGAGTGTGGAAGGGGGTTTCCTACAGGCAGTCGGCTCTGATACCAACTTGTGACGCCCCCGATTTGACCGTACACTAATCATGCACGCAAATGTGTACGATCACGATCAGGGACTCACGGGAAGATATCACAACACAACTCTACAACATAAATAAGTCATACAAGCATCATAATACAAGCCAGGGGCCTCGAGGGCTCGAATACAAGTGCTCGATCACAGACGAGTCAGCGGAAGCAACAATATCTGAGCACAGACATAAGTTAAACAAGTTTTGCCTTAAGAAGGCTAGCACAAAAGTAGCAACGATCGAAGAGGCAAGGCCTCCTGCCTGGGACCTCCTAACTACTCCTGGTCGTCGTCAGCGGCCTGCACGTAGTAGTAGGCACCTCCAGTGCCGTGGGAGTCGTCGTCGACGGTGGCGTCTGGCTCCTGGACTCCAACATCTGGTTGCGACAACCAGATAGAAAGGAAAGGGGGAAAAAGAGGGAGAGAAGCAACCGTGAGTACTCATCCAAAGTACTCGCAAGCAAGGAGCTACACTACATATGCATGGGTATATGTGTAAAGGGGCATATCAGTGGACTGAACTGCAGAATGCCAGAATTAAAAGGGGGATAGCTAGTCCTGTCGAAGACTACGCTTCTGGTCATCTCCATCTTGCAGCATATAGAAGAGAATAGAGTGAAGTCCTCCAAGTAGCATCGCATAGCATAATCCTACCCGGCAATCCCCTCCTCGTCGCCCTGTTAGAGAGCGATCACCGGGTTGTATCTGGCACTTGGAAGGGTGTATTTTATTCAGTATCCAGTTCTAGTTGTCATAAGCTCAAGGTACAACTCCGGGTCGTCCTTTTACCGAGGGACACGGCTATTCGAATAGATAAACTTCCCTGCAGGGGTGCACCACATAACCCAACACGCTCGATCCCAATTGGCCGGACACACTTTTCTGGGTCATGCCCGGCCTCGTAAGATCAACGCGTCGCAGCCCCACCTAAGCACAACAGAGCGGTCAGCACGCCGGTCTAATCCTAAGCGCGCAGGGGTCTGGGCCCATCGCCCTATGCACACCTGCACGTTGCGAACGCGGCCGCGAGCAGACCTAGCAACCCACACGATCACGGCGGTTACGTCAAAGCGGTCCAACACGGCGCGCGCCACTCAGTCGCTGACGTCACGAAGGCTTCGGCTGATACCACGACGCCGGGATACCCATAACTACTCCCGCGTAGATGGCTAGTGCGTATAGACCAAATGGCCAGACTCAGATCAAATACCAAGATCTCGTTAAGCGTGTTAAGTATCCGCGAACGCCGACCAGGGCCAGGCCCACCTCTTACCTAGGCGGTCTCAACCTGCCCTGTCGCTCCGCCACAAAGATCCACTTGCGGGTACTCCTACGAGCCGACCCGACTTTAGTCATCACATGTGTCATGTATATAGTATATAAGTATATACCCGCGATCACCGCCCAGGTGATCACGGCCCGATAGTGTAGCACAGCAGACGGACAAGAATGTAGGGCCACTGATGGAAATCTAGCATCCTATACTAAGCATGTAGGATTGCAGGTAAAGGTATCAACAGTAGTAGCAAGGATAGGCTATGCATCAGAATAGGATATCGAAAAGTAGTAACATGCTACACTACTCTAATGCAAGCAGTATAGAGGAGAGTAGGCGATATCTGGTGATCAAGGGGGGGCTTGCCTGGTTGCTCTGGCAAGTAGGAGGGGTCGTCGACTCCGTAGTCGAACTGGGCAGCAGCAGTGTCGGTCTCGTAGTCTACCGGAGAGAAGAGGGGGAAGAAACAGTAAATACAATGCAAACATAAGCATGACGATGCGTGACATGACAGTGAGCGGTGCTAGGGGTGTCCTAACGCGACAGTAGGTGGTACCGGTGAAGGGGGGGAACATCCGGGAGGTATTCCCGATGTTTCGCGTTTTCGGACAGACGGACCGGAGGGGGAAAGTTGCTAGTTCGATAGGTTAGGGAGGTGTGGTGGACGAACGGACTGCGTATTCGGATTCGTCTCGTCGTTCTGAGCAACTTTCATATAGAAAACATTTTCATCCGAGTTACGGTTTAAAAGATATGAATTTTCAAAGTTTATTTGAATTTCTGGAATTATTTAATTAACAGAAAAAGGGATATGACGTCAGCATGACGTATGAGTGACGTCAGCGGTCAACAGTCCGGGTTGACTGGTCAAACTGACAAGGGGGACCCACCTGTCATAGACAGTGGGTTAACAGAGGATTAAACTAATTAGTTTTTAGTTAATTAACTACTGGGCCCACCTGTCAGTGAGAGATTATTTAAACTAATTATTTTTATTTATAAAACATTTTCTTTTTCTTTTCTTTTTTTAATTTTGCGGCGGGGCCCGCATGTCAGTGACTGGGCCTGCCCAGTCAGCAGTTGACTGGGTCAACCCAGTCAACTGGGGCCCGTGGGGGCCACTGGCGGTGAGCCAGGGGGGGCCCGGCCGGCCACGTCGGCAGGGCACCGGAGAGGGGCTCCGGCGAGCTCCAACGCGGCGGCGATGCGCGGGTGTGCTTCGGGTTTCGCCCACAGTGGGTTTGCGGGGGCGGGGCTTGGCGCGTTCGACGCGGCTCGACGTCGCGCGTCCAACGGCGGTGGTCGGAGGGGCTGGAACGGCCGGAGACGAGCGCTATGAACTCGCCGGCGGCGAGGTGCTACGGGTGCCCGACGGAAGCTACGCTAGAGCGCGCGAACGGCCGAACTAACTACCTAGGCGGGTGCGGCTCGGTGCGGTCGGGCTAGCGGGCCAACGCCCGTGACCATTTGGTCACCGGAGACACGCCGGCGGCGAGCTCCGCGGCGTGGCGTTCGGGCGCGCACGGGGAAGCAGCTACGGAGCGCGAGCGAGCTAACGGAGAGGGGGAGGAGGTAGAGGAGCTCACCGCGCGGCGCAAGAAAGGCCCGTGGGTGGCTTAGTAGCAGCAGGTCGTCGCCGGGGAAGAAGGGGGTCGCCGGCGTCCGAAGATGAAGGCGAGCTCGGAGAGGTCGTTGTAGTGGCTCCGAGCTTCGACGGAGAGGCGGAGGGGGTGTAGTCGAGGGCAGCGACGTCGTACGACACGGCGAGGTGGCGAGTGGGGCACGGTGGCCGCGTGAACGACGGGAACGGCGGCGAGCGCGTCGGGCGTGGGGCAGAGGAGAGCGGCGCGGATCCGGGGGAGGGAAGAGGGAGGCGCGGGGGCCGAGAGGGAGAGCGGGGTGAGTGGGAGGGAGGCCCGAGGGAGCGGGGGCCGCTGGCGCCCTTATCCTCTCGCGGGGTTCACCGCCGGCGAGGTGGTGCGGCGGCAGCGCGCCCCTGTTCCGACCGGGTCGGGGGAACAGGGAAGGGGCGAGGGAGGAGGTGGGCGGGGCCGGGGGCGCGGGGGTGCGGCCCAGTTTGGGCCGGGGGGGGGGGGTTCGGTGCAGATGGGCCACGGGTCCAGTGGGGGGGGGAAGGCCTGCTCCCTTTTTTTTTTCTCTGACTATTTCTGTTTTCTGTTTTCTTTTTATTTGTTTATTTCCTTTTCTGTTTTATTTCATTTAAAGTATTTAGGCATTTTATAAAAAGGAGTTTTCTCCACCATAATTGCCAGTGTATTATTTAGCACCCACAGAACATTTTTGTTTGAGTTTTTGAAAACTTTTATTTTTCACTTTAATTATATTTGAAGTTTGAACTAGGAGTTTGACAGGGGTGTGGTTCAAATGTGATCAAGCCCTGTTTAGCAACATGATTAGCTTAATCACAGGGGGTTACTGTAGCATGATTCTCAGGGTGTTACATCAATTAAGCAAGCAGTTAATCGCGACGAATCATTTTGAAAGCGCTCGTGGGCAAGGACGATCAACGGGCTCTCAACTGCATGGCCAATCACCGAGGATCGCTTGCCAACATGGACAACGGCCACCATGCGCTTGCGACATGGGCGACCTTGCGTTCATCTAGATGGATGAAGACTATGCTCCGCAGGATGTCCACACGCTGACGGTTGCCGAAATATTTGTGGGTGAGGACAACACGACACAACATTGGTCAGGTGGTTCATGCGATAATAGGAAGAAAGTCTGTTCCAAGAACAAGCAGGAAAAAGAACTAAAGCCACCAAACGGTCCATGGTGTTGGAGAAAGAAAAGAGTGTTCCAAATAATAAGAGAGAGAAAAAAGAGTACTCTTGAAAATAAGTAGGAACGATAACTAAAGCTGACCAGAAATGAGAAATAAGAAGATGAGGCGTCGATGACAAACACACTAATGTTGACGTGGTGCTGGTTGGCGCCAATGAAACGGGTTAGCAAAGACGCGAGGAGTAGAAGGTGTAAGGAAATACGTGGAAGAGAAGAACGACAATTATCCCTTCTAGCATATGTGGGATGGAGGTGGAGCTTATTGGCGACTAGGAATACGTTCATGTTGCCACTCTCCTCCAATGTCAATGTGCATTTGCAAAGTTGAATGGACGTTTGAGAATGCTATCTGTAGTTATTTGTTGCTTTGTGTCAATGGTATGTTGTTAGTTTAACCCACTCTATTATATTGTAAACATGAAAATTTTCTTTATTGCAATGCACAGCGAAGATGAGGTCGGCGTCATCTGATTCTAAAGGAGGTGGTTCCAGCGAGAAATGTCCCGCTGCGGCAGGAAGCCGATCGGGAATGGGAGGTTCCAACAGAAAAAGGAAAGGTACGTCGTTGGACGAGGTTTTTTGTGTTGAACCCGAGCGTTACAGGTAACATTGCGGATAGCCCGTAGCAACGCGCGGGCGTTCTACTAGTCTTGACTAGTATTAAGAGCAACTCTAGCAGACCCCGCAAAATGCCCCGGCCCGCAAAATAACCGTCAAATTGCGAGTCGGGGCCAGAAAATCTGCACGAGCAGACCCCGCATCCCGCCCCGACCCGCAATTTTTTTGCGGGGCGCGGCAAATCTTCTCCCCCAACCTCTATCTTCACGGGCTGGGAGGCCGACCCGAGCTCAACCCCTGTCCGGCGCGAGATTTGGCGGGAGGGACATTTCCGTGCGTCCTTTCCCGCTCCCCGCATCCTCCACCACCATTGCCCCCCCCCTCCGCAAGCTCCGGCTGCTCCTCCCCGGTCGTCCCTCGCCGCCATGGACGACCCCATGCCGTCCCCCGTCACCGTCAAGGTCGCGCACGCCCTTCCCCTCGGGCGGATCTCATCGCCGGCCATGTTGGCCCCGCCGCCGTCGCCCAAGCACATGTCGCGCCTGCCCGCAAGCGGCAGGGCAACGTGGTCGTGCAGGGCGGGAATCCGGCTGCCCCCGCCGCGATGGCCCGCGCTCCGGGCGCCAATGCCGCAGTGCGATCCCGGACGGCGGCGGAGAAGGCTGGCAAGGCCGCGGGCGCAAAGCGGAGGAAGGTTCCGGCTTCAAGGAAGCCACCTTCTTCAACCTCTCACTCCATCCCCCCGCAAGGAGGTGCTCCGGCAATGCCGTTCAACGGTGCCGCTCCCCCCGCGAGCGAGGTGTTCGACGAAATGGCCGGAAGGTATATCTCTTTGGTCTTGGCCATTCCCTTTCATTTTTTGCCATTATTCTCGATAGCTCGTGATTTGTTATCTTTCGCTATAGCGGTGGTTCGAACAATGCAACAACCGAGTTCATGAACTTGTTGGACACGAACGCGGTTGACATTGATCAAGCCCCTTTCGAACCATTCGACTACAATGAAACGGAGGGTGGCGTGGACGATCATGGTTGTGCGGACGAATTGGAGGAGATCGAAGCGGAAGCGTTTGAGCAATCACAAGCAAAAACTGGGAAAAGCCAAAGATCAAAGAACTACACGATCTTGGAAGATCAAGCTTTGATCAAAGCATGGAGTGCGGTGTCTCTTGATGCATGTACGGGTACTTCTCAAACCGCCAAGAGATATTGGCAAAGGATCGAAGATCAATACTTCCGCATTATGAAAAACTACCCCAATAGGACTCCACGCACATTTCGGTCGCTTCAAGGTCGTTGGGAGAATATCAAGCCTATGTGCAGCCGTTGGGCAGCTTGCTTGGAGCAAGTACGCAATGCACCTCCAAGTGGCACCGTGGAGTCCGGCTATGTGAGCTTGTTTTGCCTTTGTTCAAGTTGTGCATCATCATAATGTATCATGAGAAATGATTGCGTCACTTTGTTCACATTGTGTAGGACAAGATTGCTCAACATAGATACAAGGACATGGAAGCTTCGGAAGGCAGATTCTTCAAATTAGAGCATTGTTGGGAGTTGCTCCAAAAGTGCGAGAAGTGGAAGTTGATCGATAAAGAATCCCCACCAAAGATAGGCTCACTTACAAACATGGATGAAGATGACGATGATGATGGCCCAAGACATTTGCACAAGCCCGATGGCGACAAGAAGACTAAAGAGAAGATGAAGAGAGAGCAAGAAGCATCGAGCTTGAGGGAGAAGATTGATGCCATGGTGCAATCAAACGAGTTGATGTTGTTGAAGTCGTTGGAGATCAAGAAAGAGTTGGCCGAGAAGAAGGCAAAATAGAAGCAAGAAAAATGGCAAATGCTCAAGGAAGAGGGGCTCCGCAAAGCTGCCGTTGAGGAGAGAAAAGCACGCGCCTCTGAAAACAAATCGATGTCATTGTTGCTCGCCGAAGAGAACAAGATCATGTCAATGAACCGCAGTGACATGGACAACGTCACCAAAACATGGCATGATATGGCAAGGAGAGAGATCTTGAAGAGGAGAATGGTCGCCTCGGGCGGTCCGTGTTCCAGTTCCGGTGATGTTTTGTCTGCTCCATATGGTGGCAATGTGGATGATTTCGGTGCGGGAGTTGGAACAAGCGACGGAGGTGGCTACGGTGGCGCCGATGAACTTCAAGATGGACTCCATGGCGCGGAGTGAAGATCGACCCCAAGATGATGCCAGACAAGGGCGCAAACCTTTGCATGCCCTCTTTTGCGTAATGAACTTCGCTTTTATTTGCGCGCAAACTGTTTATGTCATTTGAATTTGAACTTGTTTGTGAAACCCTATGTCAAATTCCAGATTTGCTGTTTTTTCTGTTTGCGGGTCGTTGCGCTGGTGCCCGAGCAGAACCCACATAGCCAACCCGTAAAAAAGCATATTCCTCGGATATACTTTTTTACGGATTTGTTTTGGGGGTCTGCATCTGTGCCAGCCCGCGCCGGCCCGCAAAAGCGGTTTTGCGCAAACTGCAAACACGTTTTGCGGGCCGGCGTTTTGCAGGGTTAATGCAAAATATAGAAACAAACTGCGAATCAAGTCATTAATACAATTAATTAGATAGCCAGTCAATCACATGTGCAATTAATTAGATACAGTTAAATAGGGATTTTTCACGCCATATCAATTTGAAAATTGATTCATTAATAGAGAAGTTGTCAACTAGGCCTACAGATAGAAAATTAGACACACAAAATTAATAGAGAAGTTGTCAATTAGGAAGATAACTAATTATTAATTAATTACTAAGAAAATTAATCACGCAACTATCAATGCAAAAGCAATTTGAGAATCTAGCACCGAATCCATTTGGAAATCAAGACGTTAATACAGTCAATTAGTCAGACGGTCAATTAAATGTGCAATTAATTAGGTCATCCTAATATGGATTTTTTTCACAATGAATCAATTTAAAAACTAAGTCAATATATTTGCTATTAAAGGCGAATGTGTGCGTCGTCGTTCACACATAACCATTAATGCAATATAGTGTGAATTAAATTAAAAATCAAGCCATTGATGCAATTAATTAGATAGGTACTTCCGCCGTTCCCAAATATAAGTCATTTTGGAGATCCCAATAAGGGACCCAGCAAAATGAGTGAATCTACGCTCTAAAATATGTCTATATACATCCGTATGTTTTTTTTTCACGAATACGCAAGCTGCGTATCTTTGTATTGATACAAGGAGAAAGTAGCATGGGATTACAACGCATACAGGGCCATGTACGCAGAAGGCATGGTGCACGAGCGTCGGTGCAAACTGGAACAAGGGGTCTGCTCAGCCCTAATGTCTAACCTAGTAGCTACTCGCCATGGATGATGTTTAGTAGCCCTTTGGCGCCTGCCTTTGCCCATAGGCGCGCCTCATCTTTGATGGTGTCGGAGACGAGGGTGAGCGAGGGAGTGGCAGGGTCGAAGATGCACGCGTTGCGGTGTTTCCAGAGCCACCACGCCGTGAGAATGACGAGGGAGGAGAGGCCTTTTCGCACGGGGGCCGGCGAGCGGTCGAGGCAGGAAGACCACCATGTTTGGAAGGGGGTGTCCGCAGATGGAAGATCGATGGCCATGCGAGCCCAGCCGAGGATCTCATGCCAAATCTGACGCGAGAACAAGCAGGCCGCGAGGAGGTGATGCATGGACTCGAGCTCTTGATCACAGAGCGCGCACGTATCCTCGTGCGGCAAGCCGTGGCGGGCGAGCCGCTCCGCGGTCCAGCAACGGTCTTGCATGGCAAGCCAAAGGAAGAACCTGACGCGAAGAGGCGCCCATGGACGCCAGGTGAGCCGCCAGTGAGGATCTTCGCAAGCGCCAAAGAAAAGCGCCTTGTAGCAGGAGCTCGCCGAGTATGTGGCGGAAGCGGTCCAACGCCAGGAGAGCACGTCCGGCGTGGAGGAAAGCAGTGTGTGGCGTACCAGGCGCCAAAGGTCGACGTATTGCACCATGGCCGCTGGGCCAA
Organism: Triticum aestivum; assembly: GCF_018294505.1. Lineage (NCBI taxonomy): Eukaryota > Viridiplantae > Streptophyta > Magnoliopsida > Poales > Poaceae > Triticum > Triticum aestivum. Next base: position 337,520,298 of record NC_057796.1, read on the forward strand.
GTGCGCCTCGAATGTCGTGGACCCAGGAACGTAGGTGAAGGCCGTCGCGCACACTGCGGTCTTTGCGGAGGCGGCGCGGGACGAGAGTGTAGACGAGAGGGGCGATCTCAGCTACGGATTTGCCGTTGATCCAGTGGTCGGTCCAAAAGCAACAAGTGTCGCCCGAGCCAAGCTGCCAGCTTGTGGAGGCGTGGAAGATAGTGTTTGCATCGGTGTCGTGAGGAATGGGGAGGTGGCTCCATGGCTGCGAGGGGTCTGTGCGCTGGAGCCACAGCTAGCGAACGCGCAGGGACAGGCCCGTGCGGTAGATGTCACGGATGCCAAGACCGCCGAGGGAGATGGGACGGGATACCCGCTGCCAGTTGACGCGGCATTGGCCTCCGTTGGCCTCCTTGTGGCCCGCCCAAAGGAATCCGCGGATGATCCGGTTCACCTTCTTGATGGCCGTTTTGTTGAAGGCGATGGCCGTGAGGAAATGCGTGGGGATGGCGCAGAGGACATGCCGCACTAGGGCAAGGCGATCACCTTGAGAGAGCATGGAGGCGCGCCAGGTGGATAACTTGCGGCCGAGCTTGTCGAAGATTGGCTCTAGACTCGTCGAGCAGGTCTTGCGGACGGCGAGAGGCAGCCCAAGGTAGGTGATGGGGAAGTGCGCCACAGGGCACTGCATCTCGGAGGTGATCGTGGCGATGTGATCGTCAGTGCACTAGATCGGGGTTGCTGAGCATTTGTTGAAGTTTGTGTGCAGCCCAGAAGCCCTGCCGAAGACCTGGAGGAGGGTGCGCACGGCAGCGATGTCATGGCTGTCCGGATGACAAAAAACGACGACGTCGTCCGCGTAGAGAGATATGCTGGATGCCGCATGCCGGGTGGTGAGGCGATGCAGGAGGCCGGTGTCCACAGCGCGTAGCAGGATAGTATTGAGGACGTCGATCACGATCGTGAAAAGCATGGGAGATACCGGATCACCCTGTCTCAGGCCATGGGCATGGTCAATTGGGGGGCCTGGGTGACCGTTGATGAGAACCCTCGTCGAGGCCGTGGAAAGAAGGATAGATATCCACCCGCGCCATCGTGGCCCAAAGCCAAGGTGCGTCAAGACCTGGAGGAGAAATGGCCAGGGCACGCTGTCAAAAGCCCGTGCAATATCAAGCTTGAGGAGTATTCGCGACGCCTTGAGGTTGTGGAGGAGACGGGCCGTTTGCTGCACGAGCATGAAGTTGTCGTGGATGCACCGTCCTCCGATGAAAGCACTTTGGTTAGTAGAGACCATGGATCGTAGGTGAGGTGCCAGCCGAAGGGAGAGCAGCTTCGCGACAAGTTTGGCGAAAATGTGGATAAGACTAATCGGCCGGTAGTCATAGAGTGATCTCGCGTCCGCACGCTTCGGGAGCAAAGTGAGCAATGCCTCATTGAGCTTTTGAAAGCTTCGGCCGTTCATGGAGTATAGCTTGTCGAAAGCTTCGCGGAAGTCGTGCTTGATCGTGTCCCAACAAGCAACTAGGAACTCGGAAGTGAAGCCATCGGGGCCGGGCGCCTTGCCGGCCGGCAGGCTTTTGACGGCGTCCCAGATCTCGTCATCGGTGAAGGGCGCGTCTAGCACAAGCAGGTCGAACTGCGGGACTTGAAGAGCATGGAGATCGAGCGTGATATTGCGCTCTGCAGCGGTGCCGAGCACCTCGGAGAAGTGGTCGAAGGCGGCGTCTACCATGGCGTTATGATCTGTGACAGTGGTGGAGCCCACCTGGAGGCTCGTCATGAGATTGCGTTGCTTGCGTGACATTCGTATGTTGTTTGTACCGAAATCTCTAAAAGGATTTATATTTAGAAGTGGAAGGAGTAGTTAATTGCATGCACAATTAATTACATCCACTTAAATAGGATTTTTCGGCCCGCATCAATTTGAAAATCGATTCATTAATAGAGAAGCTGTTTATTAGGCCTACAAACGCTGACGGGTCCAGGGCTTCGACCGTGCCTTCCAGGTCACGAAATCACGAAAGAAAAAAAAAGACCGTGCCTTCGAGGACAATTTGTCACACGGCACTATTTTTCAAATACATTCCGTAGCAATATTTATCGGATGTCTCCGAAGGGACATTCCGTAGCAATATTTAGCTAGTTTGTTTTAACGAAACGATATTCCGATGCACTGAGCTCCGGTGACACCCCGAGGCCCCAGCCGATCCCACACTTTCCCATCCTCTTCCGCCGATTCCCGGCAGCTGCGTGACTCCCATCCGCGCCCGGCCCCACCTCAGCACCCGTGACGCGCCCCTGGCCCCGCTACGCTACCGCCGGAAACAAAAGCACACCGCCGGCGGGCCAGCGCGCACTCCATCACCAGCATCCCACCTCTTCCGCTCGGAGCGCGGCATCCGCCCGAGCAAGCGATCCGGCGAGATGTCACCGGATGCTGCCGCGGCGGCGAGCGTGGGCAAGCTGGTGCTCGACACTGGCTGGCTCGCCGCGCGCTCCACCGAGGTGGCCCTCACCGGCGTCGAGCTCACCACCACCCACCCGCCGGACGCCTCCGCTGCCGCTCCGTGGATGCACGCCGCCGTCCCCGGAACGTACGTGCTTCTCCTCGGCGTCCTCGCCGATTTCCCTCCGCGATAATATCTACACCTGCCAGCCGTAGTTCTGATCCGTGGGGATTTGTTCTTCGACGGAGTAATCTATCCGCGGTTTGGGTTTAAAATAATACTGCAAGCTTTGTTTATTTTGGTGGCGGTCCTTGCTTGACCAACAAACTGTTGGATGCTTCTGAACGCAGCGTGCTGGGGACCCTTCTAAAAAACAAGTTGATTCCTGACCCCTTCTACGGGCTGAACAACGAGGCAATCATCGACATCGCTGATTCCGGGAGGGAGTACTACACGTTCTGGTTCTTCACCACCTTCCAGTGTGCTCCGGTATGCGGTTATACACCGATTTCGCCGTGTATTAGTTAATTGTGCAGTTGCTTAAAGAGGAATGTAGACGACCCCAGTGTAGTAAAGTGATTTTAGGCAGTTGTTTAGTGGCAACAATTGAACTATCTCCACGATCTAAGTTCCATTTTTGTCTGTACTGTACCACATTTTGCATTTTAAGAAAGTGGTATTGCAGCAGTGTGAGAGGTCATGGGATATGCCTTATCCAAACTGCTTGCTCTGCTCATAATTGGTGTTAATTTGACTTGCTGGAGGGATAGTATAATTTTGGCACTCCACCGAATGTAATGCACTTGTTATTCTAGAACATTACTGCATATCTGCTTGACATATCAATTGATTCTGTTACCATTCCATCTCTAGGCAGGAAACCGGCACGTGAGTTTAAACTTCCGTGGAGTAAACTACTCAGCAGAAGTATACATAAATGGGCACAAAGAGATACTTCCAAAAGGAATGTTCCGAAGGCACACCCTTGATATTACTGAAGTTCTTCATCCTGAGGGCAGCAATCTGCTTGCTGTCCTCGTTCATCCTCCTGATCATCCTGGTACCATTCCTCCTCAGGGAGGTCAAGGCGGTGATCACGAGGTATCAATGAGTTTTAGCAAAAGGTTTCAATGATTCATGATCATGTAGTTGCGTTAATTCCAAACTACTTCATCTTCACTACACTTTTTGAAAAGGAATATTGTTGCTAAGTGGGACAACTCATGGCAAGTGCATGATCTTACCTTTTGACATGGTCCATTTCAGATTGGAAAAGATGTTGCTACGCAATATGTTGAAGGATGGGATTGGATGTGCCCGATAAGGTTGTTGGTGATATCTGTGTGATTATGTTATTGTTAATCCCATTGTTTTTCCCAATTAGTTTTCTTTTAACAACAACTATATATTCCTTTCTGGCTGTGTGCATCCTTGATGTCTCAACTAGCTCTTGACATTGTGTTGTTACAGAAATCAGGTGTACTTGGTATCAGCTTGATATTAATATATTGCTCATTATCAGGAAAAATATGTTCCTATGGTTTTTTGTTAAGACTGATTGATACTCATTCCATGAAAAACTTAGATGCAATATGCTGAACTAGAAACATTTTGCAGTCTTTTTCTCGACTTTCAACATCGACCACATATTAGTATGGTGCTGATTCACTCAAATGGGTGCTTCTAAAAGGAAATACTCTTTTTTTTATTGATGCAGAGGCCGGGGGTTTAACCTCCTTTTAAAAAAAAATTAAAAATGATAAAGCATTTCTGTCCTTTTGTGTCATTTGCCAATCTCATAACTAGATCAGCATATGAATATTTTTTACATGTAAAAATTGAAATCCAATATTATCTTAATAGACAAAATAGCATCAATATGCAATTTATCTATGTTGTTTCGGATTTCGTAGAAAAAATAACTGAAAATATGCATCAAACTTTCCTTCAAATCCAGGAAAGCCTCTGTATCAAATTTTCATTCTCCCATTTTGACCACAATAACAAAAGAAATAAATCATCTGCCACAATCTAATAAATTTTTCATTAATGTTGGCCTAACTTTTCTTAACTCATTATCCCGACGTGCTTGGTACTTCCATGATATTGATTCAACAATGATCACATTGAAAGTCATGATCACACAAATGTATCATCCATGTAGTGAGGACTACTGCCAAGTGCCAACAATATCTGATGTCCTTGTTATGTTGGTAAATTCGTTCGAAATTATTACTTGCTATAGTTGCTTCTGTACTGTTACTACAAATCAAAATGTTTCTTTGGGGCAGCATTTTTTCCGAGCTGATCATTCTTGTAGCAATTTGCAACAGTCATAATATCCTCAATTATTTCTTTTTGGTCATCCTAGGGATAGAAACACAGGAATCTGGGATGAAGTTTCGATCTGCATAACTGGGGTGAGTTTAGTAGGAATGTTCACATTTATTACTATTTTCTCCTTTATCGTTTTTGTGTCGGTTGATAGCACTTATTTGATTATTTCTGTTTACAATTTCCCCTTTGTAGGCTGTGAACATAACCGATCCCCATCTGGTTTCAACTTTTCATGACGATTTTAAGAGGTCGTACCTACATTGTACACTTCAGTTGGAGAACAAAAGTTCATGGCTCGCAGATTGTAGTTTGAAAATTCAGGTTTCTGCTGAATTAGAGGGGGACATTTGCTTGGTGGAACATCTTCAGAGTTATGCCATATCGATTCCTCCCCGTTCAGTTCTGGAATACACCATTCCTCCTGTAAGTTAGTAAGTTGATTTCCATGTTGCACCTTACTCTGGCGTTCCTTTGTTAATTTTCTTATTTTCGTCATGATTATGATATAGCTACTCATGCATTCTTTCTTTTGGTTTTAACAGTTATTTTTTTCTAGAATTGAGTTAGGGTGGCATATTAGAGGATCACAACACACTAAACTGTCCCCTAGTGTTATGTTAAGTAAGGAAGTACCTTTGTCATCCTCATACCTCTTAAGCAGAAAATATTCAGTGCTCCTTGTTGCATACTTCTCATTGTTAAAGGCACAAGAACCTTGGTGTGAGCACATTTTCCTTGCACTGTCCCTGAGTGATGAATATTTTTAGTGATAGTTATTTTGTTGACAGAACATCTGAAATAAGAAGATTAGTTAACTCTGTTATATGAACATGGGCAGTTATTCTTCTATAAGCCAAACCTGTGGTGGCCAAATGGCATGGGAAAGCAATCCCTGTACAATGTTGAAATTAGTGTGGATGTCAATGGACTAGGAGAGTCCGATGCATGGAGTCATTATTTTGGGTTCCGTAAGGTTGAGAGTTCTATTGATGATTCTACTGGTGGGAGGTAACTAGTTCTTTTATGTCTCAGTGTATAGTACTTGTGCTCATGAAAACATGGCAGTGTAAATTTATCTCATCTGCAGGATCTTCAAGGTAAATGGTGAGCCTATTTTCATCCGAGGAGGGAACTGGATATTGTCAGATGGCCTGCTTCGACTAACAAAGAAGCGCTACATGACCGATATCAAGTTCCATGCTGATATGAACTTTAATATGCTTCGCTGTTGGGGTGGTGGATTAGCAGAGAGGCCTGATTTTTACCATTTTTGTGATGTATATGGTTTGATGGTAGGGTTAAATTTCTCCCTGTGAATCTATATTTCCTGTTTTGTTATACAAATTGCAAGATATTAGTTTGCCATGAATAGTATAAAGGGTTTTCAAATGATACGCACCTTTGCTCCCTTTTAGGATTCAGAAAGCTAATAGTTACTATCTGGTTGCTGGAATTCCTTGCCTTCACAGGGTTGATGATTAGGTTAGATGTATTTTCATAACCTACACGGCTACACCTAGTTGAATATTGATTGCAGTTTCATGTAAAAATATTGTGAAGTTCGACAATATCTAAGAAATGGAGGGGAATAGTTCTCTTTTGTAATTTTCACATCTACTCTGGTTTGGTGCCATTTTTGTGTTTACTTGCAGTAACAAATCACTGGTTTGGTGCCATTTTTGTGTTTACTTGCAGTAACAAATCATTTGGTACAGGTATGGCAGGAATTCTGGATAACTGGAGATGTTGATGGTCGTGGACTTCCAATATCAAACCCAGATGGTCCTTTGGACCATGCTCTCTTCCTTCTGTGTGCTAGAGATACTGTCAAGTTACTCAGAAATCATGCTAGTCTAGCTCTATGGGTTGGTGGTAATGAGCAAGTCCCACCAATTGACATCAACAGAGCACTGAAGAATGATTTGAAGCTACATCCTATGTTTTTGAGCAACCAGACAACAAAAAATCAAGGAAAGTATTTGTCACAAGACCCAAGTGACCCAAGTAGATACCTGGATGGTACTAGGGCGTATGTCCAAGGATCAATGTGGGATGGTTTTGCTGATGGGAAAGGCGATTTCACTGATGGTCCATATGAGATTCAGCATCCAGAGAGCTTTTTCAAGAATAGTTTCTATAAATATGGGTTTAACCCTGAAGTTGGTTCTGTGGGGGTTCCAGTTGCTGCAACGATTAGAGCAACAATGCCTCCAGAAGGGTGGAGTATTCCAATTTTTAAGAAGGGAATTGATGGGTACATAGAAGAAGTCCCAAACCCAATATGGGATTACCACAAGTACATCCCCTACTCGAAGCCGGGGAAGGTGCATGATCAGATTGAACTATATGGCCATCCAAAAGACCTTGATGATTTCTGTGAAAAAGTAATTTAGTACTGCCATTTCTTCGTACGTCTGAAGCTTTATGCTTCAGATCAGAGCATGTAGTTTTGTCTCTAATATTGTCTTTAACCTTCAGGCACAATTGATCAATTATGTTCAGTACAGAGCTCTCCTCGAAGGATGGACTTCTTTCATGTGGACAAAGTTCACAGGTGTTCTAATTTGGAAGACGCAAAATCCATGGACCGGACTACGAGGACAGTTCTATGATCACCTCCAAGACCAGACTGCCGGGTTCTATGGTTGCCGTTGTGCTGCTGAGCCGATTCATGTCCAATTGAATTTGGCTAGTTACAACATAGAGGTACTTTCTGCAACTTAGAAAAGTCGTCTCAACCAAACTTTCTGGAAATTAATGCATGGAAAGTGCCTTTTTTTAGGTGGTAAACACTACGTCCGATAAGCTGACAGACGTGGCTGTAGAAATTTCAGTATGGGATCTTGACGGTGCATCCCCATATTACAAAGTTACAGAGAAATTCGTGGTACCGCCAAAGAAAGTGAAGCAAATTATGGAGATGGAATACCCTAAGATGAAGAATGCCAAGCCTGTCTATTTTCTGCTGCTTAAACTCTTCAGGCTGTCAGACAAGGAAGCACTCTCCAGAAACTTCTATTGGCTACATCTTCCTGGGAAAGACTACAAGTTGTTGGAAGAGTATCGGCAGAAGACAATTCCGCTCGAGATCGGGTCCGGAATTTCTGTCTCAGGCGGTACATACAAGGTAAGAATGTCCATAAAGAACAAGTCAAAGAAATCCGCAGCTGAAAGCACAACCTCGGTTTCAACTATGGAACTAGAGGACAGAAATGGTGTCCACGGCATTAGTGAAGAAACTAATTGTGTGGTACAGAAAAGTGGTCTGTGGAGCAAAATTCACAGGAACATTGATCTCGCAAGATCGGGTGACAAACCAAGAACACTTGAGGTGAAGGGGACCGATTCAGGTGTGGCGTTTTTCCTTCATTTCTCGGTGCACACCTCTGAATCATCCACTGGGGAGAATTACAGGGACACCAGAATCCTTCCGGTACACTACTCAGACAACTATTTTTCGCTCACGCCTGGGGAGAAGATGACAGCCGACATCTCCTTTGAGGCTCCTGAAGGATCCAAGCCCAGGGTCATTCTGAGAGGCTGGAACTATCATCTGAACCATGCAGTGATGATGTGACGCACGCTTTGTCCGTGAACATGCTATTGAGTACTGGAAGTAAGATCCATGTAAACTAAGTAGTACATCCCCAGTAAAGAGCAGACATGAACGGTTAGCTATCTTATAAACCAACAATCAACAATAAAGTGAAGGCATCGACTCAATCGTGATATGGCATCAGCAATGCTTGTGGATTAGTATCATGACTGTTATAATGTCGACGGCGTTTGAAACGGTTCAGGTCTTCTGGTAACATTATCGTTGCCAGTACCGAACTAGGAGCACGAAACATTGGTTGAATTTGGTGCATTTGTCCTGCTTCTGAGTTGTCCTTTTAGTCTTTGTAGGGTCATTTTCAGCTAGTGGGTAAAGTTAGGGCATCTATGCCATCCATCAGAACGGACAACCCAAACGTCTGTCTGCGGACAGCGTACAGGGGGCGGGCAACCCTAACATCAGATGCCCACATCTGTGTTTTATCCTATATTCGGAACACTTAAAAATATTAAATAAAAATATCATTCTTCGTCCATAATCATGTTGTGCAAATATTCCAATACAACAATAATTCAAATATAAATATTACGATACAAACATGAAGTTGCAATAAAATAGTTCAAATTTGAATTCTACTTATTTAGACATATTTTGTAGTTCAACCCCACGAGTCGCCAATAAATGCTCGACAAGATCATTCTCAAGCTCATGATTTGCTCGATGGCGAATCCATTAATGCATTTGGATAAATTCCTTGAAGGTCGCCTGATTCTGCTCTGGAAGTTTGATACCCATTTCCTCAAATTCCAGACTGTGATGAACTCCGTCACCCTCATCCTCTACAATCATGTTGTGCATGATAACAGAAGCTGTCATCACCTCCTACAACTTCCGTGGATCCTATATTTTGTTGGTCCTTAAACTACTGCAAAACGGGTTTGGAGCACTCTAAAATGCCCTCTCGTCATCCTTTCCAGCTCCTTGTCTTTGGTCATAGTGAGTCTTTTCTTGCCCCTTGGCTCAGAGATGGTTCGACACTTCATTTATCATGAAAGTGCTACAACAACCATGTGCACTTGCAGGACATCACTCATGTCCTACAAGTGTTAGCACTAGGACTAGTGTAACACATTACATATGGACAGTACGAAAGACCACTACGCATGGACATTAAGCATAGCACACATGGATCATGAATTTCAACACAACACCCTATGACCCATCTTCAAGATCAAAGCATACCATGGAGTTCAACACTACCACACCTACATATCAATTATACTTACAAACTAACATACTACACATGCTATGATTCACAAGCTAGTACCACATCTACCACGGTATCATTGAAACTGGCATGAAAAATAACATGAACATGACCAAAGCCTATAAGCAAAACCTGCCACTAGCTCCCGCAAAATCACATGCTCACAGATAGATAGTCTACAATGCTACCACATGCTCACTATAACGAGTAGGGATGAGGGAGTGGTCAAACTTACAGTCATCCGTGAAGCCGGGTGAAACCGCAGAGCAGGTCGGAGAAGAGGAGGAAGACAAATTGTCGTCGTTGTCTACCGCCGGCCAGAGAAGACACACCACTTATCTTCTCATCGATGAAGAATCCGCACGAGACAGAGAGCTCGAAGGAGAGAAATGATGGGAGGGGTTTCGACGGGGAGGTGAAGGTGTCTGAATAGGACGACTGGTTTGGTGGGAGGTGACCCCAATTTCTCCGGCCACTTTTTCGGGGACGTGCACAAGCTTGCGCCATCTCCCTTGTCACATGAGCTCGGCGCCGCGTTCACCTCCCCTGCATGTCGCTAGCCTGGCTGAGGGGAAACAACCGATTCGACCGTTCCTAGAGGGCCTTGTTGGGAGGTGCTTTGACATCGTGCGGGCCAATAATTCTATGCAAAGCAGGCTACCAAATGGGTCGAAACTGCACCACACGGGCCTGACTTGGTAATATGCAGAACACACCAGTAATCGTTGCTGTAGGCACATGGATGATCTGATGAGGGAAACATAACACGAGGCTCCCTCATCATCCCAGGGCGACTTGGGCGACAACTACCACCGTCTCCACTAGGGACTCCCTCTCCGGCTCCCTCCCTTCTTGTTGATTGTCGCTGGTCAGGGTGGTAGGGGCAAAGCTCGTCGCACCACATGGTGGAGGCTTCCTCCTTTCCTCTCCTCCCTTTGGCCATGGCTATGGGCGCCTTGCCGGGTACGCTTTGCGCGTGACGGCATCATGGCTGCCTGGTCTTGGCTGGACGGTGGTCGATCTAGGCCCTGGTGCGCGTGGAACGCAGCCAACGGGGCGTATTCCTCCTTACCTCTCCTCCCTTTGGCCATGGCTGTGGGCGCCCTGTCGAGTCCGCTCCACGCGCGGCGGCATCGGGGCTGCCTGGTCCTTACTGGCTGGTGATCGACCTAGGCCCTGGGGCACGGGGAGCGCAGCCAGCCGGGCTGCTCCTTGAGCATCGATGGCAGCTGCCGTGGGTTGGCCCTTCCCATAACTGGGCTATGCGTCGGATCTCACCATCGGGACGACACTGACGATCAACCTTGTACATGTGCTCGACAACTCTTGGCCTTGGTGCTTGCCGGCCTGGATCAAGAGGCACAACATCGATGCTACTTGTGAGCTGCGTTGGGATTTCCTCGAAGAGGAGGGGATGATGTAGTATAGTAGAGATAAGTATTTCCATCAGTTAAGAACCAAGATTATCAATCCAGTAGGGGAATCACGCAAAGCCTTGTGAACAGCACCTGCACATACAAAGAAAATACTTGCACCCAACACGAACAGGAGGTTGTCAATCCTCTCGGTGGTTACTTGCAAGGATTAGATCTTGTAGTGGTCGATAGATAAATAAATTGCAAAACAAAAAAAATCTGCAGCAAGGTATTTTTGTGTTTTTATATATGATAAAAGTAGACCCTGGGGCCATATAGTTTTCACTAGAGGCTTCTCTCTCGAGCACATAACATACGGTGGGTGAACAAATTACTGTTGGGCATTTGATAGAAAAGCGCATAGTTATGACGATATTCAAGGCAATGATCATGTATATATGCATCACGTCCGAGACAAGTAGACCGATTCCTGCCTGCATCTACTACTATTACTCCACCCATCGACCGCTATCCAGCATGCACTACTGGAAACAGAGAATTTGCCATCAGTCAGTTCTTTGCCGTCGGCTAGCAGACAGCAAAGAAGGCCTTTTCCGTCCGCTTCTAAAAAACGGACGGCAAAGAAATGGCTGACGACAAAGGCCCTATTTGCCGCCAGCCAGTTCTTTGCCGTCGGCTGGCGGACGACAAAGATTCTTTGCCGTCCGCCAGCGGACAGCAAAGAGGTGGGTAGGGGTCCAGTGGAGGTCCAAACCCTAACGACCCACTAGCCCCCCTCTTTGCCACCAACTAGTTGACGGCAAAGAGCGTGCCCACTAACGGCCTCTAACGGCCACCCCTCCCTCTCTCCCCGGCCCCACTCCTCTCTCTCCACCCGCGCGCCCCCCGCGCCCGCACCGCCGCCGCCCCACCATCCTCCTAGCCCCGAAGCCCCCCGCCCCTTCCGTCCCGTCGCCCAGCACCGCTGCCGCCACACCACCCTCCCGGCCCCGGATCCCCCGCCCCCGCCGTCCCAACGCCCCTACCACCCCGCCACCCGGCGCCCCCAGCCCCAGCCGGCCCATCGCCCACGTCGCCCCGTCACCCCCGATCCTCGTTGCCCCCGCCGCCCAGGCGCTGCTGCCCCCACCCTCCCTGCCCCGAAGCCCCGTCGCCCCCGCCCCCGTCGCCCCAGGCCACCCCGCCCCGCCCTCCTCCTCCACCGCCGCCCCGCCCCCCTCTTCCACCGCCGCCTGTCGCTACCGCTGCCCTCTCTCTGGTGAGCTCCACCGCTGCCCTAGATCTCTCTTTTTTTCTTCTTTTTTCTGTTTTTTAGATTTACATTAGTTTAGGCTTAGTTTAGTTTAATTTTAGTTAGGTTGATGGCAAAAACAATAATGCTATGTTACTCATCTTTTGATTTCAATGTGCAGTTGTTTCGTCGCTGCGAGGTTCTGGTGTTCGACGAGCTCCGCCCCTGCGTTCGTGGGTGAGCACAAATGACATCTCCTCCTCCCCCCTTAATTATTTGCTCTGTTCCGGACTCCGTGCCGATGACACTAGCTAGGTAACTACAATCGCGTAACCAGTATGCGTCTCCCGTCCGAAAGGGTTGCATCGATAAATATGCATTCACTTGCATATTTATCACCGTAACTCATTCGGATTGTCCAGCGATTCCACGGACAACCCGAGTATGCGTAGATTGAGTACGTTCTCCATGCTCTACCCCATTCCGAGACAAAATTTCGTCAGCGCCCCCTGTTGTTCTCCGGATGCACATTGGTGCTGCCGAAATTTTGTCTTGGAATGGGATAGAGCATGGAGAACGTACTCAATCTACACATACTCGGGTGGGATTAGGACCTATCTTTACCTATTAGAGTGTAGGTTGCATGGACGTAATAAAATTGACAAACTAGATGAACTGATGAATATACATGTTGAATTATATATATTTTATTGTCTGTCGAGTAGCTAAGCAAGATGAGTGATCGTGTGTGGATGTAAACCGGTCGCACTAGTCAGAAAGAGATTACCAATGAATGGTTAACAAAAACCAAGGGGTTTGTGAAAGCCGCATTTGCAAATGGCCAGAGGAAAAACTGGTGCCCCTATGTCCGGTGCAAGAACTGGGAAAAGAGGACACAAGATGAAATGGGCAAACACCTGCAGAAGAGTGGTTTTACGCCCGGTTATATGGTGTGGACATTTCATGATGAGTCTGCCCAACGTGCCAGAGCTGAGGTGGTTCGTCGTCGCACCGACGAGCATGGTACCGGGATGGAAGACATGGTGCAAAACTTTGATGATGCTCGGGATTCGGACGAAGAGATGGAGCAATCTGCAAAGGCCTTCAATGACATGTTGGAGTCTTCAAAATGTCCTCTTCACGAGCACACTGAGCTTTGTCAGCTGGATGCCATCTTACAAATAATGGCTTTGAAGGCTCAATTCAACTTGGGCAGAGAATGCTACGAGGTGATGATGACAGTATTTGGACACTTTCTACCCAAAGGCCATGTACTGCCTGCAAACATGTACCAGTCAGACAAAATCCTCCGTGCTCTTAAGATGCCCTATGAGAAGATACATGCATGTGAGAAATGATGTGCCTTATTTAGGCTTGAGTATGCGGACTTGAACTATTGTCCCGTTTGCAAGTCCTCCAGGTATATTGTGGTAGACAACGGTATGGGTGAGAAGACACAGACCAAAATCCCGGTTAATGTTCTTCGGTATATGTCAATCGTACCAATACTTCAAGATCTTTTCATGATCGAGGAGACGTCCAGACAGATGACATGGCACAAAGAGGGCAAAAGAACCGAACTAGATGCAGATGGGAATCTGATGATGGTACACACATCGGATGGTGAAGCGTGGAAGCACTTCGATGCATTATATGCGGAAAAAGCGGCAGATCCAAGGCATCCTCGAGTCAGCATCAGCACGGATGGGTTTAGTGTGTTTGGTCTGATGGCAACCCAATACAGTTGTTGGCCCGTATTTGTCTTTCCACTCAATCTCCCCCCGGGCAGATTATGCAAAGAAAGAACATTTTTCTGACGTTGATAATTCCAGGGCCGAACTATCCAGGGAAGAATATGAATGTGTACATGCAACCGCTTAAGGATGAATTGCAAGAAGCTTGGGATAGTGGGTTCAAGACATACGAGGCCTTTAACAAACAGAACTTCATAATGCGTGTCTGGTACATGTACTCGACGCATGACTTGCCGGCGTATGCGCTATTCGTTGGATGGTGTGTGCATGGAAGGTTCCCGTGCCCCACATGCAAGGTAGCTCTTGAGTTTCGTTGGCTGCAGGCGGGTCACAAGTTTTCTTGCTTCGACTTGTATAGATAGTTCCTGGATCCTCGCCATAAGTTCAGGAAAGACAAGAAGAACTTCATGAAAGGTAGAGTTGTCAAAAACTCTGCACCACCCACGTTGACAGGCCACAGTTAAACGCTCTCGACCAGATCCAGAGCGTCCAAGGTATTTCAAGGGGTATAATTCGAAACCGCTTGGACTCACAAGACATGCTCGTGGGATCTGCCTTACTTCAAAGACCTCCTTTGCCCACACAACATCGACGTGATGCACACCAAAAATAATATCGCTGAGTCACTTTTTGGTACATTCTTCGGCACAGACGGGAAGTCAAAGGATAATACTAAGGCTAGAGTCGATCAGGAGGTGCTATGTGATTGACCGTTACAAAACATGCAAGAACCAAAAGGAAAGCAGAAATGGACGAAGCCAAAGGCATGGTTCAATCTTGGAAGGCCAGCTATGAGGGAAGTTATCTTGTGGGTGAAAATGCAGTTGATGTTCCCCGATGGTTATGCAGCGAATCTAAAGAGGGGAGCGAATCTTGACAAATTGAAAATATTTGGTCTCAAGAGTCATGATTGGCACATATGGATTGAGCGGGTAATGCCGGTGATGTTGCGTGGCTTCATCCCTGAGGATGAATGGCTAGTACTAGCAGAGCTGAGCTATTTCTTCCGTGTTCTTTGTGCGAAAGATCTATCGCCTGCCGTGATAAAAGAAATGGAAGAGTTGGCGCCGGAGTTGATCTGCAAGTTAGAGAAGATCTTCCCGCTGGGCTTCTTTAATCCAATGCAACACTTGATTTTGTATCTCCCGACTGAGGCAATATTGGGGGGGCCCGTGCAAAATCGTTGGTGCTACGCAACTGAGAGGATGCAGAAGACGCTCTGAGCAAAATGTAAAAATAAACGTCGAATTGAAGCATCGATGGCCGATGCATTCATTACTGAGGAGGCGGCAAGCTTCGTGACAGCACACTACGAAGCAAAAAATCGTCATTTGCATAATCCGAAGCCTCGATACAATGCTGGCGACCATAAATCCAACCCCAGCCTATTCAAAGGGAATCTCGCACCAGCCGGTGCTTCGAAACCAATATCGTTGGATGTCGAAGAATGGCGGACCATTTTGTTGTATATCTTCACCAACCTAACAGAAGTGCGGCCGTACATCGAGTAAGTTCTCGCGTACATTGTTTCGCAACTTCTAATTACTTTGAACTGCTCTTATTCCCGGATATTTTTTGATACAGTCGATACGTCGCCTGTTTCTCGGATGGAGCAGTGATCCAAAAGGAATCCATCGAAGAGTATGAGCTTCTGGCAAAGCAAGGAGCCGGCTTTCCCGGTTTCATCTCTTGGTTCAAACAAACGGTAATTTCCATTAGACCATTCTCATTTCTTCATCTAATTTGCGGCTAATGCAACAAGCCTTTCGAATTAAACTTGTAGGCTAATTCAGAGTCTATGGACGCCGAATTGAGACAAGTCGCTAATGGTTTTGACTTTAAGGTCCGTTCATTTGACAAATACGACATCAATGGGTATCGCTTTCGTACCTACGGCAAAGAGCTATCTATGGCCGACCGAAAGTCTACAAATTGTTGTGTCTCTGCTACCGGCGATGGAGGTATCGAGTATTATGGGAGAGTTGAAGCAATTTGTGAACTTCTATTCTATGGTCAAAACGCACCAAACATTGTAGTCTTCAAATGTTACTGGTTCCAGCCGAAGGAGACTAGAAGGACTCATGAACATATAGGGCTAGTCGAAATCAAACAAAGCACCCATTTAGATGTTCCCCGTGTCTATATTACGACTCAACAGGCGACCCAAGTTTTCTATCTACCGTGGGCCTGCCAAACTGATCCAAACCTGAATGGTTGGGATGTCGTTTATGAAGTGCCGCCATATGTTAGACCACCTCCCCCACCAATGAAGAGGATTATGAACCTCACATTAACCCGGACACATATGAAGGTGAATTCTTCCAAGAAACACGTCTTTCCAAAAAAACGCTTCACATACGAAGTGAATCATCTTTCTTGGGGACCATGACAACATTGGCGAGCCACTAGGAGTGGTATATCTCGCGGATGAACTCAGCTGCCAGAAGCCGAGCCACCTCTTTGCCGATTGCCTTCCTCTTCTCCACGGCGGACCGATGGAGATGCTCTTTAACGGGTTTTGCTTTCGGGTCAACTCGCAAATGGTGCTCAGCCAGTCCCCGGGGTACACCCGGCATGTCAGATGGTTTCCATGCAAAGATGTCCTAGTTCTCACGGAGGAACTGGATGAGCGCTTCTTCCTATTTGCTGTCGAGTGTTGTTGAGATATGAGTCGAAGCAGCATTGGGATCGGTCGGGTGAATGTGAACTGGCTTTGTTTCGCCGGACGACTGAAATGCAGACTCTGAAGCAGGCTTCTTAGCATGCAACAAATCACTCGGATCTGCATTCTTCTGAGATTCTTGCATCTCTACTACTGCCATCTGTTCATCGGCATTCTTTGAGCCCTTCTGGATGCACTCTTCTGCTCTCTGCCGATTTCCAGTGACTGTGATCACACCTCTGGGGCCAGGCATCTTCAACTTGAGGTACACGTAACACGGTCGAGCCATGAAATGAGCATATGCAGGCCTGCCCAAAATAGCATGATAGGCACTGTGAAAATCCACGACTTCAAACGTCAACTTTTCCTTGCGGTAATTCTTTGAATCACCAAAAACCACATCAAGAGTGATCTGACCGAGTGAATCAGCTTTCTTCCCTGGGATGACCCCGTGGAAGCGCATGTTGCTTTCACTGAGCTTGGACATCGGAATGCCCATCCCCCGAAGAGTCTCGGCGTATAAAATGTTCAAACCACCGCCACCATCCATCAAGACCTTGGTCAGTCGAGTGCCCCCAACGACTGAGTCGACCACCAACGCTTGCCGCCCGGGGGTAGCAACGTGCGCTGGGTGATCAGACTGGTCGAATGTAATGGGAGTTTTTGACCATTTCAGATACGTCGTCGCTGCCGGAGCAACCATGCTTACTTCCCTGTTGATGACCTTCAGTCGACTTTTGCTTTCGATGTCAGCAAAAATCACCAAAGTGGCATTGACATTGGGGTAACCATCATCCTCTTCTTTGTCCTCATCCTTATCAGATTCCTTTTCTTTTTCACTGGGCTGGCCCTCTTGGAAGCTCTGAATCAGGAGTCGACACAGTCGAGTGGTATGCTTGTGGTAAATCAGGTTCCCCTCTTCATCTTTCTTAGTGTGTATATGACACAGTAAATCAAGTACGCCATTTCCCACTTGATCTTTCACTTTCTTGGGGATCCATGGCCCATTAGGCTTTCCTTTGAACTCCGCTTGGTTTACAACTGCGGCCTCACCAGGACCTGCGGGGTCGGCTTTGCGCTTCTGCTTCCGACTGGAATTTCCTCCTCCGGTGTCCTGGGCGACTGGTTTGTTCTTGACACTGCGGAGTCGGTCTTCTTCCTCGCCGTTAGCGTATCGAGTGGCTATTTCCATCATCCGAGCCAGGGACATGTCCCCTGTCCGACCGAATTTCAGCTTAAGCTCTCTGTACCGAACGCCCTCCTTAAAGGCGCAAACTGGCTGATGTTGTGACACATTCTCCACGGTATGGTAAAGACTGGTCCACCTCTGGATGTAATCTCTCAAAGTTTCATTCTGTTTCTGGACACAATGCTGCAATTCAGTCAGCCCTGCAGGTCGTTTGCAAGTGCCCTCAAATGTCCTAACAAACACTCGGACCAACTCTTCCCAACTGAAGATACTTCCAGGAGCCAACTGATTCAACCAAGCTCTGGCTGAACCCTCCAACATCAGGGGGAGATGCTTCATGGCTACATCATCATTTCCGCTACCAATCTACACAGCCACTCGGTAATCCTCTAGCCAAGTGTCTGGCTTCGACTTACCAGTGAACTTACTTACTCCTGTCGCCAACCTGAAGTTGGGAGGGATCTCAGCAGCCCTGATGGCTCTGCTGAAACATTCATGCCTAGAAACATGCACTCTGCTACTAACCAGGCGATCTCTGTCTAGTCCTTCTCTGTGTGCCCGGTTTCTGTCGACCAGGCCTTGCACAAGAATTGATCTTGCATCAAACCCGGGTTCTCTTTGGTCGACCGGGACCCTTCGCTCATCACCATACGGGCGCCTGTCATCGTACTGCCGGGGCACATACGATCCGCCCCTCGGAGGGGGCATAGGCACTCGACGGTGGTCATCACGGCCGAGTCGATGATCATACTGCTCGTGGTTCTGACCCAGGTATTGCTCTTGGCGGTGACCACGACCCTCACGCCGCAGAGGCGATCTTGGGCTGTGAGCCGACTGGACTGTGTCCGCCACCATCGACCTGCTGTGGATCCTGTTGCACGACTGAGAAACGGTTGTGTTTTGCTCACCTGCTGCCCGGAGCAGTGCTCGGATTTGCATCAAACCCCTTCTAGCCTCTGATTGGGACGGCTAAATCGACTCCGCTATACGGGTTGCAGCTGTAAGATTCTGGATCGGAGTGCGGTATACCTGAGGCTCAAGCGGAAACAACTGTCGATGTCGTCGACTGGATTTGGGGATATGTCATCGAGCGCGCTCGTCGACTGAATGTTGAAGGTTCTCCAGACGCACGCGCTCAGCCAAAGTGGCCAGGCGCGTAGTCTCCAAGGCCCGAGCCTCAGAGGTCTCGCTGATGATGGGAGTGTGGAGTGCCTCCACGTTGCGATGATGCAGTTCATCACTCTGCTCCGCAGTGAGGGCTTCGGGGTGATACTCGTCATGACCGCGAGATGGACCGCCACCACCATCGCCGCCGCCACTACGACGGTAACTAGGCGGGCTGCGCGGCGTGTCGACCATCAGGACCTCCGCCGCCGGATCGCTGCTCCCGCACTCGGACAGAGTCTCAGCGGAACCAGTCGACAGGTCGAACAGTCTGTAGAGAGATTCGTCAGGCTCGATTGCCGCGACTTGAGGGGTGGCCGACTGGCGTGCCACTGCATGCTTCACCCACCGCTGAAGTCGTGAACGACCGGATCGCTTGTGGCGGCGGACAGCCAGAAGGGTGGACGATACGGGAGCCGGCCGATACTGGGTCGACGGCTGCCGTAGGAGGACGCCGCAAGCACTCGCACGGAAGTACGCCGCCCCACCGATGGGAAGGGCCTCGTCGTCGAGGGGGGCCTCCTGGAGCCAAGCGGAGTCGTCGGCGATGAAGACGAGCGCGCCGAGTCGGATCTCGCGGCCCAAAGCCAGACTACCGCCGAAAACCATGATGATGAAGATTGGAAAAATTGCAACCTCGCCGGAAGTCCCTAAGACGCCTGCCCCACGGTGGGCGCCAACTGTCGTGGTACTAGGTCTAACAGTAAGAGTAGGGGGTACGAATGAGGAGGCAAGGTCCTAACTACGGCGAGGTTGTACACACAAGTTTACGAGTTCAGGCCCCTCTCGGAGGAGGTAAAAGCCCTACGTCTTGGTGCCCTGAGGCGGTCGACTGGAATATGTGTGTGTGTGTGTGTGTGTGTGTGTGTGTGTTACAGGGGGTGCGAACCCTTGTGCGAGTGGAGGGGTGGCTTATATAGAGTGCGCCAGGACCCCAGCCAGCCCACGTTACACAGGGTTCAATGTACATTAAGACAAGGCGTTACTGGTAAGGCCAGACATAAAGAGCTATTAATGATCTTAAAGACTATAGAATGAATGCCTGACCGTTTTCACCCTGAGTGACTCTAGGTCTTCTGTACTCCGAGTGGTTTCTTGTATGGTCGAGTGACTTTTTCACTGTCGAGCGGAATTGGGGTATCCGAGTGGAATAGATAGTCGAGTGGATTGCACTCCTAGGTGAACTCAGTCGGTTTCTTCTGTTGTATCTTGAATGTCTTTGACTTTTAGGGCAGTGTCCTTGAGTAGGGCGTCTAGGTCAGGCCTATGACCCTACCCTAGGTACATGTCATCGTCATTACCCCCCCCCCGGGGGGGGGGGGCTAGGCTAATGCAAGGGTATGCAATGCATACCCAACATTTTATGCAAAAACAATTCAGTATATAAGCTCCTATATGCGTTTATATAACATATGGCAGTGTAGTTGTACGTACGGGAGAAGAGAAATGAAGAGAATAACGATTCAGACCCACTTGGGCCTATATTGGGTTTTACTCGTTCCTAGGTAGTGCTACTGGGCCGTGTCTTTCGAGGCAGAATGCTGCCCGATTTGACGAAGTCGAGGAGACAGCGTGCCTAGGAGCCTTCGATTCGACGATCTCGCTGATTCAACCGCCCGTTGCACCGCATCGAGGACCTGGGGCACATCACTGCGCTGCGTCCGCATGCCCACATCGGCCATCAGAAGCCGCCGCCAATCGATCTCGTTCCCGCATGTTCGCGGCTTCCCCTGCAGGCTGCAGGGTCGCAGCGGCGCACACACATCTACCATCTAGTTGGAAAGTCGGCAACGGCGGCGGCATGGGCAGTTCTCCCATTGTCAGGTTCCTTTTTGCAAGACATTGAGTGTTTATTCTTGATTTGTCTGAATGGTTAGCTAAGAATAAAGGATTATCTTCATTCCCTGATTTTGAGTAAATTTTTAGTTCGGTTTGTATTGTCTGGCTATAAAATTTGTGAAGAAGTTCAAGAAAAACAAGATGAATTTCAAGCTTCTTAGTTTCTGAATTATGAACATTCAAATTTGTAAGACTGTCCATCATTACCACCATCACTATGTAACATGCATTTTTTTATAGGTGTGAAAAATGAACAACAAGGGCGGTGATTTGAAGAGTTTGTGGGACAGAGCTGCCTCATTGGCGCCGAAGATAAGTTCGACATCAACACTAACATTGCTATCTATCGACGTTGAAAACCAAGTTCAAGATCAACATCGGTATCATGAACTTTTTTATTTCTTACGTTGTTGTGAAGCAAAAAAAATTCACCATGCATACCCCGTAAAAAACCGTACTTTTCCGTCGATATAGGAAAGCTCCTGTGCTCCCAGTACTGTGTGTATTTTTGGCAACGAAATTATTTAGGAAAAACCATATACGATGATTTTGCCCTAAAAAAAAAAAGATCATTTTGCCCTCCCAGGCTCCCACAAAAACCTGGGCTTTTCCAGTGGTGATCCCTATACGTCATTAAGGAGAATAGCACGCCGAGCCGCCGGCCGGAGAAGCAGGAACCTTTCTGTAGAGTGGGGAGAGAGAAACGGAAGCACGCCGCGTACCCACCGAGACCGCTGCCAGAGCATGAGCAATACAAGGCCAGGTGTGCGTTCAGGGGCTGCGACACTTGCATGCATGCATGCATGCACGCACGGATACACGCGCCGGGTGCACGTGCGAGCGCTCAATACCTAGAGCTCTTCGGCCGATGTCCGATGGTCGATGCCAAATCCTAGCTGCCATGCAACGAGCTAGGCCACGTAGCACAGTCCGTACGACCCTGCACAAAAAGCTAGCGCCATGCCCAATTGCTTGCTCCTGCCTCATGCCATGGTGTCGCAGGAAGAGAGAGAGCGTACGCACTGCTGCACACACACGCAGACTCTCGCGGATGGATAATCACATGTGCTAGCGCTGAGAAAAAGAAACATGGAGAAGAAGCTCGTCCAAATCCAAACCCGGGCGGCTCGCTGACCAAGGCGTCGACGCTTGAACCTGCGCGTTTGCCGACAGGTAGCCGCCACGTGGCCCTGGTGCGGAGACTCGTGGAGCCCACAGCGTCGCCCATGTGTCCTGCTCGCGCGGCCCCACCCCTTCGTGTCGAGCGGCCTCCTTACTTGGCGCACGCGTGGGATACCTCGGACGCACACCCTACACGTCGCCTCGCCGCCGTCTTTCCCGCCCTTCGCTTTTCCACTTCACCTGTATAAATATCCGCCTCCCAGTCCCAGATATTCCAACACCAACACACTAATCGTCAGTCTATCTCTTCAATGGAGCAGGAGGTGGTTGCGGGGATGAAGCAGAAGAAGTGCTGCCCGCTCCGGCGGTCGCGCAAGGGCTGCATGAAGGGCAAGGGCGGCCCGGACAACCAGCAGTGCCCCTTCCGCGGCGTCCGCCAGCGCACCTGGGGCAAGTGGGTCGCCGAGATCCGCGAGCCCAACCGCGGCGCCCGCCTCTGGCTCGGCACCTTCGCCAGCGCGCTCGACGCCGCGCGCGCCTACGACGCCGCAGCCAGGGCACTCTACGGCGACTGCGCCCGCCTCAACCTCTCGGCGTCGCCGTCCCAGATGCAGCACCCTCCAGCTCAAGGCAGTGGTGGCGCCAACGGTAATTCGGCGCCGGGGACGCCGTGCTGCTCCTCCAACAACTCCAACTCCAGCGCGTCGACCCCGACCGGGACTCCCACGGACATGGACTGCAGTGCCTGGATGCAGCCGTCTTACTGTTACAGCACGGCGGAGGCGCCGGAGGACTTCGAGGCGTACGTGACGCGACTGCCCAAGGCGGAGGACTTTGGACTGGAGGGGTTCCAGGAGGTGCCCCTGGAGGTGCTGGCCGAAGCCGGAGGAGGGGTCAGCATCTGGGACCTCAGCATAGCCCCTGAAATGGCAGCAGCAGCCGCTTCTTCAGCTGCTGCCAGTGCCTGCACTGTCCCCCAACAGCCGCTGCAGCAACCCAGCTGCTGAGGTGCAGATCGACGTCGACATAGAAAGTAAGGAGTGGCCGTGATATATAGTGCATATACAGCATGCGGCATGCTGGTCACTGGCCGTGGTGCATGCAGCTAGATAGCTACGTAGTTAGTACTAGTATTTGCTTTTTTTCCATCGTCGCAGTAGCATACTAGCATTAATATTGGTGGGCAGGTGAGCGTGCAAGTGTGTGTATGATATAATCGTGCGTGGGAGCAGGGGTAATGAAATGATCAGTCTAATGGCGTGTGCTGCTGCAGCGGTCCTATTGCAGATCATCCAAAAAACAGCAAGTAAGAGTAGTGACTTGGGGCATCTCCAACACATATCATCTGGCCGACTCCATGGAATTTCCGTCCCTCAATTAAGGCGGACTTCGATTTTCCAAACAACCGGACACACCGACCTTTTATTGATATTGATTTTAAGATTTAATTTTACACAACAAAAGATCCTTGAAGAAAACCTAAAAATAATTAGAAAACCATGTCATACTCCACCCCTCACTTTGGACCCCTGCAAGCAGGAGCCACCGACATGTGCCTTGTTGACATGGTGCGTGTGCGAGAACAAGCGTTCATGTCCACCGTATAAAATGAATCTAAATTTACTCTTTATTGTATATTAAATTTAAATTTACACTATCGTATAAAATAAATTTAAATTTACTTCTCCTTAAAAAAACTCAAATCCATTTTATGTTTGGATACAGATCTATATACGTGATTGTATATACATTCCATGTTCAAAAGTGATCTATATACGTGATTGTATTACCTTTGATGTTCAAAAACACAACAAAGATGATGCTTTAGATATGATTTACAAATGCTATGATGACAAAATCAATATTTAAATCCATATTAAATTTGAATATTTTAACCCATGCTTTAGTTAGATGTACACCGTTCATAGAGCAATGTGGTGATGTCATCGATACCTTAAATGCAAATGAATTTGAGCTTGTTCAATGCATGTATTATACTATATAACATGTCGACCACTTCACATTAATCTCCACTATATTCGTATATCTGTATCAATATAAAAAGATTGAAAGGGGCAGATCCAACAAATCCTGGCCGTCAAATCAGGTCAATCCAACGACTCAGCACGTTAAGGTATCGATGACATCAGTATGTGATTAGCATTGGCATTAATACTAATATTTCATCAGTATGTGATTAGCATTGGCATTAATATTAATATTTGCGCTCAACACGTTATGTACTTTTCAGTGTTGAGTTTGTCATTTTTGTTTTTGAGTTATGTTTCAAATTTGGATTTAACATTTTGTCACAACCTACATTCATGTTGTGTGAGTGCGCTAATTATTTTTAGATTTTTTAAACATTTTTAAAGCACAATATGAGTCTGGTGCATCGGTAGGACTACAAGCTCCGGTGCACCAGATATTTCCCCTCACCGCACTATGGCCTAATGCACTTAGTAGGCCGACACTCTTCTATTGTTCTATTGTTTCCTTCAGACTCGTTGATCAAAGTGTCCTAATACGAGCAACTTGCTCCATGTTGCCAGTGAAATATGATATTTGTGGTCAATTTTTTTCCAAGGCGGGCCACCCTATTTCAAAATCCTAGATCCGACACTGGGTAAAGAACACCTTCGCAGACGATGGGTCAGTTTGGATCATGTCCTCACTGGTTTGCCTGGGCAAAATAGCTGCCTGGGAGTTGCCTGGACATCTCAGCAAAAATGCCTAGCCAGGCATGACCATGTTTCTGGGCTGTGTTTGGTTGCTGACCTGGGAACGTGCCTTTGTGGATAAATGGCCCAGGCAGTATTTGGTTGCTATTTTGCCTGGGGTTGGAGATCACCATTGTGTTGAACATGGTGAAGGTCATATGCTAAAAATATATATAATCTGACTTTTAAAAAGCATAATAAAGCCAAATAATTTGATAAACAAATAATAATAATAATCTAAAGTTTCATAAGCATAATGTCGTGGGAGTAAGTCTGACAGTAGAATAGGGGGTACGTAGGAGGAGGCAAGATCCTAGCTACGATGAGGTTGTGCACGCAAGGTTTTACGACTTCAGGCCCTTCACGGAGGAAGTAACAGCCCTACGTCTCGGTGCCAGGAGGCTTGGTCGATTGGATTATGCGTGAGAGTTACAGGGGTGCGAACCCTTGTGCCAGTGGAGGGAGGTGGCTTATATAGAGTGCTCCAGGACCCCAGCCAGCCCACGTTACAAAAGGGTTCAATGTACATTAAGACAGAGTGTTACTGATAACGGCAGTAATAAAGAGGTATAAATGATCTTTAAGACTACAGAGTGAATGCCTGACCGTTGCCATCCCGAGTGACGTTAGGCCTTCTCTACTCCGAGTGATTCCTTGTATCGTCGAGTGACTTCATATTGGTCGAATGGAATTGGGGTATCTGAGTGAGGTTGAAGGTCCAGTGGATCGCACTCCTTGATGAACTTAGTCGGTTTCTCTTCTTGTGCTTTGAATGTCTTCGAGTCTAGGGTAGTGTCCTTGGGTAGGGCGTCTAGGTCAGGCCTATGACCCTACCCTAGGTACATGTCATCGTCATTAGCCCCGAATGGATTGAGGTCCGAGTGGAAAAAGAGATGAAGCTGACTCCGACTCGATTCTATACTTCGGAGGCATATCACCTGGGTTTGTGAGTCGTGTTGAAGCTTCGGTCTTGTTTCAGTCGCCTTGATCGATTCAGAGGTCGTCGAGTGAACTTAAGTGACAATCTTCGAGTGTTGGTATGGTACAAAATCTTCGGTGCGATTGATTGCTCTGCGGTTCCCGGATCTCACGGGATTCAAAATTTCGGGAAGCGCGCGGGACGGGGCGTGCCGCAGTAAACGGAGTGGATAGACAGAGGCGCCTCGATTCTTGCGCCACCTTTTTCGCCACGTATCCGGCGCGCGGCTGTTGCGGGATTTGACAGGATCATTTGGGCCCACGAGTCAGCCAGTCGGAAACATCCCCATAAAAGGCGTCGAAGCCGATGTGTTGCACAGTGCGCCCTATTCCCCTTCTTCCTCCTCTGCTCCTCCACCGCGTCCGCCTCCACTCTTGACGTCGTTGCCCTGCCCGTGCGTAGTCCGCCGCGATGGGAAAGGACAAGACGGCGGCCCTGGAGCACACGAAGAAGGCGACGGCGGCGGCGAAGGGCAAGAAGACGAGTCGGGGGGTCGTCGTCAAGGTCCGGTCTGCCACCTGGCTGGATCCAGGGGGACTGGATTCGGTCTACGATCTAGAAGGAGGATCTGGAGGATCTGGCCGGCGGAGGTTTGATCGCCCACGGGTCATGGAGGCTACCGGGGAACGAGATCGAGCCCCGACCGCAAGAGGGTGAGTGCGTTCTGCTTGCCACCCACGTCGACTGGGGTTTCACTCTGCCTCCCCATCCTTTCTTCCGGGGTTTTCTGAACTTCTTTGGTGCCCAACTTCATCACTTCTCCCCCAACACAATCACACTCCTCGCTGCATACGTCTCCCTATGCGAAAACTTCTTGGGTTGTCGACCGCATTTGGGTTTATTCAAGCACATCTTAACTTGTCGCTCTCAATCCGAAGAAGGCAAATCCGAATGACGCAAACACGCACGTGATCCAAATGTGCGGGGGTTTAGGGATTCAGACGAGGGGTAGGAGTACTTTTCCACCTATGACTCTTCCCGACTCGGTTAGAGGCTGGCAGCCGACCTGTTTTTACTGCCAAGATGTTCCGACTCCTGGTCAGTCGACCGGTCTTCCTCCTTTTACCATGGATCGGCTCCGCCAACCTTCCTCGCTGATCGTAACTCCGGAAGAAAAGGGAGAGGTGTCCATGTTAGTCGACCGAGTAGTTCAACTGGTCCGCGATGGCGTGAGCGGCCTGGACTTGTTGGAAGTGTTTCTCAGCAGGCGCATCCAGCCTCTTCAAGCTCGTGACCATCCAATGTGGCTGTACTCGGGCCCTAACGACACCGCTCGGGTCGACCCAGAGGAAGTCACCGAGGAGACGGTGGAGCAGTGGCTGAGGAGTATTACTGGAAACAAGGACAACCCCAGGGGGTCCAGGAGGGTTGCACCATACGATGCTGAAAACGAGCCAGACGTGGTCTGGTCTTTGCTTTTGAGTGTATTTTTCTTCTGACTTGCGACAGTCTTTGAATCTGATTGACGTCTGAACAACTTCTTGCCTTGCAGATTTATACTGAGATGTACTCGATGCCGAACGGGGAGCGGGTCCAGGAGGGAACGGAGAGCGGTGACTGGCAGTCCCCTGACGACAATGAAGATGATAGTGATGATTCGGACGGTGATGAGGAAGTCGACTCACCGCCTCGTTCTGAACAAAGCTCCAAGCAGACACACGACCCAGCAGGTGGGCGTGGCAAAGTGGTTGCGCCAAGCGCGCAGGCGTTGAAGCGCACTCGGACATCCACTCCCGAGCCGACGGAGAAGGCCCTGAAGCAGCCCAAGGTTGCACCTACAAAGACTCGAAAGGCCCTGCCCAAGATCAAAGTGGACGTCCCCATTGCCTCTGCGTACGCATTTTGTTTTCTTCCTTTGCTTTTGCATTGTTTGGAAACTTCTATGCTTCTGTCGACTCATTCTCTTGCTTGACCGAGTGAGTTCTGGACCTTTCAGCGCTGCTACCTCTGGGACCTCCATGGACATTTACAAGGATCAAGATCATGAGGAGACTGAAGACCCGGCCACTTCCAAAGCAGGTATGACTCCACAACCTTGCTCTCGTTTTGTCACTTGAACTGTCGGTCGACCGAAATCTAACGACCAAGTCTTATGCAACGCCTCAAAATGTCATTGAACTTCTAGATGATGATGAAGATATGCCCCAGAAGACCACGGGAAGGAAGCGCAGAACTTCGAGCAGGAGGGTGCCTGCCAGTAAGGCACCTCAGTCGACACCAGCACCAGAGCTAGTGACTCGGCAATCTGGAGACCCAGTTCGGGCTTCAGTTTCTTTCGCCATCCCTGTGTCGACTGATCGTCCTTCGGCTTCGACCGCTCAAGTCCCTGCTCCGTCTGTGCAACTCCATGCCTCAGATCCTCTAGCTGACTCAACCGTTCCACAAGCTCCACTCTTCATCACCCATCATGTCCCGGAGGACCAGGTGAGTGCTGCCAAGGAAGCTATACGCCAGGCAGGCCTTATGATGGAGCAGATGAAGGTGGTGCGCGAGGCCAGCCAAGCTTCTTATGATGCCAGCTCAGGTCTCCAGACCAACGTCTAGGTTAGTTGATTTCCGACTGATCTTTATCTTGACGCATGTTTTGGTAGGATATGGTACTTGAAAACTTGCATCTGTTCACCCACTGGGTGTTTCAACTTTTGCTGAATAGCATTTCCACTTGAGTCGACTAGGTTGCGTCGAGTGTATCTTTGAGTCAGTGGGGGCACGCGGAGTGCACCCACTGGGTGTAGTCCCCGAGACCATCGTCGAATGTTTGATTCGGCGGGGGTCTTTATCAAAATTTCTCTTTATAGTTCTTCCACTCGGTCTAGCCAGGTCGTGCCGAGTGGGATCCGGACTAGTGGGGGCACTCTGAGTGCACCCACTGGGTGTAGCCCCCGAGACCGCAGTCGACTGTGGTCTGAGAATAACTGTTGCTTTCTCTTTTTTTTGACCGGATGGACCATGTTGATTGAAAAGCCGAACCAGTGGGGGCACGCTATGTGCACCCACTGGGTGTAGTCCCCGAGACTACTGTTGAATGTTTGATTCGGCAGTAGTCTTAGAACTCTTTTTGCCGTAACCGTCTGAACTTGTATCTTATTGCTCCGAAGCGATCGATCTTTGTTCCTGTCGACTGACGCGTCTTATCTGTCGATTGCAGAAATCTTGTGCACTGGGGGCTCAATTCGCTGAACTGGAGCAGAAACAAATTCAGCTCAACCTTGATCTGGAACTAGCTAAGCAAAATCTGCAGAAGGCCAAGGATGAAGCAGCTGCTACGGGAGGTAACCACTTGTCGACTGTTTGTCTTGCTAGCTTTACTTTCCGCCTTTTGAACCGAGTGACTTCACTCGAACAGATGTGCGTAGTGAAAACAGACAACTCCAAGCTCGTCTGAAGAATGTTATTTCTTTAGACAAAATGAAGCAGGCTCTGGAGCAGAAGGACCTCGACCTTGCTGCAGCGTAGAAGACGCCGCGGGGAAAAACTGAACTTGCCGACAAGAAACTGGATTCAGTCGACAAGTTAGAAGAAGAAAACGCCAAATTGAAGACTGCCATCAACGAAGCCAACAAGGAAGTCGTGCAGCTGAAGAATGACAAGGTGGTTCTGACCAACAAAGTTGGAGATCTCACTCAGAAGAGGGATGAACTAGAGGTTTATCTGGGAGGACTCGCCTAGAAGCTGTTTCTTATGCTTGAAGGTACTTTCTCTTGTCCGACTGATTTGCCACTGTCGACTCTCTATATAGCTGTCGACTCATCATTTTTCTGTGCGTGCAGAATTCTGTCAAAACTTTGAGGAAGAGACCGGGCGGATTGAAACTGAGCTGGACCCTATAAACTCCCCCATCAAGGATGAAGCTGCAATGAATGTGCTGCGACTAGAATCTCGCCTCGCCAGTGTCACCGATTATCTCGCACGACTGAAGGTGGCGGTATCAAGGATCGACGCGGAACTCTGGCCGAGAGAAACATTCCAGAATGACCTCGAGTCCCTGATGACTCGACTCAATGAGATCCCTGGTCGAGTGCAGGCATGGAAGAAGTCATCCGCTCGGTGTGGTGCTGACGTGGCCCTGTCTCTGGTCCGCATCCATTGCAAGGAAGTTAAAGAAGAAAAGCTCGTGGCTCTCAAGGTCGCCAATACCAAGAAACTTAACTTCCAGTCCTTCATGGAGACCTTCATCGGCGTTGTCACCCGTATTGCTGATGGGATCGACCTGGACGAGTTCGTCGAGCCAGCTAGCCCTCCTCCTGCTGAGTGAACAAACATTAAGCCTCACTTTAATTTGCCTCGGAATGCTGAGTGATTTTGTAACCGTTAAACTCCTTCGGGCCTGACGCCCGAGTACTTCCATCCATGGTTCTAGACTTGCTGGATTTATCCGAACTTGGTTTTTCTTTGAATATGGTTGCTTTGCTTTTACCACTTATCAAATTTCTTAACTCCGAGTGAAACTTGGTTCTTCACTCGAAACAGATATTGTACTTGTGACACAACCCTGACAAGAGGGTCGTGGACATGAGCACAAGGTGCCGCACGCGACTTGCACCTCGTCTTCCTTGCGGATCGAGATGGAGCGCACGTTGTACTTGTGACGCAGCTCCGTCGAGAGGGCCGTGGGCATGAGCACTAGGTGCTACACACGACCTGCACCTCGTCGTCCTTGCGGATCGGGATGGAGCGCATGTTGTACTTGTGACGTAGCCACTCAGAGTGGTTTCTCTTAACTTAGGCGAGAACGGGGTCGCAGCTAAGCCCCCGAGTGAGAGGGTTGCTCTTCACTCAGAGTAGATTTTTAACTTAGCCGAGTACGGGGTCGCAGCTAAGACCCCGAGTTAGAGGGTTACTCTTCACTCGGAATAGTTTTTTAACTTAGGCGAGTGCGGGGTCGCAGCTAAGCCCCCGAGTGGGAGGATTGCTCTCCACTCGGAGGATTTTTTTACTTAGGTGAGTACGGGGTCGCAGCTAAGTCTCCGAGTAGGAGGATTGCTCTCCACTCGGAGGATTTTTTAACTTAGGCGAGTACGGGGTCGCAGCTAAGCCCCCGAGTGGTTGGATTGCTCTCCACTCGGAGGATTTTTTTAACTTAGGCGAGTACGGGGTCGCAGCTAAGCGCCCGAGTGGGAGGATTGCTGTCCACTCGGAGGAATTTTTAACTTAGGAGAGTAAGGGGTCGCAGCTAAGCCCCAGAGTGGGAGGATTGCTCTCCACTCGGAGGATTTTTTAACTTAGGCGAGTACGGGGTCGCAGCTAAGCCCCCGAGTGGGGGGATTGCTCTCCACTCAGAGGATTTTTTAACTTAGGCGAGTACGGGGTCACAGATAAGCCCCCGAGTGGGAGGATTGCTCTCCACTCGGAGGATTTTTTAACTTAGCCGAGTACGGGGTCGCAGCTAAGCCCCCGAGTGGGAGGATTGCTCTCCACTCGGAGGATTTTTTAACTTAGGCGAGTACGGGATCGCAGCTAAGCCTCCGAGTGGGAAGATTGCTCTCCACTGAGACGATTTTTTAACTTAGGCAAGTACGGGGTCGCAACTAAGCCCCCGAGTAGGAGGATTGCCCTCCACTCAGAGGATTTTTTAACTTAGGCGAGTACGGGGTCGCAGCTAAACCTCCGAGTGGGAGGATTGCTCTCCACTCGGAGCATTTTTTAACTTAGGCGAATCGGGTTCGCGGCTAAGCCCCCGAGTGGGAGGATTGCTCTCCACTCGGAGTGTTTTTGAAACTTCGGCGAACCGGATTCGCGGCTAAGTCACCCACTGGGGGATTTCAACACATGCGTTTGGAACAATCATTAAGATACTGCAGAAATCTTGTCTTTGATAAGCGAACTGAATGATTCTTGTTACAACTCGTTGACTCAAGTGTTTAGGTATAAAAATGGCGGAGCAGATCCGCATTCCACGAGCGTGGCTCGGCTACTTTCTTGGCTACGTTGTAAAGGTGATAAGCTCCGTTGTGGAGCACCTTGGTGATGATGAAGGGACCTTCCGAGGCCGGAGCAAGCTTGTGAGGTCATTTCTGATGCACTCGAACAACGAGATCTCCTACTTGGAACGCTCGACCTCTGACATTACGGGCATGGAATCGACGCAAGTCTTGCTGATAGATGGTCGACCTGATCAGAGCCATCTCATGTTCTTCCTCCAAGAGATCAAATTCGTCTTTGCGTGCTTGTTCAGCTTCAGCTTCTGAGAAAAGTTCCACTCGGGGAGCATTGTGCAGCAAATCACTCGGAAGCACAGCTTCAGCACCATATACCATGAAGGGAGTTCGGTCAGTCGACCGATTTGGAGTTGTTCTCAGTCCCCACAAGACAGATGGCAATTCAGTCACCCAAGCCCCAGCAGCATGCTTGAGATCGTGCATCAGTCGGGGTTTCAGCCCTTGAAGTATCAAACCATTCGCCCTTTCTGGCTGCCCATTCGACTGCGGGTGCGCAACGGATGCGTAGTCAACCCGAGTGCCTTGGGAAGCGCAGAACGCTCTGAACTCATCAGAATCAAAGTTGGAGCCATTATTTGTGATAATACAGTGAGGAAATCCATATCTGAATATTAACTCTCTGATGAAACTGATGGCAGTGCTTGAATCAAGATTCTTGATAGGCTTGGCTTCGATCCATTTAGTGAATTTGTCGACTGCCACAAGCAAATGAGTGAAACCACTTCTGCCGGTCTTGAAGTGTCCAACCATATCCAACCCCAAACAGCAAACAGCCAGACGAGTGGAATAGTCTTCAAGGCAGAGGCAGGCTTGTGGGACATGTTTGAGTAGAACTGGCAGCCTTCGCACTTGTCGACTATATCTTTTGCCATCTCATTTGCACGTGGCCAGTAGAATCCCGCTCGGTATGCTTTGGCTACAACGGTCCGAGTGGACGCATGGTGACCACAGGTCCCTGAGTGGATATCATTGAGAATCATCCGACCTTCCTCTGGCATGATACATCGCTGAGCGACTCCAGTCACACTCTCTCTGTAGAGCTGTCCACCTATCACGGTAAAGGCTTTGGATCGACGAACAATCTGACGGGCCTCATCTTCATCTTTCGGAAGCTCCTTCATAAGCAGGTATGCAATATATGGCACCGTCCAATTGGGGGTGATGACCAAAACTTCCATGATTAGGTCGACCATGGCTGGGACCTCGATCTCAGTAGGATCAGTAGGACTTTTCGGTTGTGGGGGCTCCTCTGTGAAGGGATCTTCTTGAACTGATGGAGTATGGAGATGCTCCAAGAACACATTGCTGGGGATAGGTTTCCGAGTTTAACCCAACTTAGCCAGATCATCAGCAGCTTGATTCTTGATTCGGGGTATGTGGTGGAGCTCTAACCCTTCAAACTTCTTCTCCAACTTTCTTACTGCATTGCAATAAGCGGTCATAGCTGGGATTCTGATATCCCACTCCTTCATCACTTGGTTAACCACTAAATCTGAGTCACCGTAAACCATCAGGCGCCGAACGCCGAGTGAGATGGCCATACGCAACGCATACAGAAGTGCCTCTTACTCAGCTTCGTTGTTGGAAGAATCAAAGTGAATCTGGAGAACATAGCTGAGCTTGTCACCCCTAGGAGATACCAGAACTGCACCAGCACCAGAACCTTTCAACATATTGGACCCATCAAAGAACATAGTCCAATGTTCCGACTGGATCTGAGTCGGTTGCTACTGTTCACTCCATTCGGCGAGGAAATCTGCTATTGCTTGGGACTTGATTGCCTTCTTTGCCTCGAACTTGAAATCTAACGGAAGGAGTTCAATGTCCCACTTTGCCACTCAACCATTTGCATCCCTGTTGTTCAGAAT
Source organism: Triticum aestivum (assembly GCF_018294505.1). Classification (NCBI taxonomy): domain Eukaryota; kingdom Viridiplantae; phylum Streptophyta; class Magnoliopsida; order Poales; family Poaceae; genus Triticum; species Triticum aestivum. Next base: position 337,553,727 of record NC_057796.1, read on the forward strand.
TTCTGATAATGGAGCGTCGCTGATGACTGAAACTGAGTGGTCAGAGAAATAATGTGCAACTTTCTTCGTGGTCAAATAAATTCCATAAACAAGCTTCTGATAATGCGAATATTGTAACGCCCACGATGCGGCTATATCTCCCACGTGTCGAGGCACGACTTAGAGGCATAACCGCATTGTGGTATTGTCGCAAGAAGGGTTATCTTCACACAATCCCATGTAATGAACAAGAATGGGATAACGAGAGTTGGCTTACAATCGCCACTTCACACAAAACATAAATTAATTCATACATCATCCAAAGTCCACACATAGACCGACTACAGTCAAAACCAAATGAAAATAAGATAACCCCAAATGCTAGATCCGCGATCGTCCCAACTAGGCTCCACTACTGATTATCCGGAAAAGAAACATAGTAACGACCACGTTCCTCGTCGAACTCCCACTTGAGCTCGGTTGCGTCATCGGCACTGGTCTCGTCGGCACCTGCAACTGTTTTGGTAGAATCTATGAGTCACGAGGACTCAGCAATCTCACACCCGCGAGATCAAGACTATTTAAGCTTAAAGGAAAGGATGGTGTAATGAGGTGGAGCTGCAGCAAGCACTAAGCATATATGGTGGCTAACATACGCAAATGAGAGCGAGAAGAGAAGCAACGCAACGGTCACGAAGCTAGAAATGATCAAGAAGTGATCCTGAAGCTACTTACGTTCATTCATAACTCCAACCGTGTTCACTTCCCGGACTCCGCCGAGAAGAGACCATCACGGCTACACACACGGTTGATGTATTTTAATTAAGTCAAGTGTCAAGTTCTCTACAACCGGACATTAACAAATTCCCATCTGCCACATAACCGCGGGCACGGCTTTCGAAAGATAATACCCTACAGGGGTGTCCCAACTTAGCCCATTATAAGCTCTCACGGTCAACGAAGGATAAACCTTCTCCTGGGAAGACCCGATCAGTCTCGGAATCCCGGTTTACAAGACATTTCGACAATGGTAAAACAAGACCAGCAAAGCCACCCGAATGTGCCGACAAATCCCGATAGGAGCTGCACATATCTCGTTCTCAGGGCACACCGGATGGGCAAGACGTCAGGTTGGCATAGACCCTGGTTGCCCAGGGGGCGCCGGACATCGCCCAGTTTGGGCCAGCACTCGAAGGAGCACTGGTCCGGGGGTTTAAATAAAGATGACCCTCGGGCTCGCGAAAACCCAAGGGAAAAGGCTTAGGTGGCAAATGGTAAAACCAAGGTTGGGCCTTGCTGGAGGAGTTTTATTCAAGGCGAACTGTCAAGTGGGTCCCATAAATCACCCAACCGCGTAAGGAACGCAAACTCAAGGAACATAATACCGGTATGACGGAAACTAGGGCGGCAAGAGTGGAACAAAACACCAGGCATAAGGCCGAGCCTTCCACCCTTTACCAAATATATAGATGCATTAATTAAATAAGAGATATTGTGATATTCCAAAATATCCATGTTCCAACATGGAACCAACTTCAACTTCACCTGCAACTAGCAACGCTATAAGAAGGGCTGAGCAAAAGCGGTAACTTAGCCAAACAACGGTTTGCTAGGAAAGGATGGTTAGAGGATTGACATGGCAAGTATGGGAGGCATGATATAGCAAGTGGTAGGTAGCGCAGCATAGCAATAGAACGACAACTAGCAAAGCAAAGATAGAAATGATTTCGAGGGTATGGTCATCTTGCCTGCAAGGTTCTCAGAGTTGTCGAAAGCTTGATCCTCGTAAGCGTACTCAACAGGTTCCTCGTTCGCGAACTCGTCTCTCGGCTCTACCCACAGCAAGAACACAAGCAATGGAACCACAATCAATCACGGGAAATGCACAAGCAACATGATGCAATACATGCATGATATGCAAGATATGATATGCGATGTGTTTGTGTGCTGCGGAAGAAAAAGGATGAACAAGGCAGTAACTTGGCAAACCAAGTATGCCACTGGAAAGATGAGATGATTTCGGTCGAAATCGATATAAAGATCACCGGAAACGGATGCACGGTTTGCAAATGGCAAGCAAAACAAGAATGACACGATTCTGCGATTAACAGCATGATAGCACTTAGAATACATCAAGTAACTATGCTACAGCATCCCAACATAGCAACAAAATATATGACAGTAATCTACAGGAGATGCTTGACAAAAGATGAACACTGAGCTATGGCTAGATAACACAATAACAGGCTCAAACAAGCATGGCAAAAGTGCAAAAGATATCACGTTCACAGACACGGTGAAATTACTGGACATGGCAGAACCAGCATCAGGTAGCAATGTTCAGAGCAAGCAATCAACATGCTACAGGAACTTAACATAGAAAAACAAGGCATGGCATGAATCTACTAAAAGCATAGAACAAAAATCCCTTACTGACCATGAGCCAAAAAGGATCATAAGATATGATGGCACCCATGTAAACATAGCAAGTTCCGTTAACAGGTTCAGACTTAGCAGAAAACAGAACTTGGCATTCACAGAAATTATGAGGGCATATTGGTGAGCTTGATTCACTCATCACAAAGCAATGCATGACAAAACAAGCATACCTACACAAAGATGGCATGTTTATGAAGCTAACCATGACAGGAGAAAATTCATAGCATGTATGGATCAACTAGAACAACCTTGGCAAAATTGAATATCATGTTAACAATCTGCCAGGAACATTTTATAGCAAAAGTAGAGCAAGATTAGGACATGCTAGGGCACTCCATAATTGCAAATAGGGACATGGATAGATAGAGCACAACTTTATCTACAAATAGATCACAAAAATAAATGGCATACACCTCCATAAAGATGGCATGGCACAGATCAAAACACCTGTAGAGCTCATGCCCATAAGATGCACACATCAAATGCAACAAAAATAACAAAACCTCAAGTTCTGATAAGTAACAGCAGTAAACATCATATAGCACTCTTGCACCAGAGATTTGGGCATCAAGATGGACTCAAATGAGCATGGCGCAATGGAACAAAATGAAGATCATCTCGAGACGAACATTCCGATATATCATGCACGCAAAACGGAGCAGTATGCAATGAGATATGATGCGATGAACAGAGCAATATATCGTGAAAACTTCGGGACTTAGAGGATTTCGGGGTCAACCTGCAGATCTAGGGTTCCTCGCGCGGATCGAGGTTCGCCGGAGGAGAGGGCGACGGCGGCCGGAGTACTTGCCGGAGAAAAGCTCGGAGAGGTCGGGGAAGACGCCGGCGACCGGAGCGGGTGCGGCGGCGAGCTCCAGGCGCGGGCACGGGCGGCGGCGTTCGCGGGCACGGGCGGGGCGGCGAGGCGCGCCGGCGACCGAAGGGAGCGGCTCGGGGCGGCGGTCGGCAGTGGAAGGCGACGAGGCGGCGGGGAGGCACGGAGCGGCGCGGGTCGCCGGGCGGCGGCGGAGGCGGGCGACCGCGGGGCGGAGCGGCTGGATCCGCGGGAGGAGCGGCGGCTCGGGCGCGCGGGCCCGATCCGGGCTCTCCGGGCCGCGGCGGCGGAGACGGTGGGAGCGGGACATGTGGCGGCGGCGGATTGGTCGGGGGCGGCGGCGGACGTGTCCGGCGGTGGAGGATGTTTTGTCCGGCGCGCGGAGGAGGAAGAGGCTAGGGTTTGGACGCAAATTTCGGAGGGGGAGGTGTTTATATAGGCATAGGGAGCTAGGAGACTCCAAATGGAGTGCGGTTTTCGCCCACACGATCGTGATCGAATGACCGAGAGCATGGAAGTGACTTAGATGGGTTATTGGGCTGTTTGGAGGTTTTTTTGCTGCAACACACAAAAGGACTTTGCGGTTACCCGGTTAACCGTTGGAGCATCAAACGACCTCCAAATGGAATGAAACTTGACAGGTGGTCTACCGGTGGTATACCAAGGCCACTTGGCAAACCTCGGTCCATTCCGAGAACGTTTAACACCCGCTCACGAAAAGAAATAAGAGGGGTGCGCCGGTGCATGTGGGAGTGCCGGATTGCAAAACGGACAACGGGGAAAATGCTCGGACGCATGAGACGAACACGTATGCAAATGAGATGCACATGATGACATGATATGAGATGCATGGCATGAACAAAATGCAAAACGAAAGACAAAACCCGACCACGAAGGGAATATCATAACACATAGCCAAAAATGGCAAGAGTTGTAGTTACAAATATGGAAAATTACATCTGGGGTGTTACAGATATCTCTGCTTGGACAGAGTCAAGACCTCAGAAATATAATACACTGGGTGCTGAACTTTGTAGGCTTTACCTTCTTCTTCCCGCTCGACCATGAGCACTGTGCTGACAACTTGTCCAGTGGCTGCAATATAAAGGAGTAAAGGCTCTTTGCTGATTGGGGCAGTAAGCACCGGCTGGGTGGAAAGCATGGCTTTGAGCTCTACAAACGCTACTTCAGCTTTGGGAGTCCACTCGAACTTGTCAGATTTCTTCATCAGTCGTTAAAGAGGCAATGCCTTCTGTTGGGGATATGAATATTGGATATCACCCGCCCAGGAGGGGCCGGGTCATCCCAATGGCGGTTCATCTAAATGAAGCCCAAGAGTATATTGAAGATGGCAGTTCATAAGGCAGGCTTGTTAAAGGGCCCAAACCCAAATGCGGCTTAAGGCCCGTAAGTGTAAACCGCCATGTATATGTAAACTTGTATTGTAAGGCATGTAAGATAAGTCACCAAGCCGAACACGTTTGTATGAGCCGGCCGGGACTCTATAGGCCGCAGGGCGTCAACCCATGTATATAAGGGGATGACCCGGCAGCGGCTTAGGGCAAGAAACAACAGATCGAGAGCCAGGCAAAGCGTATTCGCTCCCTAGTAATCGTAACCCTAGCAATACCACCTCAAACTGGATTAGGCCTTTATCTTCACCGCAAGGGGCCGAACCAGTATGAACTCCTCGTGTCCTTTGTCTCGTTTAACCCCTTTAAGCTAACCTCGTCGCCATGGCTCCTCAACTAAGTCCTCGCACTAGGACATCTACCGTGACAATTCCACGACAGTTGGCGCCCACTATGGGGCCTGCGCACGGTGGTTTTGAGTTCTTGAAGGGCAGCTTCGAAGGGATCAAGGGATACGCTGTGGGCCGGATGACCAAGAGTTGTCACGGCAAGCTCTACATCGACTATGCAAGTTGGGGCCTCGAGGCCAGCTCAATTGAGTACGGGTACCGGGTCCCCTTCGGCGGAATCCACGTCTTCATCGGCAAGATCGGCGAACCGGGCCCTGAGCCGGACATCTGCACCGACATCATCGAGACGGCTCAGCGTGCACGACCCGCCCGGGTTCAACCCGCCGTGAAGCGTGCCTTTGTTGGATTTATCCACGGGGCTGAATTGGAAGGCTCTGCGTCTGGCGGTGAGACGGTCGTCTACTCTGATGGTGAGTCGTCCATGGGCGAGACCAACTCAAGGTATCAAATGCAAGACGGACAGCTTGGGGGCTGTTCCGATGGCGACAGTATTCCGGACCCCCATGAGCCACCGAATAGGGTGGCGATCTTCATGGCAGGCGCCCAGCCGGTTCTCGGCTCGACAGCCGCCGCCGCCATGACTTCCAGTGCAGCGGCGGTGACAGCAGCAGGTGTTGGCGGTTCAGCACGCCCGCCGGCTCAAGTTTTGACAGATCTGTTGGAAGCTCTGGAGACTCTGATGGAGGTCGATGTAACCCAGACAATCAGGAGCAGCATAAGGCATAAGTGGCTAAACTGCGTGATGAGATAGCGCAGGCCAAGATAGAGCTGGCAGCGGAAAACGTTAGGATGGCTGCGGAGCGGGCCGTCTTAAACGCCCAGGCGCAGCGGATTCAAGCAGATTCATACCGGCTCACGGTGGATCAGAACGCGTCAAATGAAGTCTTGCGGAGAAAATATCGGAGCCATCTGCCCTTGGTTTATGATTCGAGGAATCACTTCAACACACCTGGAGCAGGGGCCAGTAACCCGCCGGCGATAAACCAGACGGTTGATGCACGAAGGGGTGGAACGCCGGGTCAGCCATGCTTGACAGGTTCTCCACATATGAATAACACCCCACCTCAGCACGTGGTGACACCGCCGGGTCATTACTCCACCCCTTTGGACAACGTGATTGCGGCAGCTACGCGATTGGCGGCTCTACCAGTTGAGGGCGAGACTCCGACGGTGGTTGAAACCCGAAGGGCTAGAGAGCTTCTTCAAACGGCTTTGGTGCAGCAGCGGGCTTATTCCTATAGTCGTGACAAGATTCACTCGACCCCTCGTCCAAGCCAGAGCTACAGTAGGCACATTGACTCGCCAGCGGTTTCAAGTACTGAGCAGTGCCGTAATCAACCTCATGGGTATGACCCGACGCGTAATGGTGCCAATGCACAGGATTTGGTGGACCAGGGCAGAGCGCGTCGAGAGGCAGAGTTGGCGGCTCAACTGGCGGCTCATCAGCACGCGCCGGTTTACCCGACGGCTTCAATTGAGGCAGGTGTAACTTCTAGAGCTTTGGGTGTGCCGTGCTTAACGGCGGCTCTGCGAAACGAACGTCTGCCCAAGGGCTTCAAAGGCCCTCATAAGGTTCCTAATTACACAGTAGATCAGCCCCCTGAGGCTTGGGTGGAGAGTTATGAGATGGCTATGGAGATGTCGGATGTCAACGAGGCTACATACGCTAAGTATTTCACCATGATGCTGGAAGGGACGGCTCGTACTTGGTTGAAGGGGCTGCCGGCCAATTCCATCGGGTCATGGGCAGAGTTGAAGGCCCGTTTTACCCAGAATTTCAAGGATACGTGCAAGCAGCCTATGTCGATCGTGGATTTGGTTTCTTGTGTTCAAGCTGAGGGAGAATCAACAACCAGCTCGGTGCGTCGGGTCTCGACTATCATACATTCTTCAGATAACATTAACATCGGCTCAGCGGTTCTAATGTTGGAGAAAAATTGTCATTTTATTCCACTTAAGAAGAAGCTTGGGCGGCTTAAGCGTCATTGCAACGACATGGGGGAGCTTATGTCGGCTCTTGTCAAGTATGCCGACTCCGATGGTACCAAGGACCCCGACTCTGAGGATGAAAGGTCGGGAAAGGGAAAGAAGAGTAGTGGCATGAAGGGACAACAGAACAACCCAGCCAATCAGGGAGGCAACGATAAGCGCAAAGCTGATGATTTTGTGGCTAACACCAGTGCGCGGAATTATAACCAGCGTCGTAAGGGGAGGCCGACTCAAGGGAAAAAATTTGACCTTGAAGCAATATTGAATCAGCCATGTCCGAAGCACGGAACGGAGGAGAGGCCAGCTACTCACCTGTAGAAAGATTGCAGTATCATGAGACACTTCAGGGAGTCTGTCCAGCACAACCATGGCCTGAACGGCGGTTCAGGATCCGGGTCTCATGGTCCGGGATATGGAGGCGGCGGTTCAAATTCCGGGTTTCAAGGCCACGGCAACCAGGGTGGCTACAACCAGCAGAATAATCAGGGAAATCAACAGCAGCAGTCTGGTTATCAGAGCAACCCGAAGCAATTGAATAGCGGACAGTATCACATCTTCACCACAAGCTTGTGTAAGCGGGATCAAAAGCTTCATAAGAGGGCAGTAAATGCAGTTGAGCCGGCGGTGCTGCGTTATTTATGGTGGTCAGAACAGCCTATTGTGTGGAGTCCTGAGGATCATCCACCCCGGGTTGATAATCTGGGTCACCTAGCTCTGGTGGTGGCGCCTCAGGTTGGGGGCTATAAATTTACTAAGGTACTCATGGATGGAGGCAGCAACATTAATATACTTTATTATGAAACCTTCCATCGCATGGGGCTGACTGACAAAAATGTTAAGCCGTCAAACACTGTGTTCCATGGTGTGGTGCCGGGTAAGTCAGCGTATCTAGTGGGTAAGATATCTTTGGAAGTTGCCTTTGGAGATGAGCATGATTCCAGGTCTGAGACTCTAACCTTCGAAGTGGTCAAGATCAAGAGCCCTTATCATGCTCTGTTTGGGCGACCGGCTTATGCTAAGTTCATGGCGAGGCCGTGTTATGTTTACTTGCAGCTTAAGATGCCGGGTTACAAGGGCACCATCACTGTACATGGGAGTCGCAAGGTGGCCTTGGAATGTGAACAAGGTGATGCTGCTTACGCTGAGTCTGTTTGCGCAGCGGAGGAGCTGAAATTTTACAAGGATAATGTTGACCCGGCAGACATGACGTCCGTGACGAAGCCAACCACAGAGCATGATCCTTCGCTAAAATATAAGTCGGCAGATGACACTAAGATGGTTGATTTTGTTCCTGGTGACTCATCTAAGAAGTTCAGCATCAGTGCCAATCTAGATCCGAAATAGGAAAGCGCGCTCATCGAGTTCATCCGTGAGAACCGGGACATCTTTGCATGGAAGCCTTCAGACATGCCGGGTGTACCGAGGGAACTTGCTGAGCACACTCTTAATATTGATCCGAAATTTAAGCCGGTCAAGCAATTCCTCCGTCGTTTTAACGAGGAAAGGCGGAAGGCCATTGGTGAAGAAGTGGCCCGGCTCTTAGCGGCCGGGTTTATCGTCGAAGTTTTTCATCCTGAGTGGTTGGCTAACCCGGTGTTGGTACTTAAGAAGAATGGTACTTGGCAAATGTGTGTGGACTACACGGACTTAAACAAGGCTTGTCCAGCTGATCCATTTGCTCTCCCTCGTATTGATCAAATCATCGATGCTACGGCGGGTTGTGAGCGTTTGAGTTTTTTGGATGCTTATTCTGGTTGTCATCAGATCAAGATGGCGGTTAAGGACCAGGAGAAGACAACTTTCATTACTCCGTTTGGAGCCTTCTGCTATGTGTCTATGCCTTTTGGGCTCAAGAGTGCCCAGGCGACTTACCAGCGGTGTGTGCAAAATTTCCTTCACAATCAGATCGGGCGTAATGTTCATGCTTATGTAGATGACATTGTGGTGAAATCCAGGAAAAAGGAGACCTTGATTGATGATTTGAAGGAGACGTTTGATAATCTCCGGGTCTATAAGATGATGCTTAACCCGGCCAAGTGTGTTTTTGGTGTACCAGCAGGCAAGCTCTTGGGTTTTCTGGTTTCTAACAGAGGCATTGAAGCTAACCCGGAGAAGATCAAAGCCATTACTTCTTTGGCTAAGCCTGCGTGTGTTAATGATGTTCAACGTCTGGCAGGTCGCATTGCAGCTTTAAGCCGGTTTATAAGCCGGTTGGGAGAGAAGGCTATCCCTCTGTATCAGATGATGAAGAAGACATATAATTTTGTCTCGAGTGATGCTGCTAATGAGGCATTTGAGGCACTTAAGAGGGAGCTGGCTGAGCCGCCAGTTCTGGCTGCTCCCATTGATAAGGAGCCTCTGTTGTTGAGCTGTCAGTGTAGCGATTGTGGTGGAAAGGGAAGAGGCAGGCAAGGAATATCCGGTTCAACGGCCGGTTTACTACATCAGTGAGGTGCTTATTGAGTCCAAGCAGAGATATCCACACTGGCAGAAGCTTGTGTATGGGGTCTTCATGGCAAGCCGGAAGCTCAAGCAATATTTTTTGGGTCATCCCATTACTGTGGTTAGCTCTGCTCCTTTAGGGGATATCATCCAAAATAGAGAAGCCACAGGTCGGGTTGCCATGGGCCATTGCTTGGACCCCATGGTTTGAAGTATGTGCCTCGTACGGCCATCAAGTCCCAAGCACTCGTGGATTTTATTAATGACTGGACAGAGTTACAGGTGCCTGCGGAAAAGCCGGACAAAACATATTGGACTATTCACTTTGATGTATCCAGGCAGTTGGAGGGCTCGGGGGCTGGAGTTGTTTTGACTTCCCCACGAGGTGATAAATTTTCTTATGTTCTCCGGTTAATGTTCCCTTATACTAACAATGCAGCTGAGTATGAGGCCTTGCTCCATGGTCTTCGAATGGCTAAAGAGATGAATTTAAGGCAGGTAAGGTGCTTTGGCAATTCAGATCTGGTAGCTCAGCAAGTTTCTGGTACTTGGGATTCTAAGGATCCGCTCATGGCGGCTTATCGTCGAGAGGTTGATGCCATTGCGGGTCATTTTAAGGGTTACCAAGTTGAGCATATTGATCGTAGGAAGAATGAGGCGGCTGACACTTTAAGCCGGTTGGGCTCTCAGCGTAAGTCGGTGCCACCCAACACGTTCCTGGATGTTCTGCTCAACCCTTCTGTCAAATTACCTACGGAGGAGGATCTTGATGTTCCTGACTCGGAAGCACAATTGGTAGCGGCTCTTCATGCTATTCCTGATGGGACAGTACCGTATTTGGCTTACATGACCCGGGGTGAGTTACCTGAGGATGAGATCTTAGCCAGGCAGATAACCCGGCGGTCTAAGTCAATGACGATTGTTCATGGAGAGTTGCACCATCGCAGTGTCACAGGGGCGTTTCAGCGTTGTGTCTCCCCTGAAGAAGGTTGCGAGATTCTGCGAGAGATTCATGAAGGAGACTATGGTCATCATGCAGGCGCTAAATCTCTTGTAGCTAAGGCCTTTCGTCATGGTTTCTATTGGTTGACGGCTCATGCTGACGCTGAGGATCTGGTTAGCAAATGTGACGGTTGTCAGAAGTTTTCACGACGAGCTCATGTCCCGGCTCAGGAGTTGAGGATGATTCCGATCACTTGCCCGTTTGCGACTTGGGGGCTTGATATGCTGGGGCCTTTCAAGAGGTCCAAGGATAAGAAGACCCACCTTTTGGTGGTAGTTGACAAGTTTACTAAATGGGTTGAAGCAGAGCCGATCAGTAAGTGTGATGCAGCAACGGCGGTTCAATTCATCAAGAAGGTGATCTTCCATTTTGGCTTCCCACACAGCATTATAACAGATAATGGTACTGACCTCTCTAAAGGCGCTATGAGAGAATTCTGTCAACGGGAGCATATTCGACTTGACGTCTCCTCTGTGGCTCACCCTCGGTCCAATGGTCAAGCGAAACGAGCTAATCAAGAGATTCTGCGAGGTATCAAGCCCTGGCTTATGGTTCCTTTGCAAATAACGCCGGGTTGTTGGGTAGAGGAGTTGCCCTCAGTGTTATGGAGTATTAATACAACCCCCAATAGATCTACGGGTTACACACCTTTCTTCATGGTTTATGGAGCAGAGGCGGTTCTCCCTAGTGACATCCGTCACGATTCACCCCGGGTGACGGCTTACGTTGAAGCTGATAACGAAAAGGCACGTCAAGATGCACTTGACCTGTTGGATGAGGAGCGTGATCTCGCGGCGGCTCGTTCAGCGATTTATCAGCAAGACCTACGTCGTTATCACAGCCGCCGGGTCAAAACCAGAACCTTTCGAGAAGGCAACTTAGTGCTCCGGCTCATCCAGGATCAGACAGATATGCATAAGCTATCACCGCCTTGGGAAGGACCTTTTGTGGTCAGCAAGAATCTGCATAATGGGTCATACTATCTTATCGACGTTCGAGACCACAAGGACTCACATAAGTCGGAAGAGGAGACCCGTCGGCCGTGGAATATTGCTCATCTTCGGCCCTACTATACTTGAGCCACCGGCCCTCATGGTGTACATAGTCAGATGATGTATATATTATAAACAGTATAATAAAGTCGGCATCCCTGATAATTCAGGGCCTCTGTCGTTTCACTTCTTTGAAGCTGAGTCTTTACCATCGTCTTACATATTCATTTAAGAGGCTTGACGCCCAAATTACAGGGACCAAAGAGAGTTGGATGCACAGCACAGCTCAAACATAGGTCCCTGACGAGCACGACTTGTCAATATGTCACTTGGGGGCTTCTTGTTCAAACATAGGCGTATTCAACCAAAGAGAACATAGCATTACTACCCTCTTGACCAGGTTATCTTGTTCAAACATAGGCGTATTCGACCAAAGAGGACATAACCTTTCCGGGTCATCCTACCTGATACCAGCTGCTTCAACTCCATCAGGTCATCCTGATTGACCTGCCGAACTCTTAAACAATCAGTCTTTTACGGTGTATTCACCAAAGGCCCTGAGCTTGTTAAGGTTCAAACGGTGCTTTGTCATGCGAGAGCATGGCTTACAGATAGTCAGGATAAATCCACGCTTCATAAGTCGCCTTCCTTGAAACTTGGATAAATCGGCCCGTGATGCATGCTGCTACTCTGACCCCGCGTACTCCTGATAAGTCTATCTTTATACAAGACCTGACTTTATCTGGGTTCAAATGTCGATTGGGTACTATGAGTGCCGGCTCATGGAAAGCACGTACCTTCCAGTGGCTCAGGCTAGTTTCATCGAAGAAGACACTTTGGCTTGGCGGCCTACAAAAGCCTCGAAATTCTTTTGATTTTTCTTTATTTGATCTCTTCTTTGTCATCTGGTTTTTATAAATCTGGCCCAGCTGCCTTATTTATGGCTCATATTTGAAGCATCTTTTGGGTCTCTACAACCCGCCAGGATGGCAGACTCTAAGTCGCCGGGGTATCATACTCTTATGTTCGGAGTTATAGCTCTACAAAATCTGACTACATCAAGCTGCTAAATTGGCAGTCTAAACACACACCACAGGTACGATATTTTCTTATGTCAGCATTATGGTCAGCACGGCCCAAGTTATGGACTATTCGTCCCTAGTGGTTTCAATTGGGTATCTTGACCCGCCCGGCGGTAAACCGCCAGGGCACCTGTGATTTGTTTATGTGCAGGATAATTATCAAATCTGATATGCATAAGTCAATACTATCATAAGCATAAAATGATAGTTTCTCATATTGGCGGTTTAGCAGTATTGTGCAAAAACAGAAACATGCACGATGGCATGGCAGATTCAAGTTTTACTACCCTATTACATGACTCCGTGAGCCAAATAAGATCAAGTGTTTTCGCAAAGATCAAATATAAACCGCCCGACGGATCATTCTTCTTGGCCTTGCTGATTTGAGGCCTCTGGATCATCCTTTTCCAGATCTTCGTTCTCTTCCGCCGTCTGGAGATTTTGTGATGACCAGTCAATGCCACATAAAGCTTGAAATTCAGCTTCATCATCTATAAGTCCAGACGGGTCAACTTCAGGGGCAAAGTATGCTTACGGATTGGAGGGATTAAACCCATCACTTTATAAGCCGATGTAGGCATCTTCTGATTCTCCATGCTGTAAGCAGATCCATTTCATTTGCAATAAGACTGGCCAGAGGGCGCATTTCTTTGACACAGGCAGCGAAGTCCTTTTGATCAAATGCATTGTCGTCTTCCTTCAAGCTTGGGTACCCGGTAGGTACCTCAGACGGGTCTAGCTCTGGTAACCATGCCTTGGCCCGGCTCAAAGCCGTCATGGCACCGGCTCTTGCAGATGACCGCTTCATTTCATCCATCCTAGCAGGCAGCACAGAAAGTTTTTTCAAGACATCTATCAAAAGAGTAGGTGCTTGATTGGTTGGAGAAATAGTAGCCAGTGCACGCTGAGCTCCAGTATATAGTTGTTCAACAAGAGTGTAAACAGCTTTGAACTTCACAAGCATATCCTGGTTCAGGTTGCTGCTCCTGGGACCTAAGTAAATCACAGATTGGTTAGAGGCGGTTTATACTATTAAGGAAAAGATTCACTTTTGATGCTTATGAAGGCGACTCACCAAAGATAGCAGAAACCATCTGGGATACACGGTGTTTTAAACCGGTGAGTTCAGTGGTCACCTCTTGAAGACCGGCCTCCACTTTTTCAGCTCATTGCATCAAAGCAGTCTTCTCTTCAGCCCAAGTGTTTCTCTCTGCCTCAAAACTGGTCTTCAGCTTTTCCGTCTCAGCCACGCAAAATTCGAATTTTGAATTGGCCTTCCGGGTCTCAGCTTCCTGATTTTCCAGCCGGGTCTTTGCATCAGACAATTGTGATTGCAAATCAGCAGTGGCAGCCTGTACAAGCACAAGAATTTCAAAAACATTCATATCCGGGTTATAGAAGTATAAGTCCCAAGCACTTTGCAAGCAATAGTACTTGGCACTTGGGGGCTAATGCCTGTCGAAAATTTCTTCATACAAACGGCTCATGTGAATAAGTCCCAAGCACTTTGCAAGCAATAGTACTTGGCACTTGGGGGCTAATGTCTATTGCTCGTGTCTTATTACTACTTTATAATGACCCGGTTGTGTGCTGTAAACAATCACAGCCGGCTCATGGGGGCTACACAGATAAGCTCTCTTTTATAAACAATGGTAAACAGGACCAGCTCATTCATGCTGATTAAACCGGCCCTTGGGGGCTACGAATGCAATGTTAATTGATGAATCCGGCTTAATTATAAAAGTACAAGCCGGCTTTGGAAGGATTCTACTACAGATGTTCACAGTTCTGCTAAGTCTACAGCCTATTCAATCTTATCATAACAAGTAGACTTGGGGGCTGGCAGGATGTATATAATTTATTTAAGCGGGACCCTCAGTTAGCTTGGTCACCTTGGCCTTCTTGCTAGGCTTTGCTTGTCCACTGCACGGGTTGTGACAAGTCAGTATAGTTATAAGAGTATAAAGAGGTACAGAATAAAGTTGATTATTGTTACCCAGGGGCAGTCTTGAAAGCCGGCAGCTGGGTCTGTGATGAATCGCCAGAGGAAGAACGAGAAACCTCCTGGTAGTTTGAATCAGAGGAATTGAGTGGCTGGCGAAAGAGACCCTCCAGTGGGTAAAAAGAAGTTAAGTTTGGAAGGACCTCGTTTTGGCGTTTCCGTGGAACCGGAGTATTCGGTAAGCCAGAGGACAATTCTTCACCTCCGTTGTTCCGAGTCTGGCGCCGGTTCTTGTCCTGTTGTTGCTTCAAAAGAATGTGAGGATCCAAATGAGCTAAGGGGTGTGAAACCCTTACTTTCCGGGTTACTCGTCGAAATTTTTGTCTTGGAAAAGGCTCTGAGTCGGAGGAAATAATAGTTACCTCTTCTTCAACTGCTTGGCTGGCCTGAAAGTGCGTTATATCAACTAGAGGGGGGTGAATAGGCGATTTTTACGAATTCTTCACTGAGGAATTTGCCAGTGAGGAAATTCCTTGGTGAAGAACTACTTGCAGCGGAATAAGTACTCAAAAGTATGCATAGCAGAACACAAGCATGGTCATCATGATGAAATGAAGACAAGCACAGAGTACAGAAGCGTAAACACAGGATAGCACAGGATGAAGACAAACAGACTGAAGAAATTGAACTGAGGAAATTGAGAAAGTCTTCAGTCAAAGTCTTCAAACACAGATATGAAGAAATGAAAGAGTTGAGGAAATAGAACCAGTAGGCTTGGTGAAGACAATGATTTGGTAGACCAGTTCCAACTGCTGTCTCAGTTGTACGTCTGGTTGGAGCGGCTAGGTATTTAAAACTGAGGACACACAGTGCCGAACACCCAGTCCTGAACACACAGTCCAGGACACCTAGTCCTCACCGTATTCCCCTTGAGCTAAGGTCACACAGACCTCGCCCAATCATTCGTGGTAAGTCTTCAGGTGACTTCCGAACCTTCACAAACTCGGTCACTCGGCGATCCACAATTTCCTCTTGGATGCTCTAGACCATGACGCCTAACCGTCTGGAAGAAGCACAGTCTTCAAAGGTAACAAGCGTCGGATCCACGCAGGATCAATCTCTTTAGTGATGCTCAATCACTTTAGGTTTGTGGGTGTTTGGGTTTGGGTTTTCCTCACTTGATGATTTTCGCTCAAAGTCCTCAGAGGATGGGATGCTCTCAAATGACAAGTGTCCGTTTCTCTCGGAGCAGCCAACCAGCTAGTGGTTGTAGGGGGCGGCTATTTATAGCCTAGGGAGCAGCCCGGCATGATAAGACATAAATGCCCTTATATGATATGACCGTTAGGTGGGTAGATATTTTGGGATAGCTGGCGCATAGCACAGCAACGGTCGCAAATTTGAGTATCAAATTCCTCAAGGCTATCATGTTCCTCACTGTGTAGGCAATTCGCACTAGCGAATTCCTAACTCCTCAGTCAGAACAAATTCCTCAGAGACCAGAAGAACTTCGTCTCTGTCACTGAAGAATATGACTGAACTGTATGAGATTTCCAATGGCTTCACTCGAAGGGATTGGTAGGTGTAGGATTTTGAGTTGAGCATCACATGGAAATTTTTCCTTAGTATTTCCTCGACCCCCTTTAACAGTACGGTGTTTCCTATGACTCAAGAAAGAGAAAATGAAACTACGTAAACAAAAGTCTTCACGCTTCATGTTCCTCAAATGAATACCAAGTCTTCAAGGTCACACCAATTTCTTCACTTTCAAAGTCTTTAGAAAGTCTTCAGAAATCCAAAGTCTTCAGTCGAAGAACTTCATTTTTAGGGGTCGACTTTCTCTGTAAATATCAAACTCCTCATAGACTTATAGACTTGTGTACACTCATAAACACATTAGTCCCATAACCTATAAGTCTTCAATACACCAAAATCACTAAGGGGCACTAGATGCACTTACATGGCCTCCATGTCATCCTGAGAGCAATCAATGTCAATAATATAATTGAAAAAGGAGACAAGAGAGTCAAGGGCTACCTCCGACTCAGAGGTGTCATCTAGATCAAACATGTCAGAGGCAGTTGGTTTCTTCTTATGCTTCTTGGTAGTTTTCTTGGCGGCTTTCTGGGCAGCCCTGGCCTTCTTGGTGGCTTCATGGTCGTATTTTGCCTTTCAGAAATCAGATTTAGCCTGTGGAAGTTAGCAAAGTTGAGTTAATACAATATTTGAATAATGAGATAGAAGTAAGATAAGTTAAAGACTCACATCTGGCGGCGGGTTAAGTTTGCAAAAGGGTTTAGACCCACTTTGCTGCAGTCGTCGGAATCTTCATTCAGAAGAGTTTTTGTCATCTCAGTAATTGCATCATCAGTCAAACGCAAAGGGCTGTGGCGTAATGGATCCTTTGTGCCGCCTGTATATGTACACATTAAGCTGGGCCGGCGGCTCAAGGGTATGATCCGCCACGACTCCCAGCACCGGACCAAATCAATGCCAGTTAAGCCGTTCCCCAGCAGGGCCTTGACCTTCGCCATAGTGGGGGCAAGCTTCTTACATTCAGCAGCGGTAAGTTTTTCAGGAAGAGGATGCTTCGGGTCAAGGGGTTCAGCACAGTAACCCGACAATGGATTCTCGTCAGCCGGAGAGGTATCCTTGCAGTAAAACCATGTCTGGTTCCAATCCTTGGGGTGGCTCGGCAGGCACGCATAAGGGAAGATGGCATCTCTTCTGCGTTGAATTGAGATTCCGCCAAGTTCCAAGCTGGGTCCGTTCGTAACCTCGTTCTGGCGGTTTAAATAAAAATATTCCCTAAAGAGTTCGACGCTGGGCTCCTCTTGAAGGTATACTTCGCAGAAGACTTGAAAGTTGCAGATATTTGACACGGAATTGGGTCTGATGTCTTGGATGGAGTTGGAAGAAGTGCAGAACAATTAGGAAAAACTTAGAGCCGGGTGGTGAGAAGCCCCGGTTCATGGGATCAGTGAATACAGTGACTTCGCCATCCTTTGGCTAAGGTCTTTCTTCGCCTGGTTCACGGGCACGATAATGCATAACACTCTTTGCGGGCAAGTACCCGATTTTTACAAAGTCTTTGAGTGAGCCCTCAGTGATGACGGAGGGAACCCAATTGCATGTATAGACTGTCTTTGGCGGCATTGTGAAGAGAGAAAACCTAAAGGAAAGGAAAATTTTGCTGGTTCAAATCAGTTTGTGAAATCACAAGTTAAATAGTTACAGTATATATTCAGAATGGCGGCTTAAATAAGGACTAATGATATATGAGTAATTATAAGCCGGTGATGTAAGCCGCCATGACAAGTACTGGCATTCAAGATCTGACAAGAGCAAAATTTTGCTAAGTGTTGGGACAAACAGGTTTCACAGATTGGAGCTATAAGATTGGATCTGGAGCTATTCAGAAAAATGGAATAAAATCTAAACCTAAGGTGGCGGCAGCAAAGAAGTGGGGATGCCTAGATGAGATCTGTTGCTATGAGGATATAGTCTAATATTGCAAAACAAGTGCTAAAACGGCTACCGCGCAAGGTTTGTATCGTCTTCAGATCAAAATTATGCAATCTAAGAAAGAATGGGAAGAACGGTGATGAACACCGACGAACAGAGAAACCCTAACACAGATCTATGAAGAGGAAAGGGGAAGACTTACCGACGATGGTTGACAGCGGAGGAGTGTCGCGACGTTCTGATTCGTTCAGGGCGATGCAGCGGCCGAAGTTGAGGCAGTGAATGAAGGTTGACGACGGCGGAGCTCGGGCGCGCTGGGGCGTTGTGAGAAGGACGAAGACGAGAAGGATAAAGGGGGAGAGTGAAAAGAGGACCCGTGGCCCCTATTTATAAGGCTAGAAGGATAAGTGGCATGCACGGGAATCGAGGAGACAAGAAAATGGATATGTGACGGCGCGGACGCCTCGATTTTTGGAGGTTCGGTAAAGGAAAAGATTTATTAAGATTTGGGCCATATATAACATTAATAACAGGTGACGTCACAGCGGGTTACCGCAATTACAGGAGATGATGTCATGGCGGATTACAAATAACACAGGAAGATGAAGAGGGATTATTTCTAAGTGTTGAAGATTGACATGAACAAGTTCAAATCAACTCGGGGCCTAATGTTGGGGATATGACTACTGGATATGACCCGCCCAGGAGGGGCCGGATCATCCCAATGGCGGTTCATCTAAATGAAGCCCAAGAGTATATTGAAGATGGCGGTTCATAAGGCAGGCTTGTTAAAGGGCCCAAACCCGAAGGCGGCTTAAGGCCCGTAAGTGTAAGCCATGTATATGTAAACATGTATTGTAAGGCATGTAAGATAAGTCACCGAGCCGGACCTTGAAGAATATCAAGTTGATGAAGGAGCGTCAGCGTTGTCAGGGTCGTTTGTTGTAGTAGGGCCTGCCGCGGTGTTGTCCAAGTCCTCATGTTCATCAGTGTCACGTGATGAAGAATAGGAGCTGGCAACCAAGGAAGGAACTTTGACCTTCTTGTACTTCTTCGGAGGAGGTGCAGCCCATTCAATATCTTCCTTGAGACCCATTTTCTTCAGATCTTCTTCACCATATATGTGCGACAGAACAGCCTAGGTGCGGTTGAGGGTTTCATGAAGGTAGTAGTGGTTTTTCTTCACTGCATTGTGGGTAGCAGTCATGTTGTGAAGAATTGAACCAAACTGACGTTTGACCCATTTATGATTGCGATCAACCTTCTGGTGAAGACTGAGGAGAAGCTCACAGTCAGTCATCACCCTGGGTGCTGTGCCTTGAGGATTTTGCTTGGGTGCGTTGGCGGCAGAGTCATGGGTGGCAGAGTCATCATTGGTGGAGTAGGATGCAGCCTTGCGAAATTGACCATCCAATGGACGAATGCCTTCATCAATTACAGCCGTAGCCTTGCCCTTTTCATCAGCTGAGGAAAATGTCCGTTTGAGGACTTCAATCGGGGGCAAGTAGCTGCAATGGTTCAGTGTATCAGCTTTGTAGTTGAGTGAAGACCTTGTTCTGATGAATCTCATAATCCACGGTGCATAAGGCTTCAACTCAAATGGTGACATTGCGACATTGGCCAGAGTCCTCATGAAGAAATCATGGAAGTTGACGGGAACGCCATGAATGATATTGAAAAGCAAATTCTTCATGATGCCAACGACTTCTTCTTCATTCGAGTCGTGGCCCTTGATAGGACTCAATGTCTTCGTCAGAATGCGATAGACAGTCCGAGGCACATACAACAATTCCTTCACAAGGAATTTTGTTCTTGGGGCCTGACGTGGCCTCAAAGGCTTCATCAGCACTTGCATACAGTGATCGGTAAGCTCAGGTTCATTGTAGACGCAACAAGCACCTTCAAGGGGCGGACTGAGAGGAAAATCATGAAGCAATTCAGTAGCTGGTGCTTTGTAGTGAGTGTTTTCAGACATCCAGTCCAGCACCCATGAATTCACGTCTTCAGAGTTGCCGGTGATGTGCAGAGTTGCATAAAATTGAAGAATTAGCTCTTCATTCCAATCACATATGTTAGTGCAGAAATTTAACAGTCCAGCGTCGTAGAGAACACTGAGGACTGGCCCGAAGCATGGCAGAGATTCCATATCCACATGAGGAATGTGCTCATGATCGAAGACTTTGTCTTTGTTGAACAGCACTGAGGAATAGAAATTTGCCTGGCTGGCAGTCCAGAAACGCCTCTTCCCTATGCGAGCAGAGTCATAAGGGGTGTAATCAGTGAAGAATGTGTGCTCACCGAAGAAATCACCAGCCTTGAATTTTTGCTTCCTTGAGAATGGATCCTTTGGCTTGGGCAGAGGAGTGTAATTAATTGCATGATGACCTCAGCAATCGCAATCTCAGGTTCTTCAGGCTGAGGAATTTCTGGTTCCTCTTCAGTGGCAGCCTGGTTCTTCAAATCTTCATTTTCATTTTCTTCAGCACTAGCGGCTGGAATGTCTTCATGAGCTTCATCAGATCCCATTTGAACTGTAATGGCTGGGGACTGAGGAATTTGGTGCAGTGGAGTGAAGAGTGGAGAATTGGGGTGCTGCCTTTCCCAAAAGTCATCATTCATCACTGGTGTGGTACAGCCAATGTCCACATCTTCTTCTTCAATTTCTTCAACGCCAGCCTCTTCAGCAGTAAACTGAGGCATATGCGAGGAAACTGTGGGGGTTGAAGGGATTTTATCCACTTCAATTTCTTCATCCATCTGCTCTGACGAAGCAGCAAAAGGATTTTCTTCATCAGATCCGCTAGGGATCACATATTCTTCATCAAAAGGGATGATTTCCTTTGATGGCATGGAGGAAACTGGAACAGCATCAATTGGATTAGCAAATGAGCTTGTCAATTTCTTCATCTTCTTCGGTGCTGAAGAATCTGAAGGAGCTGATGCTTTCCTTTTCTTCACTGCTGCACGCTCTACAGCCTTGGTCTTCTTCACATCTGATGCAGATGGAAGGATTGGAATTGGTGTAGGCGCAGGAGGAGCAGAGGATTGTGGTTGATTTTCTTCAGGCACAACTGATGCAGTTGCCCTGAACTCTTCATTTTCTTCAGGCGCACCACTAGTGGGTGCCGTGGCAGTTTCATCAGCGGCTGGAATGCAGTCACCAACCCTGGAACTCACATTTTCTTCAGCAGCCTGATTGTCATCAGCGGTGCTGGCATGTTCTTCAGTTGGCTGAGCAGATGCTTCAGCCTGAGGAATTTCTTGTTGCGATGGGGCTGCAACATTTGAGGTGAACATCTTTGTCAGTTTGACAAACCTGACCTTGGCTCCTTTCCAATCAGCATAGTAAGCATTGAAATCATCGTTGAGGACTTTGATTTCAGACTGGATCTTCACAAGTTCATCAGTTGTCATAGAGACAACGTTGTTCTTCAGGAATTTCTCCTTCCTGTACTGTGCTTTCTTGAGCTACCTGGCCTTCTCAAACTTCCATTTCTCGTCTTGGATGAAGGCAGTCAGCATATGACTTTGACCAGGAGTCAGCTTGAAGTCAAGCATAGGAGTGTTTGGGTCCTTGTGCCAGAGATCAATGTAATCGAGGATCAATTTTGGATCCAAAAGCATAGGCACATTTGTGCCCTTGGCTCTAGCGGCCTGACTTGCCTGTCTCTGATGATTTCAGCAAGTTCTTCATCATCAGCTTCGTTTTCTTCAGATGGCACTTGGAAGGCGACCTGCTTCTTGTGAGGACTTGGGCGAGAGCCTCGTCCAACAGTGGTCTTAGTCTTCAGCAGAGAGGGTCCTGTTGAAGAATTTGGTGCAGCTGAGGAACTAGCTGAAGCTCTTGAGGTAATAGAGATGCCTGTAGTCCTTTGGCACGTGGCAAGATGCACAGGTGTTGAGGATTTTGTCGGAGCAGCTGAGGACTTTGGAGGAGCAGGAGCAGCGTGAGGAATTGGCCGTGAGGGCTTAGCTGAGGAAATTTGCCGTGAGGGCATTGAAGAAGAGGCACTTGGCTTGTGCGCAGGCTTCTTTGCCATGGATTTCTTCGGCCTTACAGAGGCCTCAGCAGCAGCAGCAGTGGAATCTTCGTTGAATTTCTTCACTGCATCTTTTGCCTGTTTGGCCAACTTGGCCTGTCGCTTGGCCCATTCTTCAGGAAACTCCTCACCGCGTTTGATGCTAGTGGGATCTGCTTCTTGGCCAGGTGCCAATGGTGGTCTTGAGCATGGAGGAGTAACAGCAAATTTCTTCATGTACTTTGGAGTCACATATCTGTACTCCCTCCACTCTCTTGCCCATCTCCTCTCAATCTTTTGAATGCGCACTTTGCGCTGATTTTTATCCTCCTCAGGGGGTGTGCAGTACCCAGCATAGATGTCCTCAGGGATTTCAAAAGCAGTGTTGACCTCAGGCCTCTTTCCTCCTTTCTGTGGCTTCTTACCGTCAGCCATTTTCTTCAGATGAGGAATTTGAACAATGGAATTCTCTGAAGAAGTATGCAACTTTTCTTCGAGGAACACTGCAAATGAGTTAAGGTTGTGAGAACCTAGTGATTCAGCAGCGGACATGAGTACCTGTGAACAGAGTATAGTTGCGAGGAATTTGGAGAGGTCATATGCGTTCTCAGAAGGTTTTTCAAAAAGAACAAGTTTGAGGAATTCGACCAGATGAGTCTTGAAGAAATTCACTAAGCGTTCTTAGTCTTAGGTTCCAGAGTTGTACAGATCAGAAATCCGCACAATTGAGGAATCTTGAAGAAAAATTATTGCTTAGAGAAACGAATCAAGAACAGATGACATGTGAGGTGTTTAGTGTGTGAAGAATTTGAAGAATAAACACCTTTTGAAGATTTTGCAGAAATCATTTGAATCAAAGAGGGCAGTAAAAGTAACTTTTAATTACCTTGAACGAAGAACACAACGAACTGTGAGGTGGAGAAGTGAAGTTCGTCTGTGCAGATCTTCCACGCCCTAACTCAGTGGAGGAAGACGGCTACGGTGGCGGCGGAGTGAAGATTTCCGCGGCCGGCGCGAGTACGACGGCGACGAGGTCGAGGCAGTGAAGCTCTTCCTCACCGGCGACGATGAAGTAGCGGCGGCGCTAGGGTTTGAGAAGCTTGAGCTGGAGAGAGGTCGAGCGAAGTAAAGGAAGTGAGGAAGGGGAGAGGGGGTTTTTATAGCCACGGTGAAAAACGGTTCTCCCGAAGAAATTGGACGAACGTGCCCCTGACCCTTCTCATTCGCTTGACATGTGCCACCCACGTACTGAGAAGTGGAGATCGTGTTAGATCGTGGGTGAATAGATAAGTATTTCGTGGGATGCAGAACGGTTTGAGCGGCAAAGCCGAAAATTTGGATAAGATAAGTTAAAAGTTCCGTTCGTAAATTCTTCAGCTGACAAGGACACAATGAAGTTTTTGAACGAGTTTCAAATAGAACGCACATGAAGAATTTGTGAATAGATTGGGTTGAGTATATAGCATAGAGGGGGAAGGGTGCGATCACATTCACTTAGCAGAAATAGCAACTTGAAGAAATAGCAATAAGTGAATGTTGTAGAGGACATAAACTCATATATATATATATAGCCAATGAAGAAAAACGACGGAAACAGTGAAGATTTTGCAAAGTTGAAGATTTTGAACAACTGAGGAATTTCAAAACTGAGGAAAAACTCAAATTGAAGATTTTCAACTTTTGGTGGTGGCGTGACCCACCGTATAAGAATGATGATTTCAGACACCGCGTACAATTATCGTAGGGTTCTGAGAATCAAATTCTTCGTTAATTTCTTCACACTTAGAGTGTTATTCTTCATTGATTGAGGAAAAATGGTTCTTCATGTGTTGCACATCTAAGTCATCAATTTTGCATAAGTGTTAGGATGAGTGTCCTTTTCAATGAACATTTGAAGATTCTAGGATATTTAGCTCACACCTCAACTTGCTAAATTTCTTCTCATCCAAGGGCTTAGTGAAGATATCGGCTAGCTGTTCTTCAGTCTTCACATGCTCAATAGAAATGTCGCCCTTCAACACATGATCGCGAAGAAAATGATGACGAATCTGAATGTGCTTTGTCTTCGAGTGCTGAACTAGGTTGTGAGAAATCTTGATGGCACTCTCATTGTCACAGAAGAGAGGCACATTCTTCACGTTGACGCCATAGTCCTTGAGAGTTTGCTTCATCCACAACAATTGAGCACAGCAAGAGCCAGCAGCAATGTACTCAGCTTCAGCAGTAGACAGTGATACGCAGTTCTGTTTCTTCGAGGACCAACAGACCAAAGATCGTCCGAGGAAATGACATGTACCAGATGTTGACTTGCGGTCCACACGATCACCAGCATAGTCAGAGTCAGAATATCCAATGAGATCAAAAGCCGAGCCCTTGGGGTACCATAATCCAAGTGTTGGTGTGTGAGCTAGATATCGAAGAATATGTTTCACAGCCTTATGGTGTGATTCCTTCGGTGTAGCTTGAAATCGGGCACACATGCAAACACTAAGTATAATATCTGGCCTAGATGCACATAAATACAATAAAGAACCAATCATGGAGCAGTATACCTTTTGATCGAAGTCAATACCATTTTCATCAGTGCACAGATGGCCATTTGTGGGCATCGGAATTTTGACACCTTTGCAATCTTGCATGCTGAATTTCCTCAGTACATCCTTGAGGTATTTCTCCTGAGATATGAATATGCCATTGCGCTGTTGACGAATTTGAAGACCTAATAAGAATTTCAACTCTCCCATCATAGACATTTGATATTCTTCACTCATCATATAGGCAAATTCATCACTATAACGTTGGTCAGTACAGCCAAAGATGATATCATCAACCTATATTTGGCACACAAACAATTCATCATCATATGATTTAGCGAAAAGTGTAGGGTCGAGTGAACCGGGTTTGAAGCCTTTCCTCATGAGGAATTCCTTCAAAGTATCATGCCACGCCCGAGGGGCCTGCTTGAGGCCATAGAGGGCCTTATTTAGTCTGAAGACTTTGTCAAGATGCTTAGGATCTTCAAAACCTGGGGGTTGAGCAACATATACTTCTTCCTCAAGCTTACCATTGAGGAATGCACTTTTCACATCCATTTGATATAAAGTGATATCATGATGGTTAGCATAAGCGAGTAATATGTGAATAGCTTCAAGTCTAGCAACAGGTGCAGAAGTTTCATCGAAATCAATCCTTCAACCTGTGTGTAGCCTTGAGCTACTAGCCGTGCCTTATTCCTCACCACAAGGCCATTTTCATCTTGCTTGTTGCGGTAGATCCACTTTGTGCCAATGATATTGTGTTTGCGAGGATCTGGATGATTGACCAGTTCCCAAACGTTGTTGAGCTCGAACTGATGTAATTCTTCTTGCATGGCCTGAATCCACTCAGGCTCCAGAAATGCTTCATCTACCTTAGTGGGCTCTGTGATAGAGACAAAAGCATAGTGCCCACAAAATTTAGATAAATGTGAAGCTTTTGAGCGTGTGAGAGGACCTGGTGCTTTAATGTCATCGATGATCTTTTCAACTTGCACTTCTTTTGCAACGCGAGGATGAGTTGGTTGTCGTCGAGGAATTTGATCAGCATTTTCTTCAGCACCATTTTCTTCCGCATTTTCTTCAGGTGCATTAGCTCGACGTTCTTCACGTTCTGGAATGAATTCTTCAGCAGATTCTTCGGTAGGAATGACATCCTCAGTAGCCTTGAACTTGATAGATTCCTCAGGTGCTGGTTCATCTATCACAGAAGGTAGGTGCTCCCTTTGCGAGCCATTAGTTTCATCAAACCGCACATCTACAGTTTCAACAACCTTGTGAAGAACGTTGTTGAAGACTCTGTAGGTGTGCGAGTCCTTTCCGTAACCAAGCATAAAACTTTCATGTGCTTTCGGTGCAAATTTAGCATTGTGATGAGGATCTCTAATCCAACATTTAGCACCGAAGACTTTGAAATAACTCACATTGGGTTTCTTGTCAGTGAGGAGTTCATAGGCAGTCTTCTTGAAGAATTTGTGAAGATATTCCCTGTTGATGATGTGGCACGCAGTATAAATTGCCTCAATCCAGAAGTGACGAGGCGTCTTGTACTCATCAGGCATAGTGCGAGCCATCTCAACAAGAGTTTTGTTCTTGCGCTCCACGATGCCATTTTGCTGAGGAGTGTAAGGAGCAGATAACTCATGAGTAATACCAAGTTCATCAAGATAGTCATCAAGAACAGAATTCTTGAACTCAGTTCCATTGTCACTTCTGATGTGCTTGATCTTCACACCAAAGTTGGTTGAAGCCCTCGAGGAAAATCGTTTGAAGACTTCCTGACTTTTGCCTTTGTCAGCGAAGATGATATGCTTCAGATGCGATGGCGATAAGGGAGCATCCATCAATAGATTCTTGTCACCAGTCATATGATTTGTACATCCACTATCGAGGACCCACTCAGTGGCTTTGGGTTGATCATCCTACAGATGAATTAGTGTAGCTTACGAACTTCATATACTTCATAAATGAAGAATATGACATCACAATTCATCAGACCAATTTCATCAAGCAATGCAATAGTTAAAGCAGTATGAGGACGTGAGAAATGAAAGTTCATTTCTTCATGATTAGCCTGCGTCCTTTCAGGCACTTTTCAGGTCTCCAGCAAATTCTTCAGACGTTAAAGTACGTCTGGAGACCTGACCCTGCATAAAAGATTAGTTCTTTTTCTTCACCACCCACATCTGAAGGGGTGGCAAACATTTCATCACTCTGCGAGCTCCATAAGAGAAAGGTGGCATAGAAGCCAATCCATTTCGTTTCACATAAGAGGAGTTAGGGTAAGCATATGAATAAGCAGAGAAATTCTTCGATGACTTATGAACATAATGATTAGAAGAATAATGCTCATATTCATATCCCTTGGCTCTTCCCTGCGAAACAGAGTTGTTAGCACAATGATGTTCATATGAGGACTTTGATCCTATTGAGGAATTTGATCCATGTGAGGAATTTGGTCCGTATGAGGACTTGGATCCATATGAAGAATTTGGTCCATATGAAGAATTTGATCTGGGGTTCCTATTCTTCACAGGTGGTGTCATGAGGACATTCACCTGAAGACTTTCAAGACACCTTTTGGGAACCTAGATTTTCTTCATAGGAGAACCGTTCCTGCAGTTAGTGCCAACATATCTAGCAAATACTTCACCATTCTGATTTTTGAACAGTTGATAGTTGAAGTCAAATGACTCATCAGAAGAATGAGAAGATTCACATGTAAAGCTAGGTAAATTAGATGGATCAACTGGAGGTCCCTTTGCAGCAACCCATGAGGTTTGGGGGTACTGCTCAGGCTTCCAATATGTACCATCAGCATTGAGTTTCCTCTCAAAGGCAATACCCTTTCTCCTAGGGTTCCTGTTGAGGATCTGCTTTTTAAGCACATCACAAAGAGCCTGATGCCCTTTGAGGCTTTTGTACATGCCTGTCATGTACAATTCCTTCAGCCCTGCATCGTTAGTGATACTAGCAATGTCCTCAGATGAGGATAGTGATAGCAGAGACAGTTGAAGAATTTGTAGCATTAGAAGCATTTGAACATTCAGGTGAAGAATTAGCAGATTCACGTTCAATGCATTTCAAACATGGAGGAACAAATTGTTGGAAATATGCCCTAGAGGCAATAATAAATGGTTATTATTATATTTCTTTGTTCATGATAATAGTCTATTATTCATGCTATAATTGTATTGTCCGGAAATCGTAATACATGTGTGAATACATAGACCACAACGTGTCCCTAGTAAGCCTCTAGTTGACTAGCTCGTTGATCAACAGATAGTCATGGTTTCCTGACTATGGACATTGGATGTCATTGATAACGGGATCACATCATTAGGAGAATGATGTGATGGACAAGACCCAATCCTAAGCATAGCATAAAAGATCATGTAGTTTCGTTTGCTAGAGCTTTTCCAATGTCAAGTATCTTTTCCTTAGACCATGAGATCGTGCAACTCCCGAATACCGTAAGAGTGCTTTGGGTGTGCCAAACGTCACAACGTAACTGGGTGACTATAAAGGTGCACTACGGGTATCTCCGAAAGTGTCTGTTGGGTTGGCACGGATCGAGACTGGGATTTGTCACTCCGTGTGACGGAGAGGTATCTCTGGGCCCACTCGGTAATGCATCATCATAATGAGCTCAATGTGACAAAGGCGTTAGTCACGGGATCATGCATTGCGGTACGAGTAAAGAGACTTGCCGGTAACGAGATTGAACAAGGTATTGGGATACCGACGATCGAATCTCGGGCAAGTAACATACCGATTGACAAAGGGAATTGCATACGGATTGATTGAATCCTCGACACCGTGGTTCATCCGATGAGATCATCGTGGAACATGTGGGAGCCAACATGGGTATCCAGATGCCACTGTTGGTTATTGACCGGAGAGGCGTCTCGGTCATGTCTGCATGTCTCCCGAACCCGTAGGGTCTACACACTTAAGGTTCGGTGACGCTAGGGTTGTAGAGATATATGTATGTGGAAACCTGAAAGTTGTTCGGAGTCCCGGATGAGATCCCGGACGTCACGAGAGGTTCCGGAATGGTCCGGAGGTGAAGAATTAAATATAGGAAGTCAAGTTTCGGCCACCGGGAAAGTTTCGAGGGTTACCGGTATTGTACCGGGACCACCGGAAGGGTCCCGGGGGTCCACCGGGTGGGGCCACCTATCCCGGAGGGCCCCGTGGGCTGAAAGTGGAAGGGAACCAGCCCTTAGTGGGCTGGGGCGCCCCCCTTGGGCCTTCCCCCATGCGCCTAGGGTTGGGAACCCTAGGGGGGAGCTTCCCCCTTGCCTTGGGGGGCAAGGCACCCCTTTCCACCCCTTGGCCGCCGCCCCCCCCCCCCCAACCCTAGATGGGTTTTGGCCGCCCCCCCTCCCAAGGGGGCCTATATAAAGGGGGGAGGGAGGGCAGCAACACACAGCCTTGGGCGCCTCCCTCCTCCCCTGCAACACCTCTCTCTCGCAGAAGCTCGGCGTAGCCCTGCCGGAGACCCGCTACATCCACCACCACGCCGTCGTGCTGTTGGATCTCCATCAACCTCTCCTTCCCCCTTGCTGGATCAAGAAGGAGGAGACGTCGCTGCACCGTACGTGTGTTGAACGCGGAGGTGCCGTCCGTTCGGCACTCGGTCATCGGTGATTTGGATCACGGCGAGTACGACTCCGTCATCCACGTTCATTGGAACGCTTCCGCTCGCGATCTACAAGGGTATGTAGATGCACTCCTTTCCCCTCATTGCTAGTAGACTCCATAGATGCATCTTGGTGAGCGTAGGAAAATTTTAAATTATGCTACGATTCCCAACAGTGGCATCATGAGCCAGGTCTATGCGTAGTTACTATGCACGAGTAGAACACAAAGTAGTTGTGGGCGTTGAGTTTGCCAATTCTTCTTGCCGCTACTAGTCTTTTCTTGTTTCGGCGGCATTGTAGGATGAAGCAGCCCGGACCGACCTTACACATACACTTACGTGAGACAGGTTCCACCGACTGACATGCACTAGATGCATAAGGTGGCTAGCGGGTGTCTGTCTCTCCTACTTTAGTCGGAACGGATTCGATGAAAAGGGTCCTTATGAAGGGTAAATAGAAATTGGCAAATCACGTTGTGGTCATACGTAGGTAAGAAACGTTCTTGCTAGAAACCTACAAACCACGTAAAAAACTTGCGACAACAATTAGAGGACGTCTAACTTGTTTTTGCAGCAAGTGCTATGTGATGTGATATGGCCAGAAGATGTGATGAATGATATATGTGATGTATGAGATTGATCATATTCTTGTAATAGGAATCACGACTTGCATGTCGATGAGTATGACAACCGGCAGGAGCCATAGGAGTTGTCTTTATTATTTTGTATGACCTGCGTGTCATTGAATAACGCCATGTAAATTACTTTACTTTGTTGCTAAACGCGTTAGCCATAGAAGTAGAAGTAATGTTGGCGTGACGACTTCATGAAGACACAATGATGGAGATCATGATGATGGAGATCATGGTGTCATGCCGGTGACAAAGATGATCATGGTGCCCCAAAGATGGAGATCAAAGGAGCACAATGATATTGGCCATATCATGTCACTATTTGATTGCATGTGATGTTTATCATGTTTTTGCATCTTATTTGCTTAGAACGACGGTAGCAAGTAGGATGATCCCTTATAATAATTTCAAGAAAGTGTTCACCCTAACTGTGCACCGTTGCGAAGGTTCGTTGTTTCGAAGCACCACGTGATGATCGGGTGTGATAGATTCTAACGTTCGAATACAACGGGTGTTGACGAGCCTAGCATGTACAGACATGGCCTCGGAACACACGCAATACACTTAGGTTGACTTGACGAGCCTAGCATGTACAGACATGGCCTCAGAACACGGAGGACCGAAAGGTCGAGCATGAGTCGTATAGAAGATACGATCAACATGGAGATGTTCACCGATCTTGACTAGTCCGTCTCACGTGATGATCGGACACGGCCTAGTTAAGCTCAGATCATGTTTCACTTAGATGACGAGAGGGATGTCTATCTGAGTGGGAGTTCATTAAATAATTTGATTAGATGAACTCAATTATCATGAACTTAGTCTAAAATCTTTACACTATGTCTTGTAGATCAAATGGCCAACGTTGTCTTCAATTTCAACGCGTTCCTAGAGAAAACCAAGCTGAAAGATGATGGCAGCAACTATACGGACTGGGTCCGAAACCTGAGGCTCATCCTCATAGTAGCCAAGAAAGATTATGTCTTAGAAGCACCGCTAGGTGATGCACCAATCCCACAGAACCAAGACGTTATGAACGCTTGGCAATCACGTGCTGATGATTACTCCCTCGTTCAGTGCGGCATGCTTTACAGCTTAGAGCCGGGTCTCCAAAAGCGTTTTGAGAAACATGGAGCATATGAGATGTTCGAGGAGCTGAAACTGGTTTTTCAAGCTCATGCCCGGGTCGAGAGATATGATGTCTCCGACAAGTTCTTCAGCTGTAAAATGGAGGAGAACAGTTCTGTTAGTGAGCACATACTCAGAATGTCTGGGTTGCACAACCGCTTGTCTCAGCTGGGAGTTAATCTCCCGGATGACGCGGTCATTGACAGAATCCTCCAGTCGCTTCCACCAAGCTAAAAGAGCTTTGTGATGAACTACAATATGCAGGGGATGGAAAAGACCATTCCTGAAGTATATTCAATGCTGAAATCAGCGGAAGGGGAGATCAGAAAAGAACATCAAGTGTTGATGGTGAATAAGACCACCCAGTTCAAAAAGGGCAAGGGTAAGAAGAACTTCAAGAAGGACGGCAAGGGAGTTGCCGCGCCCGGTAAACCAGTTACTGGGAAGAAGTCAAAGAATGGACCCAAGCCCGGGACTGAGTGCTTTTATTGCAAGGGAAGTGGTCACTGGAAGCGGAACTGCCCCAAATACTTAGCGGACAAGAAGAAGGCCGGCAACACCAAAGGTATATGTGATATACATGTAACTGATGTGTACCTTACCAGGACTCGTAGTAGCTCCTGGGTATTTGATACCGGTGCGGTTGCTCATATTTGTAACTCAAAACAGGAACTACGGAATAAACGGAGACTAGCGAAGGACGAGGTGACGATGCGCGTCGGGAATGGTTCCAAGGTCGATGTGATCGCCGTCGGCACGCTACCTCTGCATCTACCCACGGGATTAGTTTTAAACCTCAATAATTGTTATTTAGTGCCAGCTTTTAGCATGAACATTGTATCTGGATCTCGTTTAATTCGAGATGGCTACTCATTTAAATCCGAGAATAATGGTTGTTCTGTTTATTTGAGAGATATGTTTTATGGTCATGCCCCGCTGGTCAATGGTTTATTTTTGATGAATCTTGAACGTGATGTTACACATGTTCATAGTGTGAATACCAAAAGATGTAAAGTTGATAACGATAGTCCCACATACTTGTGGCACTGCCGCCTTGGTCACATTGGTGTCAAGCGCATGAAGAAGCTCCACGCAGATGGACTTTTGGAGTCTCTTGATTACGAATCATTTGACACGTGCGAACCATGCCTCATGGGTAAGATGACCAAGACTCCGTTCTCCGGAACAATGGAGCGAGCAACCAACTTATTGGAAATCATACATACCGATGTGTGCGGTCCAATGAGTGTTGAGGCTCGCGGAGGATATCGTTATGTTCTCACTCTCACTGATGATTTAAGTAGATATGGGTATGTCTACCTAATGAAACACAAGTCTGAAACCTTTGAAAAGTTCAAGGAATTTCAGAGTGAAGTCGAGAATCAACGTGACAGAAAAATAAAATTCTTACAATCAGATCGTGGTGGAGAATATTTAAGTCACGAATTTGGTACACACTTAAGGAAATGTGGAATAGTTTCATAACTCACGCCGCCTGGAACACCTCAGAGAAACGGTGTGTCCGAACGTCGTAATCGCACTCTATTGGATATGGTGCGATCTATGATGTCTCTTACCGATTTACCGCTCTCATTTTGGGGCTATGCTTTAGAGACTGCCGCATTCACTTTAAATAGGGCTCCGTCGAAATCCGTTGAGACGACACCGTATGAATTATGGTTTGGGAAGAAACCTAAGCTGTCGTTTCTAAAAGTTTGGGGATGCGATGCTTATGTCAAGAAACTTCAACCTGAAAAGCTCGAACCCAAGTCGAAAAAATGCGTCTTCATAGGATACCCTAAGGAAACTATTGGGTATACCTTCTACCTCAGATCCGAGGGCAAGATCTTCATTGCCAAGAACGGGTCCTTTCTAGAGAAGGAGTTTCTCTCGAAAGAATTGAGTGGGAGGAAAGTGGAACTTGATGAGGTGATAGTCACCCCTTCCGAACCGGAAAGTAGCGCAGCGCGGGAAAATGTTCCTGTGGTGCCTACACCGACTGGGGAGGAAGTTAATGATGATGAACATGAAGCTTCGGATCAAGTTACTGAACTTCGTAGGTCCACAAGGACACGTTCCACACCAGAGTGGTACGGCAACCCTGTCCTGGAAATCATGTTGTTAGACAACGGTGAACCTTCGAACTATGAAGAAGCGATGGCGGGCCCGGATTCCGACAA
The DNA here is from genome assembly GCF_018294505.1 of Triticum aestivum. Lineage (NCBI taxonomy): Eukaryota > Viridiplantae > Streptophyta > Magnoliopsida > Poales > Poaceae > Triticum > Triticum aestivum. The sequence goes on from NC_057796.1 coordinate 337,586,795, forward strand.
ATGGCTAGAAGCCATGAAATCCGAGATAGGATCCATGTATGAAAACGAAGTATGGACTTTGACTGACTTGCCCGATGATCGGCGAGCCATAGAAAATAAATGGATCTTTAAGAATAAGACGGACGCGGATGGTAATGTGACCATCTACAAAGCTTGACTTGTCGCTAAGGGTTATCGACAAGTTCAAGGGGTTGACTACGATGAGACTTGCTCACCCGTAGCGAAGCTGAAGTCCGTCCGAATCATGTTAGCAATTGCCGCATACTATGATTATGAGATATGGCAGATGGACGTCAAAACGGCATTCCTTAACGGCTTCCTTAAGGAAGAGTTGTATATGATGCAGCCGGAAGGTTTTGTCGATCCTAAGAATGCTAACAAAGTATGCAAGCTCCAGCGCTCAATTTATGGGCTGGTGCAAGCATCTCGGAGTTGGAACATTCGCTTTGATGAGATGATCAAAGCGTTTGGGTTTACACAGACTTATGGAGAAGCCTGTGTTTACAAGAAAGTGAGTGGGAGCTCTGTAGCATTTCTCATATTATATGTGGATGACATACTATTGATGGGAAATGATATAGAATTCTTGGAAAGCATAAAGGCCTATTTGAATAAGTGTTTTTCAATGAAGGACCTTGGAGAAGCTGCTTATATATTAGGCATCAAGATCTATAGAGATAGATCAAGACGCCTCATTGGTCTTTCACAAAGTACATACCTTGACAAGATATTGAAGAAGTTCAATATGGATCAGTCCAAGAAGGGGTTCTTGCCTGTATTGCAAGGTGTGCAATTGAGCACGGCTCAATGCCCGACCACGGCAGAAGATATAGAAAAGATGAGTGTCATCTCCTATGCCTCGGCCATAGGGTCTATTATGTATGCCATGCTGTGTACCAGACCTGATGTAAACCTTGCTGTAAGTTTGGTAGGAAGATACCAAAGTAATCCCGGCATGGAACACTGGACAGCGGTCAAGAATATCCTGAAGTACCTGAAGAGGACTAAGGATATGTTTCTTGTTTATGGAGGTGACGAAGAGCTCGTCGTAAAGGGTTACGTCGACGCTAGCTTCGACACAGATCTGGATGACTCGAAGTCACAGACCGGATACGTGTATATTTTGAATGGAGGAGCAGTAAGCTGGTGCAGTTGCAAGCAAAGCATCGTGGCGGGATCTACATGTGAAGCGGAGTACATGGCAGCCTCGGAGGCAGCATAGGAAGCAGTCTGGATGAAGGAGTTCATTACCGACCTAGGGGTGATTCCCAATGCGTCGGGCCCGATGACTCTCTTCTGTGACAACACTGGAGCCATTGCCCTTGCGAAGGAGCCCAGGTTTCACAGGAAGACCAGGCATATCAAGCGTCGCTTCAACTCCATTCGTGAAAGTGTTCAAAATGGAGACATAGATATTTGTAAAGTACATACGGACCTGAATGTAGCAGATCCGTTGACTAAACCTCTCCCTAGGGCAAAACATGACCAACACCAGGACGCAATGGGTGTTCGATTCATCACAATGTAACTAGATTATTGACTCTAGTGCAAGTGGGAGACTGTTGGAAATATGCCCTAGAGGCAATAATAAATGGTTATTATTATATTACTTTGTTCATGATAATAGTCTATTATTCATGCTATAATTGTATTGTCCGGAAATCGTAATACATGTGTGAATACATAGACCACAACGTGTCCCTAGTAAGCCTCTAGTTGACTAGCTCGTTGATCAACAGATAGTCATGGTTTCCTGACTATGGACATTGGATGTCATTGATAACGGGATCACATCATTAGGAGAATGATGTGATGGACAAGACCCAATCCTAAGCATAGCATAAAAGATCGTGTAGTTTCGTTTGCTAGAGCTTTTCCAATGTCAAGTATCTTTTCCTTAGACTATGAGATCGTGCAACTCCCGGATACCGTAAGAGTGCTTTGGGTGTGCCAAACGTCACAACGTAACTGGGTGACTATAAAGGTGCACTACGGGTATCTCCGAAAGTGTCTGTTGGGTTGGCACGGATCGAGACTGGGATTTGTCACTCCGTGTGACGGAGAGGTATCTCTGGGCCCACTCGGTAATGCATCATCATAATGAGCTCAATGTGACAAAGACGTTAGTCACGGGATCATGCATTGCGGTACGAGTAAAGAGACTTGCCGGTAACGAGATTGAACAAGGTATTGGGATACCGACGATCGAATCTCGGGCAAGTAACATACCGATTGACAAAGGGAATTGCATACGGATTGATTGAATCCTCGACACCGTGGTTCATCCGATGAGATCATCGTGGAACATGTGGGAGCCAACATGGGTATCCAGATCCCGCTGTTGGTTATTGACCGGAGAGGCGTCTCGGTCATGTCTGCATGTCTCCCGAACCCGTAGGGTCTACACACTTAAGGTTCGGTGACGCTAGGGTTGTAGAGATATATGTATGTGGAAACCCGAAAGTTGTTCGGAGTCCCGGATGAGATCCCGGATGTCACGAGAGGTTTCGGAATGGTTCGGAGGTGAAGAATTATATATAGGAAGTCAAGTTTCGGCCACCGGGAAAGTTTCGGGGGTTACCGGTATTGTACCGGGACCACCGGAAGGGTCCCGGGGGTCCACCAGGTGGGGCCACCTATCCCGGAGGGCCCCGTGGGCTGAAAGTGGAAGGGAACCAGCCCTTAGTGGGCTGGGGCGCCCCCCTTGGGCCTTCCCCCATGCGCCTAGGGTTGGGAACCCTAGGGGGGAGCTTCCCCCTTGCCTTGGGGGGCAAGGCACCCCTTTCCACCCCTTGGCCGCCGCCCCCCCCCCCCTCCCAACCCTAGATGGGTTTTGGCCGGCCCCCCTCCCAAGGGGTCCTATATAAAGGGGGGAGGGCAGCAACACATAGCCTTGGGCGCCTCCCTCCTCCTCTGCAACACCTCTCTCTCTCGCAGAAGCTCGGCGTAGCCCTGCCGGAGACCCGCTACATCCACTACCACGCCGTCGTGCTGTTGGATCTCCATCAACCTCTCCTTCCCCCTTGCTGGATCAAGAAGGAGGAGACGTCGCTGCACCGTACGTGTGTTTTACGCGGAGGTGCCGTCCGTTCGGCACTCGGTCATCGGTGATTTGGATCACGACGAGTACGACTCCGTCATCCACGTTCATTGGAACGCTTCCGCTCGCGATCTACAAGGGTATGTAGATGCACTCCTTTCCCCTCGTTGCTAGTAGACTCCATAGATGCATCTTGGTGAGCATAGGAAAATTTTAAATTATGCTACGATTCCCAACACAAATTCTTCCTGAGAAGCGCTGATTTGTTGAGCAAGTAATGAATCGCGCTCCTTCTGAAGATCTTCATAACTCACTCTTAGCTTCTCAAGATCTTGCTTTCTTTGAAGAAATTCATAAGAAAGCTTCTCATGATCAGACAAGAGAGTGTTATGATGACCTTGAAGGTTGTCAAACCTAGTCTGAAGTCTCTGAAGATTTTCAGTCAGGGTTTTAGTGCGATCCATTTCTTCACCCAACATATCATCACTTTTTTCTAGCATGTTTTGAACCTTTTCAAGGGCCCTTTGTTGTTTCACAGCAATCTTAGCAAGTTTAGAATAGCTGGGCTTAAGGTTTTCATCAGATTCATTTTCACTTGATTCAGAGGAGGTATATTTGAGTACCTTGGCACCCTTTGCCATGAAGCAATAAGTGGGAGCGTAGTCATCATTGCCTTCATCAGCCTTGTTGGTGAGGTCATTTTCTTCAGTGCTGAAGATAGACTTGCTGACGAATGCAGTAGCGAGGGCTAGGCTCGCCACACCAGATTCGGAATCCTCAAATGCCTCCTCTTCCTCATTTTCTTCAGATTCAGCCTCAGAGTCCATTTCCTTGCCAATGAATGCCCGAGCCTTCTTGGAGCTGCTCTTCTTGTGAGATGAAGACTTTGAGGATTTTGATGATGAAGATTTTGAGGATTTCTTCTTTTTCTTCGCATCATCAGAACTATAATCCTTGTATTTCTTCTTCTTTGATTCCTTTTCCCACTGAGGACAATCTTGAATGTAGTGTACGGGTTTCTTGCATTTGTGACAAAGCCTCTTCTTGTAGTCACTAGGTGAGGAATCATTGCTCCTTGAGGGTCTTCCAAAGCGGCCATGTCTTGAGAACTTCTGGAATTTCTTCACGAGCAGTGCTAGATCATGGCTCAGTTCTTCAGGATCACAAAGGCTGCTGTCAGACTCTTCATCTTCAGACTCAGAAACTGCCTTGGCCTTCAGTGCACGTGATCTGCCATAGCTCGAACCATAAAGATCTCTCTTTTCAGCAAGCTGGAACTCATGAGTATTTAGCCTCTCGAGGATATCAGCGGGATCAAGTGACTTGTAATCAGCACATTCTTGTATCATCAATGCCAGAGTATCAAATGAAAAATCAAGCGATCTCAACAATTTCTTCACCACCTCATGGTCGGTGATGTCAGTGGCACCAAGCGCTTGAAGCTCATTTGAGATGTCAGTGAGGCGATCGAAGGTTTGTTGAACATTTTCATTGTCGAGTCTTTTGAAGCGGTTGAAGAGATTGCGAAGAACATCAACTTGAGAGTCATGCTGAGTTGAGACTCCTTCATTTACTTTGGACAGCCTATCCTAGATAAGCTTAGCACTTCCCAAAGCACTCACTCTTCCATACTGTCCGTTGCTCAGATGGCCACATATGATATTCTTCGCTTGAGAATCGAGTTGCTTGAATCTCTTCACATCGGTAGCGTTCAGTGAGGGTGAGACAGAGGGAACACCATTTTCCACAACATACCAGAGATCATTATCAATTGCCTCAAGATGCATTCGCATCTTATTCTTCCAGTAGGGGTAGTCCGTCCCATCGAAGGTAGGACACCCAGCAGAGACCTTGATCATACCTGCGGTCGACATAACTAAAACTCCAGGCAGTTAAACCAAAATCACACAAAACAAGGGAGTACCTTGCTCTCATACCAATTGAAAGTGCGTTATATCGACTAGAGGGGGGTGAATAGGCGATTTTTATGAATTCTTCACTGAGGAATTTGCCAGTGAGGAAATTCCTTAGTGAAGAACTACTTGCAGCGGAATAAGTACTCAAAAGTATGCATAGCAGATCACAAGCATGGTCATCATGATAAAATGAAGACAAGCACAGAGTACAGAAGCGTAAACACAGGATAGCACAGGATGAAGACAAACAGACTGAAGAAATTGAACTGAGGAAATTGAGAAAGTCTTCAGTCAAAGTCTTCAAACACAGATATGAAGAAATGAAAGAGTTGAGGAAATAGAACCAGTAGGCTTGGTGAAGACAATGATTTGGTAGACCAGTTCCAACTGTTGTCTCAGTTGTACGTCTGGTTGGAGCGGCTAGGTATTTAAACCTGAGGACACCCAGTCCCGGACACCCAGTCCTGAACACACAGTCCAGGACACCTAGTCCTCACCGTATTCCCCTTGAGCTAAGGTCACACAGACCTCGCCCAATCACTCGTGGTAAGTCTTCAGGTGACTTCCGAACCTTCACAAACTCGGTCACTTGGCGATCCACAATTTCCTCTTGGATGCTCTAGACCATGACGCCTAACCGTCTGGAAGAAGCACAGTCTTCAAAGGTAACAAGCGTCGGATCCACGCAGGATCAATCTCTTCAGTGATGCTCAATCACTTTAGGTTTGTGGGTGTTTGGGTTTGGGTTTTCCTCACTTGATGATTTTCGCTCAAAGTCCTCAGAGGATGGGATGCTCTCAAATGACAAGTGTCCGTTTCTCTCGGAGCAGCCAACCAGCTAGTGGTTGTAGGGGGCGGCTATTTATAGCCTAGGGAGCAGCCCGGCATGATAAGACATAAATGCCCTTAAATGATATGACCATTAGGTGGGTAGATATTTTGGGACAGCTGGCGCATAGCACAGCAACGGTCGGAAATTTGAGTATCAAATTCCTCAGGGCTATCATGTTCCTCACTGTGTAGGCAATCCGCACTGACGAATTCCTAACTCCTCGGTCAGAACAAATTCCTCAGAGACCAGAAGAACTTCGTCTCTGTCACTGAAGAATATGACTGAACTGTATGAGATTTCCAATGGCTTCACTCGAAGGGATTGGTAGGTGTAGGATTTTGAGTTGAGCATCACATGGAAATTTTTCCTTAGTATTTCCTCGACCCCCTTTAACAGTACGGTGTTTCCTATGACTCAAGAAAGAGAAAATGAAACTACGTAAACAAAAGTCTTCACGCTTCATGTTCCTCAAATGAATACCAAGTCTTCAAGGTCACACCAATTTCTTCACTTTCAAAGTCTTCAGTCGAAGAACTTCATTTTTAGGGGTCGAATTTCTCTGTAAATATCAAACTCCTCATAGACTTATAGACCTGTGTACACTCATAAACACATTAGTCCCTTAACCTATAAGTCTTCAATACACCAAAATCACTAAGGGGCACTAGATGCACTTACATGGCCTCCATGTCATCCTGAGAGTAATCAATGTCAATAATATAATTGAAAAAGGAGCCAAGAGAGTCCAGGGCTACCTCCGACTCAGAGGTGTCATCTAGATCAAACATGTCAGAGGCAGTTGGTTTCTTCTTATGCTTCTTGGTAGTTTTCTTGGCGGCTTTCTTGGCAGCCCTGGCCTTCTTGGTGGCTTCATGGTCGTATTTTGCCTTCCAGAAATCAGATTTAGCCTGTGGAAGATAGCAAAGTTGAGTTAATACAATATTTGAATAATGAGATAAAAGTAAGATAAGGTAAAGACTCACATCTGGCGGCGGGTTAAGTTTGCAAAAGGGTTTAGACCCACTTTGCTGCAGTCTTCGGAATCGTCATTCAGAAGAGTTTTTGTCATCTCAGTAATTGCATCATCAGTCAAACGCAAAGGGATGTGGCGTAATGGATCCTTTGTGCCGCATGTATATGTACACATTAAGCTGGGCCGGCGGCTCAAGGGTATGATCCGCCACGAGTCCCAACACCGGACCAAATCAATGCCAGTTAACCCGTTCCCCAGCAGGGCCCTGACCTTCGCAATAGTGGGGGCAAGCTTCTTACGTTCAGCAGCGGTAAGTTTTTCAGGAAGAGGATGCTTCAGGTCAAGGCGTTCAGCACGGTAACCCGACAATGGATTCTCGTCCGCCGGAGAGGTATCCTTGCAGTAAAACCACGCCTAGTTCCAATCCTTGGGGTGGCTCGGCAGGCACGCATAAGGGAAGATGGCATCTCTTCTGCGTTGAATTGAGATTCCGGCAAGTTCCAAGCTGGGTCCGTTCGTAACCTCGTTCTGGCGGTTTAAATAAAAATATTCCCTAAAGAGTTCGATGCTGGGCTCCTCTTCAAAGTATACTTCGCAGAAGACTTGAAAGTTGCAGATATCTGACACAGAATTGGGTCTGATGTCTTGGATGGAGTTGGAAGAAGTGCAGAACGACTAGGAAAAACTTAGAGCCGGGTGGTGAGAAGCCCTGGTTCATGTGATCAGTGAATACAATGACTTCGCCATCCTTTGGTTGAGGTCTTTCTTCGCCTGGTTCACGGGCACGATAATGCATAACACTCTTTGCGGGCAAGTACCCGATTTTTACAAAGTCTTTGAGTGAGCCCTCAGTGACGATGGAGGGAACCCAATTGCATGTATAGACTGTCTTTGGCGGCATTGTGAAGAGAGAAAACCTAAAGGAAAGGAAAATTTTGCCGGTTCAAATCAGTTTGTGAAATCACAAGTTAAATAGTTACAGTATATATTCAGAATGGCGGCTTAAATAAGGACTAATGATATATGAGTAATTATAAGCCGGTGATGTAAGCCGCCATGACAAGTACTGGCATTCAAGATCTGACAAGAGCAAAATTTTGCTAAGTGTTGGGACAAACAGGTTTCACAGATTGGAGCTATAAGATTGGATCTGCAGCTATTCAGAAAAATGGAATAAAATCTAAACCTAAGGTGGCGGCAGCAAAGAAGTGGGGATGCCTAGATGAGATCTGTTGCTATGAGGATATATTCTAATATTGCAAAACAAGTGCTAAAATGGCTACCGCGCAAGGTTTGTATCGTCTTCAGATCAAAATTATGCAATCTAAGAAAGAAAGGGAAGAACAGTGATGAACACCGACGAACAGAGAAACCCTAACACAGATCTATGAAGAGGAAAGGGGAAGACTTACCGATGCTGGTTGACAGCGGAGGAGTGTCGCGACATTCTGATTCGTTCAAGGCGATGCATCGGCCGGAGTTGAGGCAGTGAATGAAGGTCGACGACGGCGGAGCTCGGGTGCGTTGGGGCGTTGCGAGGAGAAGGACGAAGACGAGAAGGAGAAAGGGGGAGAGTGAAAAGAGGACCCGTGGCCCCTATTTATAAGGCTAGAAGGATAAGTGGCATGCGCGGGAATCGAGGAGACAAGAAAATGGATATGTGACGGCGCGGACGCCTCGATTTTCGGAGGTTCGGTAAAGGAAAAGATTTATTAAGATTTGGGCCATATATAACATTAATAACAGGTGACATCACAGCGGGTTACCGCAATTTCAGGAGATGACGTCATGGCAGATTACAAATAACACAGGAAGATGAAGAGGGATTATTTCTAAGCATTGAAGATTGACATGAACAAGTTCAAATCAACCTGGGGCCTAATGTTGGGGATATGACTATTGGATATGACCCGCCCAGGAGGGGCCGGATCATCCCAATGGCGGTTCATCTAAATGAAGCCCAAGAGTATATTGAAGATGGCGGTTCATAAGGCAGGCTTGTTAAAGGGCCCAAACCCGAAGGCGGCTTAAGTCCCGTAAGTGTAAACCGCCATGTATATGTAAACATGTATTGTAAGGCATGTAAGATAAGTCACCGAGCCGGACACGTTTGTATGAGCTAGCCGGGACTCTGTAGGCCGCAGGGCGTCAATCCATGTATATAAGGGGACGACCCGGCAGCGGCTTAGGGCAAGAAACAACAGATCAAGAGCCAGGCAAAGCGTATTCGCTCCCTGGTAATCGTAACCCTAGCAATACCACCTCAAACTGGATTAGGCCTTTACCTTCATCACAAGGGGCCGAACCAATATAAACTCCTCGTGTCCTTTGTCCCGTTTAACCCCTTTAAGCTAACCTCGTCACCATGGCTCCACAACTAAGTCCTCGCACTACGACATCTCCCGTGACAGTTCCACGACACCTTCTCACCGAGACGAGAGATGAATCGGCTCAATGCAGCCAAACAACCAGTAAGCTTTTGAACATCGTGCACACGCGCGGGGCGTTTCATTCGGAGGATTGCACCAACCTTCTCTGTGTTTGCATCGATCCCTCGTTCGGAAACGAGGAAACCGAGTAACTTTCCACCTGGGACTCCGAATGTGCACTTTGACGGATTAAGCTTGATATCATATCTTCTCAAATTGGCAAAGGTTTCAGCAAGGTCAGTGAGCAGGTCGGAACCTTTACGTGACTTGACCATGATCTCGTCCATGTATGCTTCCACATTTCGACTGATTTGTGTGAGCAGGCACTTCTGTATCATGCGCATGAATGTGGCACCAGCATTCTTGAGACCAAAAGGCATGGTAACATAGCAAAAACACCCGAGTGGGGTGATGAAAGACGTTTTTATTTCGTTGGGGCCATACAGTCGGATCTGATGGTACCTGGAATATGTGTCCAAAAAGGACAGACGCTCGCATCCCGCGGTCGAGTCGACAATTTGGTCGATGTGGGGGAGAGGGAAGTGATCTTTCGGGCAGGCCCGATTGATGTGCTTGAAGTCGATGCACATACGAAGTGAATCATCCTTCTTAGGGACCATGACAACATTGGCGAGCCACTCGGAGTGGTATATCTCTCTGATAAACTCAGCTGCCAGAAGCCGAGCCACCTCCTCACCAATTGCTTTCCTTTTCTCCACGGCAGACCGACGGAGATGCTCTTTGACACGTTTTACTTTTGGGTCGACTCACAAACAGTGCTCAGCCAGTTCCCTGGGTACACTTGGCATGTCGGATGGTTTCCATGCGAAGATGTCCCAGTTCTCACAGAGGAACTGGATGAGTGCTTCTTCCTATTTGCTGTCGAGTGTTGTTGAGATATGAGTCGGAGCAGCATTGGGGTCGGTCGGGTGAATGTGAACTGGCTTTGTTTCCCCGGACGACTGAAATGTGGACTCTAAAGCAGGCTTCTTAGCACGCAACAATTCACTCGGATCTGCATTCTTCTGGTATTCTTGCCGGTCCGCTGCTGCCATCTGTTCATCGGCAATCTTTGAGCCCTTCTGGAGGCACTCTTCTGCTCTCTGCCGATTTCCAGTGACTGTGATCACACCTTTGGGACCAGGCATCTTTAGCTTGAGGTACACATAACACGGTCGAGCCATGAAACGAGCATACGCAGGCCTGCCCAGAATAGCATGGTAAGCACTGTGAAAATCCAAGACTTCAAATGTCAACTTTTCCTTGCGGTAATTCTTGAGGTCACCAAAAACCACATCAAGAGTGATCTGGCCGAGTGAATCGGTCTTCTTCCCCGGAATGACTCCGTGGAACCACATGTTGCTCTCACTAAGCTTGGACATCGGAATGCCCATCCCTCTGAGGGTCTCGGCGTACAAAATGTTCAAGCCACTGCCACCATCCATCAGGACTTTGGTCAGTCGGGTGCCCTCAACGACTGGGTCGACCACCAACGCTTGCCGCCTGGGGGTAGCAACGTGCGTTGGGTGATCGGACTGGTCGAATGTAATGGGAGTTTTTGACCATTTCAGATATGTCGTTCTTGCCGGATCAACCATGTCACTTCTCTGTTGATGACTTTTAGTTGACTTTTGCTTTCGATGTCAGCAAAAATCACCAAAGTGGCGTTGACATTGGGATAACCATCATCCTCCTCTTTGTCTTCATCCTTATCAGATTATTTTTCCTTGTCACTGGGCTGACCCTCTCGGAAGCTCTGAATTAGGAGTCGACACTATCGAGTGGTATGCTTGGGACAAACCAGGTTTCCCTCTTCATCCTTCTTGGTGTGTATATGACACGGCAAATCTAGCACATCATTTCCTGCTTGATCTTTCACCTTCTTGGGGATCCATGGTCCCTTAGGTTTTCCTTTGAATTTTCCTTGGGTCACAACTGCGGCCTCGCCAGGACCTGAGGTTCGGCCTTGCGCTTCTGCTTCCGACTGGAATTTCCTCCTCCGGTGTCTTAAGCGACTAGCTTGTTCTTGCCATTGCAAAGTCGGTCTTCTTCTTCGCCATTAGCGTACCGAGTGGCTATTTCCATCTTTCCAGCCAAGGTCATATCTCCTGTCCGACCGAATTTCAGGTTAAGCTCTTTGTACCGAACACCCTCCTTGAAGGCGCAAACTGCTTGGTGCTGTGACACATTCTCCACTATATGATGAAGAGTGGTCCACCTCTGGATATAATCTCTTAAGGTTTCATTAGGCTTCTGGACACAATGCTGTAATTCAGTCAGCCCCGCTGGTCGTTTGCAAGTACCCTCAAATGTCCTGACAAACACTCGGGCCAACTCTTCCCAACTAAAAATACTGCCAGGAGCCAACTGATTCAACCAAGCTCTGGCCGAGCCTTCCAACATCAGGGGGAGGTGCTTCATGGATACATCGTCATTGCCGCCACCAATCTGCACAACCACTCGGTAATCCTCAAGCCAAGTATCTGGCTTCGACTCACCAGTAAACTTGCTTACTCCTGTCGCCAACCTGAAGTTGAGAGGGATCTCAGCAGCCCTGATGGCTCTGCTGAAACATTCAGGCCCAGAAACATGTACTCTGCTGTTAATCGGACGATCTCTCTCTTGTCCCCCTGTGTGCCCGGTTCCTGTCGACCAGACCTTGTACAAGAATTGACCTCGCATCAAACCCGGGCTCTCTTGGGTCGACTGGGACCCTCCGCTCATCGCTATACGGGCGCCTGTCATCATACTGCCGGGGCACGTACGATCCGCCCCTCGGAGGGGGCGTAGGCACTCGACAGCGGTCATCATGGCCGAGTCGATGATCATACTGCTCGTGGTTCCGACCCAAGTACTGCTCCTGGCGGTGCCCACGACCCTCACGCCGCAGAGGCAATCTTGGGCTATGAGCCGACTGGACTGTGTCCGCCACCACGGACCTGCTATGGATCCTATTGCGAGACTGAGAAACGGCTGTGTTTTGCTCTCCTGCTACCCGGAGCAGTGCTCAGATCTGCATCAAACCTCTTCCAGCCTCCGATTGGGACGGCTGAATGGACTCTGCTATACGGGCTGCAGCTGTAAGATTCTGGATCGGAGTGCGGTATACCTGAGGTTCAGGCGGAAACAATTGTCGCTGACATCGACTGGATTTGGGGATCTGTCGTCGAGCGCATTCGTCGAGTGAATGTTGAAGATTCTCCAGGCGTGCGCGCTCAGCCAAAGTGGCCAGGCGCGCAGCCTCCAAGGCCCGAGCCTCGGAGGTCTCTCCGATGATGGGAGTGTGAAGCGCCTCCACATTGCGACGGTGTAGCTCATCCCTCTGCTGCGAAGTGAGGGCTTCTGGACGATATTCCTCATCACCATGTGACGGATCGCCGCCACCATCGCCGCCGCCGCTGTGACGGAAACCAGGCGGGCTGCACGGCGTGTTGACCATCAGGACTTCTGCCGCAGGGTCGCTGCCGTCGCACTCGGACAGGGTCTCGACGGAGCTAGTCGACAGGTCAAATAGCCCGTAGAGAGATTCGTCGGGCTCGATTGCCGTGACCTGAGGGATGGCCAACTGACGGGCCACCGCATGCTTTACCCGCCGCTGAAGCCGCGATCGACCAGATCGCTTGCGACGACGAGCAGCGGGGAGTGAAGACGCTGCGGGAGTCGACCGATACTGAGTCGACGGCTGCCGTAGAAGGACGCCGCGGACGCACACGCGAAAGTGCGTCGCCCCGCGGACGGGGAGCGTCTCGACATCGAGGGGCGCCTCCTGGAGCCAGGCGGAGTCGTCGGCGATGAAAACGAGTGCGCCGCGACGAATCTCGCGGCCCTCAGCCAAATCGCCGCCGGAAACCATGATGATGGAGATCGGGAAAATTGCAACCTCACCGGAAGTCGCTAAGACACCTGCCCCACGGTGGGCGCCAACTATCGTGGGAGTAAGTCTAACAGTAGAATAGGGGGTACATAGGAGGAGGCAAGAACCTAGCTACGATGAGGTTGTGCACGCAAGGTTTTACGAGTTCAGGCCCTTCGCGGAGGAAGTAACAACCATACGTCTCGGTGCCCGGAGGCTTGGTCGACTGGATTATGCGTGAGAGTTACAGGGGGTGCGAACCCTTGTGCCAGTGGAGGGGGGTGGCTTATATAGAGTGCGCCAGGACCCCAGCCAGCCCACGTTACAAAGGGTTCAATGTACATTAAGACAGAGCGTTACTGATAACGCCAGTAATAAAGAGGTATAAATGATCTTTAAGACTATAGAGTGAATGCCTGACCGTTGCCATCCTGAGTGACGTTAGGCCTTCTCTACTCCGAGTGATTTCTTGTATTGTCGAGTGACTTCATATTGGTCGAATGGAATTGGGGTATTCGAGTGAGGTTGAAGGTCGAGTGGATCGCACTCCTTGATGAACTTAGTCGGTTTCTCTTCTTGTGCTTTGAATGTCTTCAAGTCTAGGGAAGTGTCCTTGGGTAGGGCGTCTAGGTCAGGCCTATGACCCTACCCTAGGTACATGTCATCGTCACATAACAATTAAGGCAATGATTTTATAACTGACGATACACAACAACATTGCTGTTGAATTACCACAGTGCATTACATTTGATTAATACTCATTGTTCAGCACATCTGGAATGCAAGAGATACACAAATTATCCTTGTGGGATTAACATAACCAGAAGTCTAATTATGTATGCATCCTGATTTTTTTATAAAGGACACTTTATTACTTAAAAGGTTTAAGCATTACACCCGGCCTCTACATAACTAAGATGCACACACCCAAACAGACAAAGTCATCCACTAAAACCAAAAATAAAAAGAGGCGAAATGCAAAGAAACATGTAGAGTCTCCATAACGCCTAAACCGGCGGGGGCCCAATCCTAAGATCATGCTGCCACTCATGTTGGGTAAAAATATCCCTCGCCGTAGCCTCCAATCGTGTACACACCTCCGTAAACAGGTCTCGATTCTCCACGCGTTCTAGAGAGGACCATAAACGAAGAGTCCCGGTACATCTATAGATAACCTGCATAAGAGAAGTACTTTTATCATTAAAAACTTTATCATTTCTACATAGCCAAAGCGACCAAATAACAGCAAGCACTCCCACCCTGAGAAGCTTCTAAACCTGCGATCTATCCCATGTAACCAGTTGCCAAATATATTAGCAACACTACAAGGAGGATACAAGCCAGGAACTATTTGGATGACTAGCCATATAGAACGAGCCAATTTGGATTGGAAGAACAAATGTTTTATTGTCTCATCATGCTGACAAAATACACATTGCATACTTTCATGCCAATTCCTGTTAATAAGGTTATCTTTAGTAAGAATGACTTCGCGACGAAGATACCATGCAAAGATTTTATTCTAAAAAGGTATCATCATCTTCCAGATCTTCTTGTTATTATCAACTGGCACGTCAGACTGGAGTAAAGCTCTATACATAGATTCTACTGAGAATTTTTCATTCCCATGTAGATTCCAACGAAATACATTGGACCCATGTGACAAATGCACCATGAACAACCACTGGAGCAGGATGTTCCACAATTGGAGTTTGGTTGCAATTAAATCTCTTCTGAATGTCATATTTGGCGGAAATGATTCCTAAACTGTGGCGATGGTATCACCCTTGTGACGCACAATGCTGTATAGATCCGGAAATTGTTCCTAGAGTGTAGCATTATCTAGCCACTTATCCTCCCAGAATCTAATTTCTGAGCCGTCCTTAATTGATAAGGATCCATAGCAAAAGAAATATTTCTTCGTAGCCATTAGACCCGCCCAAAAATGAGAATCCCCAGGCTTCTAGTATACTTAGGATATCGCCTTGGAACCCACATATTTTCTCCTTAGAAGGGTTTGCCATACACCATGTTCCGTTAGTAACCTAAACAACCATTTGCCGAGGAGGGCCCTATTCTTAACCTCAAGGTCATGAATGCCCAACCCGCCTTGGTATTTGGGACGGCAAACCACACTCCAATTAGCGATTCGATATTTCTTTTCTCACTATCTCCTTGCCAAAAGAATCTTGATCTGAAGTAATCCAATCTATGTAAAACTCCTTTTGGTAACTGGAAGAAGAAAATCATATATGGTATCATATTACTTAGTACTGAATTTATGAGGACCAATCTTCCACCCAGAGATAGTAGTTTACCTTTCCAACTGCTTAGTCTTTTTTGTAGTCTCTCCTCGACGTGTTTTCATTCAACATTTGTGAGTCTCCGATAATGTATCAGTATCCCCAAATATGTCATCGGAAACTCGCCCAACCCGCATCCGAACAGGTCAGCATACAGATGGGCCTCGTCTTGAGCCTCGCCAAAGCAAAATAATTCACTTTTATGAAAATTGATCTTAAGACCTGAGAGTTGCTTGAATGCTGATAAAATTAATTTCAGATTTCTTGCTTTCTCGAGGTCATGATCCATGAAGAGAATTGTGTCGTCGGCATATTGAAGGACAGATAGACCACCATCAACTAGATGATCCACTACCCCATCAATTTGGCCATCAACCTTGGCACGCTCAATCATGACCGCTAACATATCCGCCACTATATTAAATAGCATGGGCGATATTGAGTCGCCTTGTCGCAATCCCTTCTTCGTTTGGAAATAGAGGCCAACGTCATTATTGACTTTAATTGCCACACTACCCCGGAAACGAAACTATGGACCATAGCGTGCCACTCTGCAGAAAATCCTTTCATTCTCAGAGTCTGTTGAAGAAAAGACCACTTGACTTTGTCGTAAGCTTTTTCGAAGTCGATTTTGAGTATCACCCCATTCAACTTTTTCTGACGTAATTCATGGACTGTTTCATGAAGGATAACAACTCCATCTAGGATGTGTCTGCCTTGCATAAAATCAATCTGTGAAGGATGGACCACATATTCAGCAATTGAATTTAGCCTAATCGTCGCCACTTTCGTGAAGATTTTGAAACTAACATTAAGGAGGCAGATAGATCTATATTGTTGTATCCCTTCAGCCTCATTAACCTTAGGTAATAAAATAATCTTACCAAAGTTTAAGCGAAAAAAATCTAGTTGGCCAGCATGTAGGCAGCCAAACAAAAGTAAGAGATCCGGTTTGATGACTTCCAAGAAGTTATGATAAAACTCAATAGAAAAACTATCTGGACCCGGGCTTTATTGTGCTCCATTAGGAAAACCGCCTTTCTAACTTCCTCCTCTGAATAAGGGGTTGTTAGAAGGCTATTTTCCTCATGCGAGACCTGGATGTCATCTGTTCAGGACTCATCCATCGAAAAGTTTCCTTCCTCTAGGGCTCCAAACATTTTTTTATAATAATTAGTGATATAAGATTTAGTGATGTATGCATCCTGATACTACCAAGAAAATTATCCAAAAGTCAGAAAGCAACATAGCTTTCACATTAGCATCTAATAATCATATCATGCATGCTGACTTGGAAACAAAGCAGAAGGCTGTAGCAAAACAATACATCCATCAACCATTACTTAGACATCAGTTGTGCATAGCCAAAAGCTAGTCATCGACTAGAAACTAGTGTTTTGCAACCAAAAGGATCCAACAATATGGTAGACCACCGATCAATCTTACTCATAAAGGGCTAGAGTTAAGAGCAAGATCATCGCCAAGGTCACTAGCAATATCATTGTTTCCAACATTACCAACAAGATCAACGTTGCCACGTTTGCCAGCAGGATAATTGTCTGATAAGTATATATACACCCAACGGGTATTCTTGACCCATGCTGACAAGAAAACCTCGATGGACTGCAAATTCTGGCTTGCATAGATGCATCCCGACCGACATCCTCTCATAAGTGGCAACGGAATCTTCTTGAGCATGTCCGATAAAGGAGCATTTGGGTCCTTGGGGGCTACAATCTGTACTGGACTTGTAAGCATTTCTCGTATGCCTATCAAAGTACTTGTGAGCAGCACATCCATATCAGTGTCATCTTGTGATGCTTGAGATGATCTTGGCTTTGACTTTCTAGCTTTATCAATTTGTGGCGGTGGCAGAGTATTTGGCATTGCACTTTTTTTAACTTTTCTTGTTAGGCTTTAGAGCCCCAACATTGGACGAGGAAACTTAACTATTAGTTGCAGCAAGAGCAGACACCGCTTCACAATCATCACTATTTGTATCTAATTTATCTGAGTCATGACCCGTTGGACCCTTCGCTTCATCAAAGGTGGACATATCATTCATCATATCATCTTTTACCTTATCATCATTGTCAGTTTCAGCTGTAGAGAAAGGGTCTTGCATAAAAGAGCCATCTGCTGAGGAGCCACTAAATAATTCCTTCAACTTATCGTAGAACTAAATCGGTTTAGAGAGAATTCCACGTTCATTCGCCTATATGAATTGTATTGTTAGTTCCACATCAGTAATTGAACACTCGACAAATAGATAATTTGTATGAGATAATTACTGATAAGCCATCTAGAGTAGATTGAGAGCGCATCACTTGTTTGTTGACATCATGAAACTCACTGCCACTCTCATTGCTATATCTAGCAACTAGCCCCCATGTCTCTTTATGACGCCTAAAGTGATGATGAACTTGCTCGACACTATAAGAACAACCATATATACTTCTTATTTATTGCTGCTATGCAAGCGGTGTGATGCATCTTCTTGAATACTGCTTTAGGAGGCGTCTCAATGTACCAGTCAAGAAAAAACTCAGATATAGCTACATGCCAATTTATAGCTTTTTCCCTTGCATTCATATCACCTTTGCATTATTTCCCCTTACTGTTCATATTGCTTTCAGCTTCATCCATTTTATGAACTACAAGATGATACATGACATAAATAGTAATGACAGAACAAGGAAATAATGATAGCATCCATAATAAAAAATAATTATCACACAAACAACCAGATCCATTACATGATAGGAGCATCCAGAATATAAATTCACTGCCTTGCAAATAACCAAATCAAGTACATTCTAAGACTGTAAGACATTCTAAGACTGTAATGTCTACGTCGCCGACGCCACTGGACAATGGCCAACATTACATGCTTTAGATAAAAATTGGATACATGCTTTAGGAGTGTGGTGCACCACCGATCTAGTGATGGATCTCGTGGCCACCCCCAAAAATAGATGCTCACTATTGGCCTTTCCGACGGAAGACAAGAGGCGGAGGACATCGAGGCTCGATGGAGACGGGGGCGACGTTCTGATGGGACTGCGCCACGAGGAGGTGTGATCCAAACGAAACGACAATGGTGGCGGCGTGTTCGTGGGCGAGAGAGAGAGAGGAGAGATCGGGTGGGAATTGAAAGGGAGAGACGAGAGGCCGTGGGCAGTAATACGCAGTTGCTCGATCCCTCTAAGCCCAGGCAGTAGAATGGGCTGCTGGCGGCCCAATATACCACAGGCCTTCATTTCGGCCTCTGGAGCAGCAGCCCACAGGATAGTTGGGCCAAATTTCGCCCAGTGCGGCGCAAATCGCTTCCCAGACGAGATCAGACGGCCAGAAACTCTCAGATCGCGAAAATGGACTGTCGAAAATGCAAATCATTGAGAGAGCTTGATTTAGGCTCAGTTTTACTGTCCTTGATAAAGTACCGATTGCATCTGCCCGTTTACCGTCAGTAATTTTGAAAAAAGGTCCATGTGTTTTTTGTATTCAACCCACACTACAGTTTGGTCATGTGTTGATTGTGTTCTATTTTTCTTTCGCTCGGCTGGGCCTAAAGTCCATGGTTCTTACATCACACGCAGCGCCCTCGCGTTGGGCTTCGAGCATAGGTACTGGGCAGCCCACGGGATGTGTTTCATGCAGAGCTTGAGGCTCTTGCTCCAACATCATCAGCTACCGGGCCTCCCAAGCCGGCGAGACAACCCTGGATTCGTCCACCTCCGGGAATCGTCAAATGTAATGTCGATGGAGCTACTTCTGTGCATGGAGATCGAGCAGCAGTTGCGGCTGTTTGTCGGAATGAATATGGAAAATATTTAGGGTCTTCTTCGATCACCTGGGCAGGAATTTCAGACCCGGCGATTTTGGAGGCCTTAGCAGTGCGGGAAGGGTTGGCCATCGCTGATGATTTAATGCTTAATAAGATTCTGGTCTCATCGGATTGCCTTCAGGTAATTAATGATGTAAAGGCAAACACTGGAGGTGTACATCAGGCTATTATAAGGGAGATCAGAATTCGTGCACGAGATTTCAAGGAGTGCAATTTCATTCATGAAAGTAGATCAAGGAATCATGAAGCTGATAGTTTAGCGAAATATTCTTTGTACTTAGATACTGGTAGACATATGTGGCTACTTATGCCGCATGACTCTGTAATCATTCCCCCCCCCCCCCCCCGAACTAGTTGATCAATAAAGATTTTAGTTCCCTCAGAAAAAAGCAAAAATATTATGCCCCTATGGGGATTCGAACTGGAGAACGTGAAATCCAATTTGACGTTCTCTACGTCAAAATGTCTACGAAACGCACAGGGGCGAGATGAACGTGAAATCCAATTTGACGTTCTCTACGTCAAAATGTCTACGAAACGCACAGGGGCGAGATCAATCTGGTCGGGCTATCTCCTGCAGTACGCATCCGGTTTTGGGAACCTTCTAGAGGTTCTTAGCCGGTTTTTACTGGTTTAGGGACATTTCTAGAAGGTTCTTGAACCGGTTTTTCTTTTCCTTTTTTTATTATTTCTTTTTTCCGTTTCTTTTTTATTTTATTCTTTTTCGTTTCTTTTAGTTGTACAATTTAGAAAATTGTTCCAATGTTCAAAATTTGTTTGTGTTTCCAAAATATGTTCATTATTTTTACAATTTTAAAAAAATGTTCAAAGTTTCAAATTTTATTCGTGTTTTAGATTTATTTATGTTTTTGAAGTTTTAGAAAAATGATTCCATTTACATTTATTTCATATCTACAAAAAGTGTTTGTAATTCAAAATTGTGTGGGATATTCAGACTGCACCTAGTTTCAATTTTTTTCCTGGATTTCAGAATTTGTTGCTGTTTTAAATTTTTGTTCACCAATTCAAAAATGTTTTTGTTTTAAAAAATGTTTAGGATTTCAAAATTTGTTCTAGTTTTTAAAAAATCACCAATTCAAAAAAAGTTCGTGCTTTTAGGAAAATGTTCTGGAATTTTCAAAATATTTTTGTTTTTAAAAATGTTGTCAAAATTTACAAAAATGTAGCGTTTTAGCAATATTTTCGACTTTCAAAAGATGTACCTTTTTTCAAGTTTTTTGTACAAATTGAGAAAATGTTCGCTTTTTTGAAAATGTTCGGGAATTCAAAAAATACAGTTTTAAAAGTTGTTTTGAAATTTGAAAATTGTTCGCGTTTGGCAAATTCCTTAATTTCGAAAGAGTCATAGAAATTTGAATATTTTTTTTTCAATTTCTTAAGTAATGTTCAGTTTACGCCACTGCTCGTGGTTGTTTTTCTACGTGGTGGTATGTTTTTGTCAACAAAACTCTGAAGCCGTACTGGCTAGCAAGGATAGTGCACCAACAGGAGATCCACGGTTCGAATCCCACCTTGTGTGCGTTGTTGTTTTTGGGCTGGCCCAGTCAGGCGCGTCCTGTGCAAAAGGACGCCCTTTTCCGGCAAATAGGAGCTCCCCTGGGGGAACACCACGAACCCAGCTCTGCCTCACTTACCAATGCGGCAAGCAATTTTATTTTAGAAACAAGCATATCTATTACTCCCTTCGTCCGAAAATAGATGAACCAACTTTGTATTAACTTTAAAGTTAATACAAAGGGCGCGGCCACCGCCTTCGCGTCTACTATTAACCTGTCTATGCTGCAACAAGAGAGATGGAGAGTGCGCGTACGGACGAGCGCTCTCCACCTCCGTCCCGGCCAGCCACACCCCGTGCCCCGCCGGCGGCGGACCCCCTCAGCCCCTGCCGTGCTTCGTCGCCGCCCCTTGGGCTGGACTTCACCGACAGTCCTCTCTCCTCCCCTTCTCCATCCCCTCCTATCGCTGCTGCTACCTTCAAAGCTGCGCTGCTGTCTACGCCGGCCTACTCAGCGGCTGGCACACCCCATGCCTGCCCCTCTGCCACCACCACCCACCTCTCCTCCGCTTCGAGTGCGTTCGATGGTGCGCTTCCACGCGCGGGCGGCCGGCTAGTCCCCTCCCCGGGGCTGCGCAGCGGAGTTCGCGGCACGCCGTCGCCCTCGGGTGCCATTCATGGGGGCCTGCCACCCTCTGTTGCGCCCGCGCCCCCACCCCCCGCGCTCCAAGCCGCATTGAAGCTTTGTCTGTGCACGGGAGTAAACGCTCCTGGAAAAGGCTGAGCCGGGCTCAGCGTTTGGATGAGATGCGTCATGCTCACGGCGGCTTTAATGGTCGTGCCATGCCACGCATCCCCGGCCTCTCCTCCTCGACGCCCTTCCTCTCCCTTCTTAAGGAGAGGGCTGATGGTCACTGCTTCAAGTGTCTCTCCCCCCTCCACCGTGTTCGCAGCTGCACTGCCTCTGCCCCCTCCTGCTTCCTTTGCGGCGTCTCCGGCCACAAAGCGCGGAACTGCTCCGTTGTCCCAAAGCCGCCTGTCCAGTGCCGTGTTGTGTTCCCTCCTGGGCACCCCAACTCCTCCCGCCTACATCCCTCCACGCGCCTGACCTTCCCCAGCGACCACCCTGTCTCGCTTCGCCAGCCGGTGTCCGCTCGTATCTCACTTCCCTCCCCTCCTCCACCGGGCTCCTCTTGCCTTCCACACGCCGTTTCATCTGCCGGCTCGTCGATTCTTGGGCCTGTGCCTTGCTTTCCTGCGCGCGAGGCTCCCCCTGCTCCATCGCAAGTGCCAGTCATGGACTCGGCTCGGATCCCGGGCGATGCCGAGAACCGCCCTGAGTTCGTCTCCGGCGTGGCTCCCTTCACGACGGTGATGCACTCCGCCGAGCACTTCTGCGAGCGCCACGGTGCCATCCTCGTCACCCTTGGCAACCGGCCGCGCCTGTCCGTCGGGCAGGTTTGCGACGCGATCGCGCGCCGCTTCGCCCTCGCCCCCGGCTCTTTCTCCATCACCATGCTGGCCCATGTCGGTGACTTATTCGTCCTCTTCAACGATGCCGTGGTGCGCAACGTCGCCACCAGCATGCCGGACTCCCTACGTGTGGGCGCCGCCTCGCTTGGGTTCCGCCCTTGGACGCGGTTCATTGGCGCGTCCCTTGCGCCGCTGCCGTACCGGGCTCGCATCTGCCCCGAGGGCGTGCCAGAGCACGGTCGCCACCTCGAGTCGGTGGCCGTCCTCTTCAAGAACAACTGCCTGATGGACTGCGTCGACGACATCCACCCCACTGACCAAGACGCCGCCTGCTTCTGCGTCTGGATTTGGACGGCTGATCCGGAGGGCATCGCTCGCCGTGGCTCTTTGGGCCTGGAGGAGCGGCCGCGCGCTGCGTCGCCGCTGCTTGACTTCCCCGAGTTAGGCATCTCCGAGCAGCCGCCGTCGCATGAAGGCCCGGCGAACGTCCTGTCGTACCCGATCCTGCTGCACCTTGACAAGGTGTGGGACTACTCGCCTCGCTCCCCCGTCTCCGGCGCCAGCAGCCACTCCGCCCAAAGCGGCATCCCAAGCAGCATCTCCGACGGCGACGACGTGCTCCCACGCAAGCGCTCCCTCGGCTGGCGCTATGCGTACGAGGACAACCCCAGGCATCTTTCGCGCCGCCCTGCTCACCTGCGCCTCGGCCCGCGACGCCGCGACCACTCTCCGGATGATGGTGCTAGCGGCGGCTCGGCGGGTGGCCGGCATGCACCTCGTCGCACCCTCCACGGTGCTGGCTCTGCTGCTTCGCTCGGTGGAGCGAGCGGCAACGCCGGTGGCCACTACGCCGGCAACATCGGTTGGCGGCGCCGTCAACATGCACCCTCTCACGACGTCAACGGCGCCATTGACGGAGAGGTAACGGCGTCCCCTTCGTCCGTCGCCGCTCCCCCAGTCTTGAAGGGCACGGCCAACGCGTTGCCTCTCCCTGCCTTGGAGAGCACGGCCAACGCGCAGTGCGATGGCGCTGCACTGCCGCGCCCTGACACGCGTGCCCTGCCTTGCAGCTCCCTGCCTGTCTCGAGCCCAGCACCGCTTCTGCCTGCCTTCCCTCTCCTGCAGTCCGGCTTGCAACCTTTTGTTGCCATGGCTTCTACGCCTCCTTCCCTTTCTGGGCAACCTACGCCTGCTTGCTATGCCGCCCCTCTGGTGGCCTAGCCCCTGCCCTCGCTGTCGCTGCCTTGCCCCACACTGCTGCTGATGCGGTCGCCGCGCCCACGCTGCCGCTCTCTCATACATTGGCTCCTAGCGCTGAACTAGCTGCTGCTGACTGCTCCATGCATCTGCTCGGCCAGGAAGCTGACAACTCGCTGGTAAACCCTGTTCCCGGCTTCATTGGGGACGCGCCAACAGGCCTCTCCCTGGGCCTATCGGCATGTCTAGCCCGGCCCATGTTGCAACCCCCACCCCACGCAGCCCACCTACTGCTACAGAGAGAACATCTGCTCCCCAGCCCACTGGGCCTCTTGCCAATGCTGCTGATGCTGCTATTTCGCCCACCACCATGCTGGATCCGCCTCTCCACCCCGTGTCATCCTCTGCTGCGCCGTTCCTCACTGCCATTTGCGCTGAGATCCAGCCTCCACTCATCGCCTCCCCTCCGGCGACTCGTACGCTGCCGCAGCCGGCGGCCACCCCGGCCAGATGCACCAGTCGCCGTCTCGCTGGGCAGCCTGCCGCCGGCCTCTCCACCATCGAGCGGGCCCGCAGCGTGCTCCGTAAGAAGTGGGGAATCGCCGGCGACCTCGACGACAAAGCCACCGAGGAGGCCATGATGCAGAACTTCATCGACATGTTCAAGGAGCCGCTCAGCGCTGACGAGATTGAGGCGGTCAAGGCCCTCTTCTCGTCGGTCCAGCTGACCAAGGGGAGGCCAAGCTCCAAGGGCCGCCCAGCCGCCGTTCGCCGGCTGCGCGACCGGCACGGTTCTGCCGCTTAGGTGGGCCTCTGGTTCCTCGTCGACCTCCTCGCCATGCCTGCCTCGACTCCATGCTCGTAGCACCGCCAACCGGTCTCTGCAGTTGTATCTGCCATGTACTTTGTGCTAGTTCTTCTTCTGCTCTGTTCTTCTTCAGTTTCCCATATGGGCTCTTCTCCGTCAGTCATGTACCCCCAAGTCCAGTTGTTTCCCGATGAGTGAGCACAACTGTACCATCCTAAACTGGAACGTCCGAGGCCTCAACAATCCCGCTCGTCGCCAGGTTGTCCGTAACGTCGTTACACAAACTCGTTCCACTGTAATCTGTCTTCAAGAAACTAAGATTGCCAACATTGATCGCTCGCTCGTTTTAGAGCTGCTGGGAAGCAACTTCGCTGACTCATTCCGCTCCCTCCTAGCCGATGGCACCAGAGGGGGTATCCTCCTGGCCTTCTCGTCAGATTATTTCAACATCATTAACTCCAGTGCCACCACCAATACTATTTCTGCCTCCGTCTCCATGCGCGCCTCATCTGCCTCATGGAGCATCTCTGCGGTTTATGACCCTCAAACGGATGCTGACAAATTCAGTTTCATCTCTGAACTGTGCTCTCTCAAAGTATCCATGCTTCCCTCTTGGGTTCTCCTTGGGGATTTCAACCTTCTCTGTCGAGCCGGTGATAAAAGCAACGGTGCCATCAATAGGCGCCTTATCAACAGCTTCCGTTGGGCGCTGAACTTCCTTGAGCTTGACGAACTGCGCCTCCATGGTCGCCGTTACACTTGGGCTAGCACTTGCCCGCAGCAGACCAAAACAAAGATTGATCACGTCTTCTGCTCAACGGAATGGGGTCTCCTCTTCCCTGAATGCCACCTCCGTGCAACTTCCTCTTCCATCTCGGACCACTGTGTTATGCTCCTCACGGGCCAAATCAATCACAAACGGTTCTCGGGGTTCCGTTTTGAGAATTATTGGCTGAAGCTTCGAGGGTTCAGAGAAATTGTTGCTGATTCCTGGCAGACGCCCGTGCTTCACGTCGACCCCATGTGGAGGCTGCACCTCAAGCTGTCCCGCCTGGCCAAATCCCTACGGCTGTGGAGCCGCCACCGCGTGGGGAACATTGCCTTGCTATCTGCCATCGCTGAGCTGGTGATCCTGGGCCTCGACTCAGTGCAAGATGGCCGCCATCTATCCATTGCGGAAATGGCTCTGCGGCTGCACTTGAAGCACAAGGTTCTCGGTCTATCAGCCATCCAGCGAGTGCGGATCCGGCAAAGATCGCGCATTCTCTACCTCCGAGCCAATGACGCCGACTCCAAACTTTTCCACATCAAGGCCAACGGCCGCCGCCGGCGCAATTTCATCCCTGTCCTTGACTCTGGAACTGCTATGCTCACCTTGCAAGACGAGAAGCAGCTTGCGCTCCTTCATCACTTCAACAGCACTCTCGGCACTCCATCCCGCAGGGGGTGCACGATCAATTGGGAGTACCTAGGGATGCCAAGACATGATCTCTCTGCCCTGGAGGTGGATTTTTCGGAGGAGGAAATCAGGACTGTTGTGTTTGACATGCCGTCTGGGAAAGCTCCGGGACCGGACGGATTCACGGCTGACTTCTTCAAATGCTGTTGGGATACCATTAAGGGTGATCTCATAGCTGCTATCAACCAGCTTTTCTGTCTCCGGGCCAACTGTTGGAACCTGCTAAACTCGGCCTTCATCACCCTCCTGCCTAAGTCGTCTGATGCGGTCAGAATTAAGGACTTCAGGCCCATTAGCCTAATGCACTCCATCGGCAAGATTGTGTGCAAGCTGCTCGCTAACCGGTTGGCTCCTTTCCTGCATCAGATTGTGCCCCACTCGCAGAGTGAATTCATCAAAAGCAGAAGCATTCACGACAACTTCATGTATGTCAAGAACACGGTTAAGATGTTGCACCGTTGTAAGGAACCGGCCCTTCTCCTCAAGCTCGACATTGCTAGTGCGTTTGACTCTGTATCCTGGAGATATATGTTCGAGCTCATGTCTGCGACCGGATTCGGCCCCCGGTGGTGTGACATCATGGCACTCATGTGGAGTTCTGCTTCTTCCCGGATAATGGTTAATGGGCAGCTTGGTGCTCCATTCTTTCACCAAAAGGGGCTCCGACAGGGAGACCCAGTGTCACCGATGTTGTTCACTCTGGCAATTGCGCCCGTACACTGGCTCCTGGAGAAGGCTGGCTCGGTTGGTGCCCTATCTGTGCTAAGGTTGCCCCCCTCCAGGCTGCGGATCAGCCTTTATGCTGACGACGCTGCACTTTTCATCGCTCCAACTCCGCAGGAAATTGAAACCACGAAGGAGATCCTGAGGGTTTTTGGCTCTGCCTCCGGACTTATGGCCAATGTGCAAAAAAGTGCCTTCTTCCCAATTGCATGCGAGAACATTGATCTGCCCTCTTTGCTGCATCAGTTCCCCGTGCCTCTGGCTCAGTTCCCATGCAAGTACCTCGGCCTACCTCTTCACTTCAACAAGATCACCCGGGCTGACATTCAGCCAACTCTGGACAAGATGGCTTCCAGGTTGCAGATTTGGAGAGGCAGGCTGCTCTCTGGTGACGCTCGCCTCAAGCTAGTAAACTTGGTGCTCTCTGCAATTCTTGTTCATCTCCTATCTATTTTCAAACTGGATGGTTGGGCGATTAGGCAAATGGATAAGCTTCGCAGGAACTTCCTTTGGCGTTCTAAGCCGGATGCCGACAAGGGCCTTGCTCTCATCAACTGGAGCACAGTTTGCCGTCCCAAGAGGCTGGGAGGCCTTGGAGTACTAGATCTGAATCGGTTCAGTAGAGCTCTTCGCCTCAGATGGAAGTGGTACGAATGGACTGACAAGGACCGGCCCTGGACGGGCACTGAGATCCCGTGTGACAAGGATGATCCTGCCCTCTTCTCTGCTTCCACGGTGGTTACCATTGGGAATGGAAATTCTGCCAACTTCTGGAATGATAGATGGTTGGATGGACATGTGCCACGGCTCCTTGCTCCGGAGATCTTCAAGCTATGCTCCCGCAAAAACCTCTGTGTCTTTGATGCTGTCTCAAACAAGAAATGGTTGCTGGGCCTCCAGATCTCTGACATCTCGCAGCTCAGGCAGTTTGTTGCCCTCTGGACTCGGGTGCAACAGGTAATTCTGGACCCCCTTGCCTCTGACTCCATCTCCTGGGTCTGGAACAGCTCCCAATCCTACTCCGCGTCCTCGGCATATCAATGTCAGTTCCTGGGCTCTGTCTCTCCAGCTCAACTTGATAAGATGTGGACAGTACAAGTGGAAGCCAAGTGCAAGTTCTTCATGTGGCTCTGGCTATGGGGTCGTATCCTCACAGCCAATAACCTGGCTATACGTGGAATCCCACACGATGACATCTGCAGCTTCTGTGATCAGGATGATGAGACGCCCTACCACCTAATTCTTGCTTGCCCGTTTGCTCGTACGATCTGGATTTTGGTGGGAAACGACCTTGCCATGCCCATTCTTGCCACCAACGCTCAGATCGCTGTCTCAATCAAGCACTGGTGGGACGACTTGACTTCAGGCCTCCCGAGAGCTACAAAGAAGGCGGCCATCTACACTGCTTGGAACACCTGGAAGGAACGGAACCGCCGAGTGTTCGAGCACCATTCGCTCCAGGAAGCTGCTATCCTTCATCTCATCAAGCAAGACATCTACATCGCCTCCAGCTCCGCTCGGTGGCTATCTGATGTAGAAAACTACCCGCCTCCAGAGTCGGACTGATTGTTGTAATATCTTGGTGCGGGTCACCCTAACCCCAATGTGTGTACCGTGACATTTGTATTTCTTTTACTCCTTCTTAATATATTAAGGCAGCCGAACTGCCGGTTCCTCCAAATAATACAAAGTTGGGTCGTCTATTTTGGAACGGAGGGAGTATGTTTTATATTGAAAGAAGCGCTAACGCCACACAGCTCTATTGGGCCTCGGCCTGTGCTCTAGCTGCTGGAACAACTCCATCGGCGTGGGATCATAAAAAAACCGATATTCCAATTAAAACCATGACTATTTTGTCCTGAATAATCCCACCTCGCTACGCAAAATTGATTCTCATCAATTTACATTCGTCCAACACCGTTGGCTACTGTGAGCTAACTAAACGGATGATAGCAATATAGACATGGGCATTTCCCTGTATGCTACTAGATGTACGGCAAGGCGTATGCGTTTAATTCCTTGCTGATATGATTTATTTATTTATTGAGACAGGCTCGGGATGCTCGGGGGAAACCCTAGATCTGGGTCTTCCGGATCGGACGATGATGGCGTTTTATCGTTTTCCCTCCTAGGGGCATCGTTTTGGAGCAAGTGATGGCCGGGGTGATGGTGGAGCGGTACTTCATCTCACACATTGATGGCGGCGGAGATCGGCGGCATGGCGCTGTGGAGGCTCGGCGTCCGATGCGCGGAGATGGACTCGCGCAGGAGGAGGTAGATGTCTGGCGTCATGGTGACGTTGATGGCAGAGTGGCCAGACAAGGTAGAAGCCTCAATATGATCTGAAGACGGAATTGTGGAAGATGGCAGCGACGACACACGAGTGCGTCTGACCGGATTGTGCCCTAGACCCGATATGTGGCTCGGCTGGGGCTTCCGGCTTTTGATGTTAGGCTTAGGTGAGTGGTTTGGGTAGTGGACCAGCTAGCACCCCTTCATCATATGGATAGGAGTAGCGGCATATGTTGCCAAGATGGTGGATTCAGGTATATTGTTTGTAATACTTTGTAAGGTCCTCGAGAATAATCAATAAAGTGGCCGTATGCATCTCCCAAATGCAGAGGCCGGGGGTCATCCTCCTTTTCTAAAAAAAATTGAGACTTGGCGTGTGGCTCCCTGTTGCCGGATGTTGCATTATTGGTCACCTTCGTGGGTGGGAGAAATAACATTTTTTAATCAAATCCGTAACTAGGCGTTGTGCGAGCACATAACCCATAATTTTCTCTCCGTTACAACAACGCATGGGCATATGTGCTATTAATACATCAAAACATCGATTAGAGCATCCCTAGCCGTTCTGCCCCCTAGGGGCTTGAAATATCGCCGCCTGGGGGTGCGCCAGCAAAAATATCAGCTTGGGGGCGATCGGTGTCGGTTTATCAAGATGAGGATTTTGTCACGGAAAGTGGTCTCGGATGCACTAGCAACTAACTCTTGTAAAAAGTATCGTCATATATCTACAAGAGACACCTGTCCCCTATGCGCGAAGGATAAGGAGTCCAACTTCCATGCCCTAATTACATGTGATCATGGCAGGAAGTGTGGCGACAGATGAGGATGGTGTGGAGCTTACCACGCCAAGAACTGCTGCAGGATACAGGGCAGGACTGGTTACTAAATGTGTTGACAAACTGTGATGAGTTTATGAGGGCATGTGTGATCATGCTGATTTGGCACATTTGGTCTCTCCGGTCAGATTTGGCTCATGGCAAGGAAGTGCCTTCAGTGGCTACAACAGTTTCATATTTGCAGAGTTACATGCAGAGTCCTTAGATCTATCCAGAAAATATTCTACAGAGGAGATTATCAAAGGAAAGATGCCTATGTGGCGGGAGGAGCCGGCTGTCGCGCGGAAGGAGGCCATAGCTCAACCATGGCCGAAGCCACCACCGGGGAAGGTGGCCCTATCTGTTGATGGTGCCTTCCTACAATCGGATGGGTCAGCAGCGGCAGGGATGGTATTGAGGAGACATGATGGGAGTGTAATCTTCTCGGCATACCGGTGCATCTTTAACTTTAATAAAGCTTTGGAAGCGGAGTTGCATGCGCTAATGCAAGGTATGGCGTTAGCTATCCAGCATTGTGAGCTACCTATCATTGTCCAGTCGGACTCTTCTGTCGCCCTTTCCGCCTTGACTGGCGACAGTTTATCTAGATCTGCCTACGGGCATTTAGTTGCTGAGATTCGTCATCTTATGGTAGATAGAGTTTTCATTCCCTCGAAAATTAGTCGTGTGCAAAATAGGGAAGCAGATCGTTTGGCCCTGTATAGTCGTACAGAAAGTACTACTGCTGTATGGCTTGGACGAGGTCCATCGTGTATTGAGGATCTCTTGCCTCCTGATTGTAACCCTATCCCTATGGAATAAAATTCTTCTACCAGCGCAAAAAAAAACTAGACGATTTCCGTTGATATTTGTACATAAACTTAAAAACATGAATTTAAAACTAACTTAAAACAACCAGTACGCCTGGCACTACTACCCCGCCCGCCTTCTACATGCCGAGGAGCATGTAGAACCGGGTGTAGTCGTCGTCGCCGCAATCGTGTGTGCCTTCGCCGTCCCTGCTGCACCCCTGACCAGCGTCGCCGATGCGAGGGGGTTGGATGGCCCGGGCGGCGATCTCCTCGAGGGCGCGGCGCTAGCACTCCACCTGCTCGCGGACGTAGTCCGCCTTCGCCCATTTAAGGGCGGTATCGTCGCGGCGGCCATGTCCGCGTGCTCCTTCTTCACGGGGAACAACCCCGGCTCGGTCTTCGGCCTGACGAGCCGGGAAGAAGAAGGAGACGGGCGGCCGCCCTCGTGGATGACAAGGGCGCCGCCGCAGGTGCGGCGCCCGAGCGACGTCTCCTGTGGCTCCGGCTTGACGGGGCGGAGCGCCGGCAAACCGGAGGAGAGGGAGCCAGAGCCCGACGACGAGGAGATCGCCGTCTCCATCCGTCCCGGCATCCAGGAGCTGCTGCGATGGCGCGAGGTGGGGGGCACCGGGTACTCCAGGCGCGGCGTGTTGCCGGCCTCGGTGCTCGAGGACGGCTTCGAGGGTGCGGCCAGGGACGCCCCACCATCGACGCCGCCCCTCGGAGTTGTGGCGGCCGCGGGGTTCGATGCCGTTCGAGGAGGCGAGTTGGTCGGTGTGGCGTCGTTCGAAGTACGCCGTCCACAGCGTGTTGCTGTCAGGGGCGTACCTCGGCTGGTTACGCACCTCCTCCATCAGCGAGGACTAGATGCGGGTGATCTCGGCGCGCCGGTGGGCTCAAGTGGCGCCGGCGCTCAGCTTCCACGTGCTCGCCACCCGCATGTCCGACGGTGCCGGGTAGTCGGCCTCGTAGAGGTGCCGTGCCTCGTCCTCGTGCAGGTGACGGCGACCGAAGCCATTGGCCGCCGCGCCGTCGCCTGGGTAACGATCGGCCATGCTCGTCGGCGGGGAGAAAGGGAGAGGAGAGGCGAGCTCGGTCGAGAGGGGCGTCGGCGGCGAGAGGAGGAGCCGTGGCGAATGGAGTGTGTGTGCTCCCCGGTGAGGGAGGGACGACTTTTTATAGCCGGGCTTGGGCGGTGGGAGCGGCCGACGTGTGTACGCGTGGCGGGCTCGGGCAGGACGCGCGTCGCTGCGCCTTCACTGCGCTGCCCGTGAGGCATCAATGGAGGCTGACCGGCGCGGTAGCCTTGGCATTGATTCCCCAGTGGAACCAAGGTGATAAGGACGACGATGCGCCGGGGTTGCTAACTCGGCGGGCCTGCCGTTCTTTCGCTTCAAAAACGGTTCCCCCGGCGCCCCCTAGCGCGCCGGGTTCGGCCTGGGTCCCTCGGCGCAAGTTTCGATTCTAACCGGCGAAAATTAGGTTCTTAAAGACACGAATGAGCCTTTTATCGCCGGCGCTGAAAAATGACCTTGAAGGGGCCTGTTGTAGGCGCAGCTGGAGATGCTCCTAGACTCCTACCCGTGGCTACGGTCACCCGCCGGCATCCAGCCTCAGTACTCAGCGCTGTGCTGATTGTGCGAGAGGACAAGTGTCTCCATGTCAGCATTACTAGCACACCTCGGCGTTCACGTCGGCTCCACCTCACGCCCCCTCTGCCGCGCACCTGTCGGTGAGCGAAACACGCGGCTGCCATGCCGTCAGAGGTAAAAGACAAGATGCATGAGCCACGTGCTGCTCGCGCCACGGAATCCACTGTGGTAAAAAGAAGCAGATGAACAGAGCTGTCGTCTCCATGTCCGACCTTTTTCCTCCCTGACTCATCATCTTTCTCGTGAAAAAGCGGCTCTGCACTGTCACTCGTCTCGTCAAGGCCTTGTTGCTGATCAGTGATCACTCATCTCGGTCTCGATTCTACTGCACTTGACAAAAAATGAAAAATGAAAAGTAACACGGAGATTGGGGAAGAAAACTATGGCGATTGCTGCTGTGAACTTGACAAAAAAAGAGAACTATGGCGATTGCTGCTGTGAACTTGACTCGGAGGCCTAACATAAATTATTACTTCCCTAACAATAACATGAACTGAACGAATGTAGGAGTACTGTGCACGGGTGCTTCCAACCAATCCAATTCTATGTACATGATCTCCTCTTTTGTACTCGATATACTCTCCCTCCTCCCCCACCTCCAACCAGAAATAACACGAGAAGAAAGAAGAAGAAGAAGAAGAAGAAGAAGAAGAAGAAGAAGAAACACTGAGAAATTGACGGCTGTGGACTGTGATTCATTAACACCTAATTATCCGGGGCTCAAGGAGCCCCTTGCTACCTCACCGCTGCGTGGCTCGCGGCGGCGGGCTTGCCGCCGCACGCGGTGGCGTTCTTCTTGAGGTGCAGCTTGGCCGCCCGGAGCAGCTCGCCGAACCTCTTGATGCTGACGGTGACGTTCTGCCGGTCCATGTACACCTTCTTCATCTCCCACCAGCCCTGGCTGCTGATGACGGAGGGGTCCTGCACGACAGTGCTGTTGAGCCCGTACTCGGCGGCCAGCGAGCTCTCCTCGGGCGCCACCCGGTACTCGAGGTACTCCAGCCCGAGCTGCTGCGCCGGCTTGCCGTAGAAGGACTCGGCGGCCCAGTCGAGCCCCACGGGCACGATCTGGAGGAGCACCGTCCCGGGCCGCATGAAGAGGAAGTGGGTGACCGCCGCCCCGTGCACGGCCACCATGGCGTCGGCCGAGGCGAGCGCCGCGTGGATGACCGGGAGCGGCGTCTGGCGCCGGAGGTTCATGACGTGCGGCGCGAAGCCGGCGCGGCGGCAGGCGGTGACCACGTGCGGCAGGTTGAGGATCACCCGGTTCTGCTTGCGGATGAAGATGAGCATCTTGGGCTTGGCGGCCTTGGCGTGGTCGACGCACGGCCGGGACGGAGTCGCGAGAGGGAGCGGCAGCGGCGCCGACGATGTCGCCGACGGCTTCCCGCTGTAGCCCTGGTGGAGGAGCGCCTGGAAGTCCTTGATGCTCTTGCCTGCAAGCACGTGCAGAGATCCACGATATATATTAGCAATTGCATCAGTTCACTTACAGGTGCAGTTAATGTACTCCTAAACAAGGAACCCTAGTACTGTAGTATGACACTGTAATTGGGAAAGCAATTAAAAAGATTCACTTATTAACTGCGTTCCTTTCACTTATCATTATCAACTCCGTTTTATTCACCAAGTCCACGACATCAGCAGTGGTGCTGACATAGTGACATACCTCTCCGTTTCTAAATATTTGTCTTTTAGAGGTTTCAACAAGTAACTACATACGGAGCAAAATGAGTGAATCTACACTATAAAATATGTCTATATACATCCGTATGTGGTAACCATTTGAAATCTTAGAAAGACAAATACTTAGGAACGGAGGAAGTACTATCTAGTGTGAACAAATCAGTTTATCTGAGAGCTGCAGTCCGAAGTTGTGAGCGGGGCCTTGAACGTTCCCGTAAAAGAGGCGTTCCTAGACGCATCGCATTTCCCCAAAGAAGAAGACCAAACTTTTGCTGCTCATGTGACGGCGAGCGTCGTCGCCTCTCTACCTGCCTCGAGCTCGAGACATGGACCGAGCCAATCGCTCTCCATCAAATCCTACAAGGAGTATACATACAGTACAATGCACACTCCAAACACGTACTCCCTCCGTTCGGAATTACTTGTCGTAGAAATGGATGTATCTAGACGTATTTTAGTTATAGATACATTCATTTTATCCATTTTCGAGACAAGTAATTTGAAACGGAGGGAGTACGTGTAAACCCTAGCTATCTACACTTGAGAGCACGCAGACTAGCCACCTACAACTGGTCATAAGGCAGACATCAAATTATACTACTGCACTAATCAGCAGCTAGCCATCAATCATAGTCTAGTAGTGCTAGGTTATGCATGTCAATCACCAACCGGCCTATGGAAAACAGCGGCATGTAAACCCCTTTTGAATGTGCATTCCTCCCGATCCAGCTACGCAAATGGTCCACCCCATGCATTTCCGCGTCGCACCCCGAGATTGACTGGCCAGGCCCCGGCCTTTATTAACAAACGGACAGCTGGCCTCCGCTGCCTGCCGACGGCGCCTTTGCGTGCCCCGGTAGCCTCCGCCGCACGACGGGTTATTCCACGCCACGGCCAACCATCCGCGACCTACGCGAGATCTGAGAATGACGCAACGCCACTCCCGGATGTTACCATTGGCCAGCCCGGCTGCCATGCATGGAGTACTAGTTTTGCTCCAAGATCCAAGCCCCAAGTCAACTCTTACGTAATCCCCATTGTCAGCCAGCTAGTCAAGCATATGATTAACCCTCAACTAGTTGCTTGGGGGTACACAAGAGACTAGTAATTCAGAAGACAAAACTTGAAATACACAATACAGAAGTGCTGTGTCAGTGGGATCCATGCCAGAGATAATCGGATAAACGTTGAGATCGTGCAAAAGCTTTCTTCCAATCTACTCCCTCCGTTCTTTGTACTAACTTAAGTGGGTACGGAGGGAGTATAATGAGTGCCACTACTCCATTTTGACCAAGTGTGTGCAAACCCAGAAACCCTGCGGACGCAAACTCACCGACAGAAAAGTTGCACAAGTAAATAAATGCCATACCCCACCCCTGTAATTACTGCCTACCAAGTCTCTAGACTCACCACCCTTCTCCTTTCCCTTTTTAGCCTTCCTCAAAGGCCTTTTGCGGCACCCCAAATAAGTCCTCGCCTCCTTTCATTAAAGAGTTGGTTCCAGGGGCCTTTGCCGGTCAAAATCTGGAGCCTCTTTGCCTTGGTGGCCACAGTTATAAAATCGACTTTAAAAAAATTCCCGACCTCCAGATCACATGCATTCCCTTCTTTCGTTCTGCTTTAGTACCTGTGTAGATAGATAGATAAAAACCACGGGCCACTCAGCACTTGTGCATTCCTTTTCTTTTGCTTTGGATCAGCCACTACCAACCATCCATATTTTTTCTCTCAGTCCAGTAGTGTGATAATTGCAGTGCATCCATTGCCACTCCTAACACTGAACCACTAAACCCACAGACAGAGAAAAGCAGAGATTCAGGCCCAACTACGTGTGGCACCTCCCATACGTCACCCCGGCCGTGGGCTGTAGTGGTACTGTAGAACGGAGGCATCACCACGTACCATACGGCTGTAGAGGAAGCATGACGGAGCACGAAGCCGTTCGGGTGCTGCTCGCCCTTCTTTTCTCTCTAGTATATCACGCATGGTCCCTCCCAGCTCGAGCTTAGTACTACGTACATCTGTCACCCTCCCCTCCCTTGCACCCACGCTCGACTCGACGCTCCCACACACACACATCACCAGAGACTCTATCAGGCCTGTCAAAAGATAAACGAAACCAAAGGCGCATGTCGTGACGCTTTCGCCCGATCGGCTGACAGCAATGCCGTACCCGCCGACGCGCATCCGCGAGGGAGAGAGCAGCATTCCGTCAACCGGCGGCCAGCGACGAATAACTAATCATCCGGTGGGACGGGCCGATTAGGACATACGCGCGTGAGGCCTAGCGCTACGGCATGGTGGTGCTGTTCGCAGGGCCGCCCGGCGCCTCCGAGTCCCTACATGTCCTAGTCAAACCCACGGCCTATATCTCCTCTCTTATCACCAGCATTCCGATGTATCTTCTCAGCGGCCAAGAGCCTAACACCGCTGTCGCCATGCTACTAAACGAATGATCTCCCTGTCATGGCTCTCTCCCATCATCAATTAAAATGGGCGATGCAACGACGTCGCCGGGGGTGGATTAGGACAAAGGAGACGTACGGGTGCTGTTTTTTCCGTGCTCTTGTTCAATCAACCAGCTATTTCGTGCAATCTATCAATCAAAGAAATTAATTGATACCCATGACGTTACTATCAAGAGATAATACTAGAGTGTGTGTGTGTGTGTGTATATATATATATATATCGCACGATGCCTTCTGCAGGGCTCATACTAGAGTGTGTGTATATATATATCGCACGATGCCTTCTGCAATTGGGGAAGGATCCGCAAGCCTCATGCTGCCGCTCCTCTTGGCCGCTAGAGGACACGAGACGACACGAGGTGTAAATACATACAGGGGTA
Organism: Triticum aestivum; assembly: GCF_018294505.1. NCBI lineage: Eukaryota > Viridiplantae > Streptophyta > Magnoliopsida > Poales > Poaceae > Triticum > Triticum aestivum. Next base: position 337,623,269 of record NC_057796.1, read on the forward strand.
GTACCCAAACCGGGCACCGCATGTGGGCGTAAAAGAAGAGAAAATTTATGACACTGCCCCTATCCCCATTGCACATGCACTACGCCAAGAGAGAGACGCATGCTTAAACGCCTGGTAGTTCGATTTATAGAAACAAACACAAGCTAGCAACGCCCGATCGATATGGTAAGTGCGGCCCCGACACGAGGTAGGTAATTCTTTTTGCACAGGCACGCCCCCGCACCTACATCTACATGCCCGATCCGTCGAATCCAACTATTCTATGCGCATCTCCAATTCTGTTCTCTGACACGCTGATTTACTATTACCACGATCTGAACGAGTAACGTGCTCAGCTCCTCTAATCTACTACTGTAATTTAGCAGTACCATCTAGGAGTAGTTTATGGGTACAGCAGACCTAAGATCTGGCCCAACAGCGGGAGGATTAGTACTGCACTGCACTGCGTGTCGTACTGGCCGGTACATGGGTGTTTATGGGGCTATAAATGAATGGGCACATTACAGTACAATAACTCGGCGTCGGCGAGATTAATTTAAAAAAAAAATTGTCGGCGAGATTAATTGGAACCAACTACAACTGGGCTGCCAAGCCCAACGTGGAGGTGGGTACTGCGCCTTCCTTCGTGGAGCCCTCCTCGCATTTCCTGCCCTGCCCTGCCCTGCCCCATAAATAAATAATCGACGTACAAATCTCACCTAATATTTTATAAACCCATAACTAATTCCTCTGCTCTGCTCTGCTTTAATTCAAAAAATTGGAATGCACTGGCTGTGAACTCCTGTCACCACGCCATCCCAATTAAACTAACCCACTTGCGCAAGTAACTTTACTCTACTCGCAGTATATTAATTAACCAAAGTGTACTAGTGGAGTAGTGGCGCGCATTGACAATGCTGCACGAGCATTGCGTGCCCGGCCCCTGTCTATCTGCAGGGAAACGGAACGGGCGGGAGTAATAAATGGACCACCGGCAGTACGGCCAGTTACTTGCGATATTACCGGCGGACGATGTTACGCTCCATGCTCCGCGCACGAAAACGGCCACTCCCGCATCGGCGGCGACGTCGACGGGAGCACCGATCAGTCCGTCCGTCCGCCCGCCGAGCGCATCGGCCATAATCCGTTCCGTGCGCTTTGTTGGGTAACGCTTTTGCAAAAGCCGGCTTTTGCCTGCCCGTTTTCCGTAAAATAATCAATCCCCCGCCATGATCGATCTCGCCGCTCATCATCATCGCCGCGAGATTCCCCCGTCCGTCGTGCTCCCTCCCTCGCTCATCTGCTCACCCATCTCCTTTTGTGCATCCAACGAAAAAGCGCGCTCGCGCACATGCCGCTTACCGTTGCCGCCGGAGTGTCGAGCAGAGCAGGTGGCCGGAGATGCGCCGTACGGCGGGGCGCTGTGCGCGCGTGCGGCGTGTCGTCGCCACGCACCGATCGGACGGTCGTTTTCGCTGACGGCACGGCACAGCGCCGTGGAGCGTCGGATGCGTCACTTGCAATCTATCTACCCGCCCTAACCAACTGTTTGCGTACTAGGCCTAGTATAAAAACCAGAGGAGACGTGGTCGGGGGTAATTACCCCTGACCGCAGCTAATACCAGGGGGGAATGATTTATCCGACCAGAATTGGCACGGATCTCGACCGGGCCGCACGAATTCTCACGCGCCTTTTTGTTCCTCGCTAATCCCGTTCCCCTCCTTAAGCAACAAGCCGCCGCCGCTGACGCTGGCGAGAAGTTCGGCTCCACGGCGCCGGACGATCCCGAAATTCCAACGGAAAAACCCACCGAAATTTCTAACTAACTAACAAATCGACGTCGCAGCGCGCGCAATGGGCACAGCAGAATGCTGCTCCGTACTACTAGCGGTGGCAATTGAACTCGCGACGGCGATGTGATTGGGGAATTGGAATCTAGTAGCAGCGGGGGGAGGGGGGTTGAATTGGGAGCGTACCGTTGGGCATCAGCTTGGGGTCGACGACGAGCTCGCCGTGGATGCGGAGGCCGACGATCACCTCCGAGAAGCAGTGCACCCGGCGGTCGTACCGGAAGTCGATGATCTTGTAGTTGGTCAGCCGCTCCAGGATGGCGCCGTAGCGGCCCAGCCACCAGTAGTGGTACTCCAGCACCACCAGCACCACCTCGCCGCCGAACCGCTCCGCCGTCACGAACAGCGGGATCAGCCCGTCGCTGAACTCGTGGTACACGTTCCCCGTGTACCCGCCCGTCGAGAACACCACCGCCGGCACGCCCGCCGGGTGCCGCACGTCGCACCGCCGCCGCAGGCTGTCCCTCTCCCTCGCGTCGGTGCCGTTGCCGGCGTCCGCGGGAACAGGCACGATGGTCACCTCGTCGATGGACCGCATGATGCTCTCCTCGAACTTGCGCGTGTACGGCCGCACCTTCTCCGGCGCGGCGCCGCGGGGCGCGTTGTAGAGGAGCACCGACGAGGTGGACGGGTCCGTGCGCGCGTCGCCGCGGAGGTAGCACACGTCGCTGCGGTAGTGGCTCCGGTCACAGCAGAGCACGCCCTCCTCCGCCAGCCCGCCGCCGGCCTCGCCTGCGCACGCACCAATTCGCTCGCCATTAGCATCCCGCACGCAAATCAGCTAGCTAAGCTAAGCCAAGGGAGCAAGCAAGCAAGCGAGCGGCTAACTGAATAATAACTTGAGCGACGAGCTCACCGCTGATGAAGGCGGAGCACGGGAGGGACGCCGGAGAGCGGGTCTCCTGGCGGGCCTCGAGGCTGTTCTGGTTCGACGGCAGGTGGGTCTTGAACGCCTCCACATCCTCCCGCCGGTCCACGCGCTCTGGGAGCAGAGAACACACGTCACCATTACGGCCAAAAAGGGGGCGCATTTAACCCAGGAGGCGTGGCGGCGCGCTGCGAGCAAAGAAGAGAGAAACCGCAACCGAGCTGCGAGGGACCGGGCGGCGCACCTGAATCGGCGGTGTTGACGACGAGGGAGGAGCTGGGGATGCGGAGCACGGTGAATAGGCTGTAGACGGTGAGCACGAGCAGCGGCACGGCGCGGCAGGCGTAGCGGCCCCTGCCGCCGCCGGCGCCCCAGGGCTTCCTGTGCGGCGGCGACGGCGGCGGGGACCTCCGGATCCACGACAGGCTGCCGGAGAGCGACGGCTTGGGCTTGTGATGGTGATGCTGCTGCGGCTGCTGCATCCTCCCTCCCGCTCCCTCCCTCCGCGCCAGCAACCAAGCAAGCAAAGCAAGCTCCCCGCTCCTCCTCCTGCCCGCGCTCTCACCGCCGCATGCTCCGCTCCGGCGCTCCCCGCGCTCTGCCCGCCGCCCCTCTCGGCGCGCCCCGCAAGCCGAGCCGAGCGCCGGACAGCACGGGGCCAATTGGGGAGAGCAGGAGGGCCGCGAGGGGGGCTTTTGCCTTTGCCGGAGACGACGGGTGGGCTGGCTGGCCAAGAGTAATAGCTGGTCACGATCAGAGGGCAAGGGGGCGGGGGAGGGGAGGAGGAGGTGGGGAGGGGGTAATGAAGATTGAAGAGAGGGAGGGAATAGGAATACAGAACACTTTGGAATCACATGGAGGACAAGGGGGAACACGACCCAACAGGGTGGTTTGATGACGCTAATTATATACGCCCGCGGGTGCTAACCCCTCTCCTCCTCGCTGTCCCGGCCTACTAATCTGCGATCGCCGCCGGGGAGGGTCAAAATCATATGCCGCATGTGTGCAAAACGCAGGGCCGATCTGGGGAATTTTTAGAAGTTTCTGCGCTGTCTTTCGGCTCTACAGCCCCGCGTTGTTGGTTTCCGGAACGAGGGTTTTTCGTGAAAGGAAAACGGCTTTTGCCGTGTCGTGTTTGCCTTTTACGTCGTCTTGACTGGATGCGATGACGGCTTAAAACGTTTGTAATGGCGTGCGTTGCCGGCGACGTGGCCGGGGCTGCCTCGCCTAAAACTGTTTGGGTTATTAGTACGGCTGTCACTGTTTGCGGCATTGCAAGAGCTTCTGGTAGATCTTGGCAATTTGCCAGCACATGGCCGGCCGTCCTTCCGGGGAAATCACCTCCTACACTGACGTAATCTTAGGGTTTGACTCCGACGAAACCCTAGCTCTGCTCTCGGGTTCTCTCCATCCTCGCCGCACATTGTATGAAGTCGTCGGATTAAACCCGTGCGGACGTCCTTCATGGAGGCTCGGATATCCTTCAATCGTGTGGTTTCCTGGTCTTTAGTGCTAACGGGGCGTTTGGATCCGGCAAGGTTAGCCTTGCCGATGAAGGCTAGCCAAATCGGCTCGCTCGCTCCAGCGTAGAAAAACCTGGAAACTGTGGGCAACGAGGTAAGCTCGCTTAGGAACCAAACCCACCTCTTCCTTGCCGGGCCAGGCTGAGCGAGCCCTTGCCCAAGAACCAAACGAGCCCTAAATGTCTTCTGGCGCGCATCTTCGACGGAGGCCATGTTGAAGTGAGCAGATGCCGACTCCGTCTCGTAGTTCTGACCGTCATGGAGGGATGGGGTGGCAGCTCACCCTCCTAGCGCACAAGAAGGGTGCTTCTGGCGTGGCAGGCGTCACACAGATGTTTTGTGGCTCCAATGACGACCGCACAGATATGGATATGTGGTTGTGGGACGTGGCCGGGCTCTAAAGATCCGCCCCGCAAGCCTTACTCGTGGCTTGGTTTTTTGAGGTGGTGATGGTGCGGTCGTTGCATCGAAATTACGTAGGACAACGGAGGTGTGTGAGTGGTGTGTTCTGTGAGTTTGTGGCTCCTTCCTTGGACATTTGCGTGAGGGTGTTGGTTCGGGTCTATCCATCGAAATCTCACCTATCTCTTGCTAGCCACTGCGTCGTTTGTGGGTGTCGTTATTCCCCTTTGGTGGCGGTGTTGGGGATATGTGTGTCCTATTGTAGTCTCGGGTTACGTTCTTTGGGACGAAAGTGTTGGAAATATGCCCTAGAGGCAATAATAAATGGTTATTATTATATTTCTTTGTTCATGGTAATTGTCTATTGTTCATGCTATAATTGTATTGTCCGGAAATCGTAATACATGTGTGAATACATAGACCACAACGTGTCCCTAGTAAACCTCTAGTTGACTAGCTCGTTGATCAACAGATAGTCATGGTTTCCTGACTATGGACATTGGATGTCGTTGATAACGGGATCACATCATTAGGAGAATGATGTGATGGACAAGACCCAATCCTAGCATAGCATAAAAGATCGTGTAGTTTCATTTGCTAGAGTTTTTCCAATGTCAAGTATCTTTTCCTTAGACCATGAGATCGTACAACTCCCGGATACCGTAGGAGTGCTTTGGGTGTGCCAAACGTCACAACGTAACTGGGTGACTATAAAGGTGCACTACGGGTATCTCCGAAAGTGTTTGTTGGGTTGGCACGGATCGAGACTGGGATTTGTCACTCCGTGTGACGGAGAGGTATCTCTGGGCCCACTCGGTAATGCATCATCATAATGAGCTCTATGTGACTAAGGCGTTAGTCACGGGATCATGCATTGCGGTACGAGTAAAGAGACTTGCCGGTAACGAGATTGAACAAAGGTATTGGGATACCGACGATCGAATCTCGGGCAAGTAACATACCGATTGATAAAGGGAATTGTATACGGGGTTGATTGAATCCTCGACATCGTGGTTCATCCGATGAGATCATCGTGGAACATGTGGGAGCCAACATGGGTATCCAGATCCCGCTGTTGGTTATTGACCGGAGAGGCGTCTCGGTCATGTCTGCATGTCTCCCGAACCCGTAGGGTCTACACACTTAAGGTTCGGTGACGCTAGGGTTGTAGAGATATGTGTATGCGGAAACCCGAAAGTTGTTCGGAGTCCCGGATGAGATCCCGGACGTCACGAGGAGTTCCGGAATGGTCCGGAGGTGAAGAATTATATATAGAAAGTCAAGTTTCGGCCACCGGGAAAGTTTCGGGGGTTACCGGTATTGTACCGGGACCACCGGAAGGGTCCCGGGGGTCCACCGGGTGGGGCCACCTATCCCGGAGTGCCCCGTGGGCTGAAGTGGGAAGGGAACCAGCCCCTAGTGGGCTGGGCACCCCCCATGGGCCTCCCCCATGCGCCTAGGGTTGGGAACCCTAGGGTGGGGGGGTTTCCCACTTGCCTTGGGGGGCAAGGCCCCCTCCTGGCCGCCCCCCCCACCCTAGATGGGTTTGGCCGGCGCCCCCCCTCCCAAGGGGGCCTATATAAAGGGGGGAGGGCAGTATACACACAGCCTTGGGCGCCTCCCTCCTCCCCTGCAACACCTCTCTCTCTCGTATAAGCTCGGCGAAGCCCTGCCGACATCCCGCTGCATCCACCACCACGCCGTCGTGCTGCTGGATCTCCATCAACCTCTACTTCCCCCTTGCTGGATCAAGAAGGAGGAGACGTCGCTGCACCGTACGTGTGTTGAACGCGGAGGTGCCGTCCGTTCGGCACTCGGTCATCGGTGATTTGAATCACGGCGAGTACGACTCCGTCATCCACGTTCATTGGAACGCTTCCGCTCGCAATCTACAAGGGTATGTAGATGCACTCCTTTCCCCTCGTTGCTAGTATACTCCATAGATGCATCTTGGTGAGCATAGGAAAATTTTAAAATTATGCTACGATTCCCAACAGAAAGCCCATCTTGCTAGATTCGGCCATGGACATGTTTTCAACAACGCTTATCATGTTCAGACATTTAATGCATACAATATTGTGCTCAACATTGCGACCGTCATGTGCCCTAACTAGCGATGTAGGGAGTTTGTCGTGGTGTTTTGTGTAGCACCCACATGAGCATGGAACGGAGGTTCGGTCGCGGCTAGGTTGAAGCAGTTGTTCCATGTGTCCCGGTGTTACCATCTTTGGCGCGGACCTTACTATTCTCGCTTTGCGGCTTGTAGTCGAAATCGGAGTTGACCCTACCCGAACCATTGGAGCTACTCCTCCATCCCAATTTACATGATCACATCGACCATTGGAGTAATACATAACTCATGTGTATACAATTATACCACTGCAATTATTATTTTCAATACAAAATTAATAATGTTGCTTTCGTGGCAAATTTTAATTTCAGAATACGTGCACAAAAGTGATTCGTGCTTTACGATTTAGCAAGCTTTGACATGCGTTGTACACATCGCAGCAAGAGTTGCTTTGTAAAAGAATAGGATTAAATGAAAAAACTCCTTTTTCTACTTATTATTAAGATCAGATTTATAATGTCAGTTTTCTAGAATTTGGGTCCGAACGTCCTTTTCACCATTAGATTTTATTTACACATCTTAAAGGAGTGGACCCGAGCCATGCCAGCGAACGATATCGTTCGGGTAAAACGAAGTCATCCCGAACGATTCACTCTCTTCGCACCACTCAACCCCTTCTCTCTCCCGTTGCTATCCCTCCCTCATCCTCTTCCTTCCCCACACAAAACCCTGCAGCCGAATCGTTCCTCTCTCCACCCACGGCGGTTCTCCGGCGATGGTTGGCCATGTTGCCACTAGTAGAGGCAACCGAGATGGATCAAACGGGCGGCAGGCATGGAGGGGTCACAACGGCGTTCGACTGTTGTGCGCGCCAGTCGGCGGCGCCCCTTTGTCGTCGTGCGAGGAGAGGAGGAGCTCTTACACTACATCCATGGTGCGGGTGGTGATGCCCTTCCTCTCCGTGCGACAGGAGCCCCCTCGGATCCAATGGCGATCCCCTTCGTCGCCATGCGAGAGGTACTCTCCTTCGGCTTCAGCGGAGATTCAACAGGCAGCAGCCATGGCGGGGGTTGCAACTTTGCGCAGCGCTGCTCGCGACGGTCGGCAATAACACGGCTTCCCTCCTAGAGATCCATCTCCGCCGCTTTGTCGTACTTGAGGTTGGGCTTGTTACCGGTGAGTATCTCATACGGAGTCTTGTTCAAGCCTTTGCGGAGATAGAGACGATTTGAAGCATGACACGCGATGTTGATGGCTTCGGCCCAAAAGTTGTATGGAGACTTGAACTCCGCCTTCATGGTCCTTGCCGCATCCATCAACGTCCGGTTCTTCCTCTCCGCAACACCGTTTTGTTGAGGGGTGTACGGTGCGGAATATTGATGCTTGATCCCCTCATCACTAAGAAACTCATCCAAGATATAGTTCTTGAACTCGGTGCCGTTGTCACTTCTTATTGTCAAGATCTTTGCATTGTGTTGACGTTGGGCTTCATTTGCAAAGTCAATGACGGTTTGTTGGGTCTCGCTCTTCCTCTTGAAGAAATACACCCAAGTGTATCTTGAATAGTCATCCACAATCAACAAGCAATACTTCCTACCCCCAAGACTATCAAAGGATGGAGACCCAAAGAGATCCAAATGAAGGAGCTCCAAAGGCCTCTTCGAGTAAATGATAGTTGTGGGAGGGTGAGCCTTCTCATATAGCTTTCCTTTGATACAAGCACTGCAAGCACGATCTTTAGCAAAACTAACATTCGTTAGTCCACGGACATGGTCCCCCTTGAGAAGACTTTGCAAAGATCTCATATTTACATGGGCTAAACGGCGATGCCAAAGCCATCCCACGTCAACTTTAGCCATTAGGCATGTCGCGGTCTTAGTGGGTCGCTCCGAAAAGTTAATCACATATAGACCATTCTCGACATGCCCAACAAAGGCTACTTTAAGAGTCTTGCTCCACAAGAGGGCCACGGTATCAATATCAAAGAAAGTGGCAAAGCCCATGATTGCAAGTTGACGAACGGAAAGTAAATTGTATGCAAGGGACTCAACAAGCATGACATTCTCGATCGTGAGATCATGAGAAATGACAACCTTGCCGAGTCCCAATACCTTAGAAGACGAGGCATCACCCCACTCGACATTGGTGGACATAGATGGAATCTTGTGCACGTCCACCACCAAGTCCTTGCTTCCGGTCATATGATTTGTAGCTCCACTATCGAGCAACCATGATCCCCCACCAAAAGCAAACACCTACAAGAGATCAATGCTTGGTTTTAGGTACCCATTTTGTAATGGGTCCTTTGATGTTAGTGACAAGGGTCTTCGGAACCCAAATAGACCATTCAATATACTCATGAGGAGAACCAACAAATTTGGCATAAACATGCCCATCACTAGCACGGCACAAAACATAAGAAGGGTTAAAGTCGCCGGCTTTGTTGGAAGGGGTGGCATTGCCGTTCTTGACACCACCACCCTTCACATTGTTCTTCTTCTCCTTGGAAGCACCCTCTCCCTCCTTCAAAAAGGTTTTCTTGAGAGGGGGAGGTCGTTTGGTCTTGTCATTCTTCTTGTTCTTGGGCATGAGTACACACCCAATCCTTTCCTTGCCCACAACTTCCTTTTGATTGCTCAAAAGGTCGTTGAGGTTCTTCTCACCTTGAATGCACGACACAAGGCCTTTCTCAAGTTGCTCCTTCAACTTAGCATTCTCCTCAACAAGATGCACATGCTCACAACAAGGGTTAGTAGCATTTGCATTATCAATTAACACCATATGAGGAAAGGTGGCTTTCTCCTTTGTTAGCTTCACTTGGAGTTGATCATGAGACTCCTTGAGGCTAGCATGAATACCTTTCAAGGCCTTGTGAGCCTTGTAAAGTATATCAAACTCCTCCTTGAGTCTAGCAAGATCAACCCCAAGTTTGGCTTTCTCGGAATTGAGCACACGAGAAATAACAAGAGCATGATCAAGATCTTTCTTTAACTTAGCATGATCATCGTTGTGTGACTCCTCAAGAGCCAAACGAAGACCACGCTCTTCCTCAAGAGCATTGGAAAGATTCGAAATCTCGTCGGCATAGTCACGACTATGCCCCTCCATCTTAGAGATGGTATCTTCGTGAGACTCGATCATGTCATTGGCTCCACCAAGTTGTTCCAAGAGGGCAACGAAGTGCTTCTTGGATTTACCCTTGAGTTTACCCATAAAGGTTCAAACTCATTCTCCTCCACATTTGTTCCCTCATGTTCATCAATGCCATTCGTCAAAGAAGGATGATTAATGATGGTAGTTTTGATGTTGGGGGTTACCTTGTTGGTGGCTTTAGCCATGAGGCACTTGGCGGTGATGCTCTCATTGGGTGAGTCGAAGAGAGACACCCGTGGAGTAGTCGCAATGGCAACGGAGGCCATGGCAATCGACTCACCATCTTCATCATCATCATCATCCTCATTGTACTCTTCTTGTACCACCAATGCCTTGGGAGGAGTCTTCTTAGTGAAGTTGCTCTTGTTGGGAAAAGAGTTGGCCTTGTCCTTTCGGATGAGCTTGCCACCATTGTCTTCCCTCTTCTCATAAGGGCACTCCGCAACAAAGTGGCTCACATTGCCACAATTAAAGCAAGTCCTCACTCGTTGCTTGCCCTTTGCTCCACTTGAATTGTTCTTGTTTAAGTTGGGCCTTGAGTTCTTCTTGCTCCAAAATTGTCTTGAAGCAAGAGCTATGTGTTCATGATAGGCATACTTCGTATCTTCGAGGTTGCTCTCCTCTTCTTCCTCTTCATCCTCTTCCTCCATACTAACCTTGGCCTTTAGTGTAAGGTTGGGCTTCTTTACTCTTTGAGAGCGTAGTACCGCATTGTCGGCGGTCTTGTCCAAGATGCTCATAGCAACGAACTCATCCAACACTTCACTTGAGGACAAGGTGTGGAAGTCCGGTCTTTGACGAATGACGGAGGACATGGCTTTGTGGTAGGGCATCATTGCCTTGAGGAATTTGCGCTTGATCCAATTGTCATCCGTGTCCTTACTTCCACGATCTCGGAGTGAGACCGCGAGTTTGGTTACCCTCCGATAAAGCTCACGAGGTTCTTCATCTTCTTTCATTGCAAACTCAACGTCTTCATCTTGCACCACTTCATAGTTGGAGCGTTGAATGCTTGCGCTTCCCCGGTAGAGGGAAACAACTTCGTGCCAAGCATCTTTGGCCATGGAGTAGGGCCGGAGATGAGGAAGATCTGCGGGTGGGATTGCTTCTTGGATGATGAAGAGAGCATTCTCATTGAATTGATTATCCACGGCTTCTCTAGGAGTGAAGTTGCTTCGGTCATGCGGATAGAAACCTTATTCAATGATTCTCCAAAGGTTAGTGTTCACATGATTTAAATGACGCTTAAAGCGATAGACCCAAGAATCAAATTCCACATTCTTCTCAATCTTAGGGGCTGGGCCGGCATGATTCAAATGAGTGGAAGTAAGCGGTCCACCATAGACAAGTGGAGGTTACACATGGGCAAAGATGCCGGTGCCATTTTTACCACTAGAAGAAGGAGCTTTCTCGCTAGTAGCTTCCCCCTTGTCGGAGGAAGCATCCTTCACCTTGTTAGCGGGATCACCCACTTTCAACGGTGCGGTGGAAAGTTTAAGCCCGTCTATGAATTTATTAAACATGCTTTCGACCTCGGCCGTCATGGAGGTTTTCAATGTGTCCAACGCCACATTGAATTCCTCATGAGAGACCGCGGTTCCCCCATCTCCCGTACACGAGACCGGATTCGCACCGGAGTGCTCCTCCACACCGTCTACGACGTCAACCATACTCTTCGGACGGTAAAGTCCTTAATAAAGAGACGAGGCTCTGATAGCAATTGAAAGGATCGATATAGTTGACTAGAGAGGGGTGAATAGGCAACTAACAATTTTTAGCTTTTCTTTACCAATTTAAACTTTGCATCAAAGTAGATTGTCTAGATGTGCAACTAGGTGAGAAACCTATAAGATGCAACAACAACAAGCACACAAGCAAGCAAGAGATATAACAGACATAAGCTTGCACAAGTAAAGGCACGAGATAACCAAGAGTGGAGCCGGTGAATACGAGGATGTGTTACCGAAGTTCCTTCCCTTTGAAGGGAAGTACGTCTCCGTTGGAGCGGTGTGGAGGCACAATGCTCCCCAAGAAGCCACTAGGGCCACCGTATTCTCCTCACGCCCTCACACAATGCGAGACGCCGTGATTCCACTATTGGTGCCCTTGGAGGCGGCGACCGAACCTTTACAAACAAGGTTGGGGCAATCTCCACAACTTAATTGGAGGCTCCCAACGACACCACGAAGCTTCACCACAATGGACTATGGCTCCGCGGTGACCTCAACCGTTTAGGGTGCCCAAGAGTAACAAGATCCGCAAGGGATTAGTGGGGGGAATCAAATTTCTTTTGGTGGAAGTGTAGATCGGGGCCTTCTCAACCAATCCCGAGCAAATCAACAAGTTTCATTGGCTAGGGAGAGAGATCGGGCAAAAATGGAGCTTGGAGCAACAATGGAGCTTAGGGTTGGAAGAGGTAGTCAACTAGAGGAAGAAGACACCTCTTATATAGTGGAGAACCAAATCCAACCGTTATCCACATAACCAGCCCGCGACCTGCGGTACTACTGCCCCTGACAAGCGGTACTACCGCAAGGCCTCACGGTACTACCGCGACTGACCGCGGTACTACCGTTGCTATGGCAGGAACTAGGACAAGCCTAGAGCTCAGAGGCTGAGAGCGGTACTGCCGCAGACGCGGTACTACCGCTCCCCCTTGCGGTACTACCGCAAGGCAGGATTGGCCTAGCCTGGGAAGGACACGGATGAATAAAAATACATCCGTGCCAACTTCCGCTGAAAAACAATCGATGTAAAAATCCGACACGGTACTACCGCACATGGCATGCGGTACTACCGCGCAGGGAGCGGATGTAAAAAATTACATCCGCCCCTACTTACGCTCATGTAGCTGTGCTAGACGAGGACTCACGGTACTTCCGCACGCTTGGGGCGGTACTACCGCATAGGGCGCGGACGTAAAAAATTACGTCCGCCCCTACAGCCGCACGAGCAGCTGAGTCTGGTCTGAGGCCGCGGTAGTACAGCTCCGTTGGAGCGGTACTACTGCGGGCACCTACGGTACTACCGCGGGGTCTTGCGGTACTACCGCAGGGGCCTGCGGTACTACCGCTCCGTAGAACAGTACTACTGCATGCCCCAGAATAGCAACACTTAGGAATCCTTCTCTTTGCATAGAAATGAGGAAAACGGAGGATGCTCCAAGGCGCAAGGGGAAAGGTGGTGCAGAGGAAGAAAACGTGTATGTGATGATTCCACCCGAGCCTTTCCGAAGCGGACCCCCTCTTAATAGTACGGCTTTCCTACGACTCAAATCCACCGAAAAGAAACGTAGAAAAAACGCCTCTTCAATAGTCTTCGAGGGGCACCAAACCGTCTTGTGCCTAGCGATAAAATGTCTGAGAAACCCAAGGCGCATGATTAGTCCGCAAAAGCATTGTCATCAATCACCAAAACACTTTAGCGATAAATATGCCCTTACAATCTCCCCATTTTTGGTGGATTTATGACAATACAGGATTTGCACAAAGGGAAATAATATATAGCATAGGCAAACCCTTCATCTCTAAAATATAGACGGGCTCCCCCTAGATGTGTGCAATCTAGATAGGTGCTATGGACTGCATGAGACACATACTAGGATCAACACTCCCCCTATATTTTAGAGACAAGGCATATCTTGCAATAGTAAGGCTAGCACTAAGCAAGATAGCAAACAAGAGCATAACATGAGTAGCACAATATATCATAAGCTCACAAAGATAAGATAGAGTGCGTATGTCTTACACCATATGAAGGATAAGTCTCACAAGCGCAAACCAAACCAAAGCAAACGAGGTTCAACAAAACAAATGCAAACGAAATGACATGATAAAACGACTCGCAAATCCTACACTCTCCCCCCCTTTGGCATCGAGACGCCAAAAAGGCAGAGAGGTCACCTACACACAAGGGGTGGCTCAAGCAGAGTAATCACTCCAACGCTCCTCGTGAGACTCGGCAGCGGGGACGGTCTCCTCAATGTCCTCCTCAGAATCAGACCACTTGAAGCCTTGCTTCGCCATCCATTCAGCCTCTGGAGTGATGATCTCCTCAGAACCGCCAGAGACTTCCTCGCCAAAGACCTTCATAATCTTCTTGTCGCGGCGGCGACTCTCCTTGGAGGCAACGTGAGTCCTGTACTGTCCCTTTGCCTGCATGCAGAACAGAGTCTTCATCTTGTCCTTCAGCTTCTTGGCCCACGAAGGCTCAGAGGAGTGATGGGCATACCCAGCAGAACGGTCCACATCAGCAGCTTCCGCGTCAGCCACCTCCCCATCAATAGCCCTCTTAGCAGCCGACGCCTCAGCACGAGTGGTAGTGTTGGCCCACTTGGGCTTGACACGGAGACTGATGGACTCATGACGAATCCAGTCTGGAGCAAGGAACTCATCACCGGAGAACAGCTTCTCCCAAGTCTTGGAGATCAACAGAAAGAGGTACGGTCCATAGACGGGTACCTTGCGATTGAACACCGCAAACCGAAGCTCACACCACATGATATGTGAGACATCAAGTGGTCGAGACTGAGACACACGCGCCTCCTCGCACAGGAGCATCGTATCCACCAGATAGGCATGCACCTTGTCTTTGTCACCAATGCGAGGAAAGAGAGAGTTGCAGAAGATGCGATACATGATGTCCAGAAATGGGTTCAGCACCCACGTCGACTTGCCACTGGGAAGCACCTTCTCAACATAATACTGCTGGAGCCCGTTCTTGCTGGCGGACTCAGGGTTGGCATGAGGGCGAACACCAACGGGCGTGGTGAGCCCCTCATCGGGAACGTGGAGCAGATCCATGAAATCCTTCCAGGTAGCAGTCAACTGACGTCCATTGGTCATCCAGGTCATCCTTCGATCCTCCCCATGGTGAAAGTGAACTGAGGCAAAGAACTGGCAAATAATCTCAGGGTCATAGTCCAGGTGAAAGGAGATCACATGTTCAATGCCAAACTGCTCCACCAAGTCCAGAGCCTCTCCAAAGTAATCACGGTGCTTGTCCTACCTCATGTGATTCATGTCAATCCACTTGACATCCACATAGGTGTTTTGCTTGGCCTTGATCACATCCAGATAAATGAGAGTCTGCTGCTTGGTCCAAAACAAGTCATTGCCTCTGAAGATAGCACGGGCATTCACATATAGGTTGATCTGCCTTCGAGGGATAAACTCAGAAAATGGAATCTCGTCCATGCCCTTTGCGGGTTCCTTGTACTTGCTGGCGGAGGACTTGACATTGCGCTTGGGGGCACTGGAGCCCTCTCGAGCTTCATCTTGATTGCGCAGACGCTTGGAGCCAGTGTCATGACTGGGCTTGGAACGGCGAGCAGGAGCACCAAGTCACCACCTAAGACACAAAGCAAAAAGCACAAACGAAAAGCGAGAAGAATCAATGCAAAGACCTCAGCAAAACAAGGGAAACATGTAGAAAGCATACGTGGTAATTGCCAAGAAGAAGATTGGACAACAACGGTAGTACTGCCAGTTCGCGCGGTACTAAAATTTTAGTACCGCTCCTAGTCGCGGTAGTACCGCGTGAAGGCACGGTAGTACCGGGGCTCGGAGCGGTAGTAGAACTTTAGTACCACGACTTGTGCGGTAGTACCGCACCTGAGGGACGGTAGTACCGTACCAGCGGTAGTACCGTACCGGAGATGCGGTAGTACCGCATCGGCGTCAGATCCGAACCATTTGAATCTGAGAATAGCCGCAAAAACGAGGCGGTACTACGGTTGATCAAATCTACCACAGGACAACATATCAAGTATAATTTCTATGCAACACTACTCTCCTACATCCTACTCTTGCATAGATTTGGCCTAAAATCTCAAGAACACATGCATCTCCCCAAAAACCTAGAGGCAAAAGAGCGAACAAAAGAGAGAGGGATTTGGGGAGAAACCTTGTTCCATGGCAAGAGGAAGCGGTGGGGAACGATCCCACCGGTCGGAATCCGAGGAGAGCGGCCGGAGACGGAGATCTGGCGAGGGTCTCCGGCGCCGTTCTTGATCAGGAGAGAGAGAGGCGGCGGGGAGAGAAACAGACGAATGGGTATGGGGGAGTTGGAACTCCCCCTGCCCGGGTCTTAACCCCCACGCACACTCGTTAGCGCGGTAGTACCGCGCCTCATCGCGGTAGTACCGCTCGGGCGGAAGTGCCGCACCGAAGCGGTAGTACCGCTCCCCCAGGCGGCAGTAAAAAATTACTGCCGCGCTGGGTGCGGTAGTACCATCCGCTCCATATGCGGTAGTACCGTGGCAGACCGCAGTAGTACCGTGAGCTCAAGAAGATGCACGTTTCAAACACAAGAGAAATGGTCTTCGCAAGGAAACTTCAAGCGAACGAGACACCACAAGAACACGCTCAGCACGAAGAAGGAAAGGCAAGAGACAACAAGGACCAACTACGAGACACAACCTCTCCAAGGAGAGGGCGGTGGCCGGAGCCACCTATGTTTGAGTCAATTGGTATGGCACCGCAAAGAATTATCATTGGGCCCATGACCAAAACTCGTCTTTGAAGCACAAGTACCATCAAAAATGGCTAATGTGAAAGATTTGATCAATTTATGCATAATGGGGGGAGGGAGAGTTCATTGAGAGAACAACACTCCCCCTATGTCCATGCCTATATCTAAACAAGACAACAAGTTGAGTATGGTGGGGTGTGCAAGGGTTCAAGCAACATTGCTCGAATCAATGATATTTAGATCATGCCTTAACTTGCGAAATCTTGCTTCATCCAATGGCTTCGTGAAAATATCTGCAAGGTTATCATGAGTGTTGACGTAGTTGAGCTCGATCTCCCCTCGCCTGATGTGATCCCGGATGAAGTGATACCGAATCTCAATATGCTTCGTGTTGTAGTGTTGCACCGGGTTGAGAGAAATCTTGATGGCACTTTCATTGTCACACCAAAGAGGCACTTTATCACAAATGACACCGTAATCCTTTAGAGTTTGCCTCATCCATAGGAGTTGTGCACAACAACTATCGCCCACCACATACTCTGCTTCGATGGACGAGAGAGACACACAACTTTGCTTCTTAGAAGACCAACTTACCAAAGAGCAACCAAGGAATTGGCACCCTCCGGAAGTGGACCTATCCACTTTGTCTCCCACCCAATCCGAATCCGAATATCCTACAAGCTTGAAGTTTGCTCCTCTTGGGTACCATAAGCCAAAGTTTGGGGTATGAGCCAAATATCGAAAGATTCGCTTGACCGCCACAAAGTGGCTTTCCTTAGGTGCGGCTTGGAACCGTGCACAAATTCCCACACTCAACATGATATCCGGTCTAGATGCACAAAGGTAAAGCAAGAATCCAATCATGGAACGATATACCTTTTGATCCACCGCTTTACCATTGGGATCAATGTCAAGTTGGCACTTGGTGGGCATGGGAGTGGAAGCCGGCTTGACATCACTTAGCTTGAATCTCTTGAGCATGTCTTGAGTGTAGTTGGCTTGGTTGATGAAGGTTCCTTCTCTTCTTTGCTTCACTTCAAAACCGAGAAAGAACTTCAACTCTTCCATGGAAGACATCTTGAACTTTTAGGTCATGAGTGCGGTAAATTTCTCATTGAAAGCTTTGTTAGGGGAACCAAAGATAATATCATCAACATATAGTTGGCACACAAACAACTCCCCTTTGACCTTCTTAGTAAAAAGAGTGGGGTCGATTAGCCCAACTTCAAATCCATGGTCTTGTAACAACTCGGTAAGGTGGTCATACCACGCACGTGGGGCTTGTTTAAGGCCATAGAGTGCCTTATCGAGTTGATACACATGATCGGGAAAGTAGGGATCCTCGAACCCGGGGGTAGCTTGACATATACCAACTCATTAATAGGACCATTAAGAAAAGCACTCTTCACATCCATTTGTTGCAACTTAAAGTTGTGATGAGAAGCATAAGCAATCAACAAACGAATGGATTCAAGGCGAGCAACGGGAGCAAAGGTTTCACCGTAGTCGATACCCTCGACTTGGGAGTAGCCTTGTGCCACCAATGTTGCCTTGTTGCGAACGATGGTCCCATGAGCATCTTGCTTGTACTTGAATGTCCACTTGGTTCCAATGACATTGTGGTTCCCCGTTGGCCTTTGCACCAATCTCCACACCTTGTTGTACTCGAACTTGTTGAGTTCTTCATGCATGGCATTAAGCCAATCCGGATCTTCGAGTGCTTCATATACCTTTTGGGGTTCAACACAAGAGACAAACGCGTGATGTTCACAATAGTTTGCCAATTGTCTACGAGTGCTTACCCCCTTTTGAATGCTTCCAAGCACATTTTTCATGAGATGACCCTTGGTGGAGAGCTTGGATGCAATCTTGGCGGCACGACGCTCCAATTCCTCCTCGGTGGTGAGTTGAGGAGCGGTCACTTGATCATCTTGAGCGCCGTCTTGAGCTTGTTCTTGATCTTGAACTTGCTCGGAGGAGAGAACTTGACCTTGGGCATCACTTGGTGTTTCAGCACCGTTTTGAGCATGATCTTGCCCTTGGTCTTGTTCATGAGGTTGAGGGCCTTCACTTTGTTCTTCGGAAGCGTGTGGGCCTTGGGTTGGTGATGGCTTCACTTGAGTGGAGCATTGTCCTTCTCCTTCGGCCACAACGGATTCCTCAATGGGTAGAATAAAACCAACACTCATTCTTCTTATGGCTTGAGGAGGAATTTCATCACCTACATCACAAGTGCCACTTTGCTCCACTTGGGAGCTGTTATTCTCATCAAACTCCACGTTACACGTGTCCTCAATAAGCCCCGTGGACTTATTGAGGACACGGTAAGCATGAGAGTTTGTAGCATAACCAACAAATATGCCCTCATCAGCTCTAGCCTCAAATTTAGACAACCGAACACCCTTTTTGAGAATGAAACACTTACACCCGAACACCCGGAAGTACTTGAGGTTGGGCTTTTTATCGGTGAGTATCTCATACGGAGTCTTGTTCAAGCCTTTGCGGAGATAGAGACGATTAGAAGCCTGACACGCGGTATTGATGGCTTCGGCCCAAAAGTTGTATGGAGACTTGAACTCTGCCATCATGGTCCTTGCCGCATCCATCAACGTCCGGTTCTTCCTCTCCGCAACACCGTTTTGTTGAGGGGTGTAAGGTGCGGAATATTGATGCTTGATCCCCTCATCACTAAGAAACTCATCCAAGGTGTAGTTCTTAAACTTGGTGCCGTTGTCACTTCTTATTGTCAAGATCTTTGCATTGTGTTGACGTTGGGCTTCATTTGCAAAGTCAATGACGGTTTGTTGGGTCTCGCTCTTCCTCTTGAAGAAATACACCCAAGTGTATCTTGAATAGTCATCCACAATCACCAAGCAATACTTCCTACCCCCAAGACTATCAAAGGATGGAGGCCCAAAGATATCCAAATGAAGGAGCTCCAAAGGCCTCTTCGAGTAAATGATAGTTGTGGGAGGGTGAGCCTTCTCATGTAGCTTTCCTTCGATACAAGCACTGCAAGCGCGATCTTTAGCAAAACTAACATTCGTTAGTCCACGGACATGGTCCCCCTTGAGAAGACTTTGCAAAGATCTCATATTGACATGGGCTAAACGGCGATGCCAAAGCCATCCCACGTCAACTTTAGCCATTAGGCATGTCGCGGTCTTAGTGGGTCGCTCCGAAAAGTTAATCACATATAGACCGTTCTCGACATGCCCAACAAAGGCTACTTTAAGAGTCTTGCTCCACAAGAGGGCCACGGTATCAATATCAAAGAAAGTGGCAAAGCCCATGATTGCAAGTTGACGAACGGAAAGTAAATTGTATGCAAGGGACTCAACAAGCATGACATTCTCGATCGTGAGATCATGAGAAATGACAACCTTGCCGAGTCCCAATACCTTAGAAGACGAGGCATCACCCCACTCGACATTGGTGGGCATAGATGGAATCTTGTGCACGTCCACCACCAAGTCCTTGCTTCTGGTTATATGATTTGTAGCTCCACTATCGAGCAACCATGATCCCCCACCGGAAGCAAACACCTACAAGAGATCAATGCTTGGTTTTAGGTACCCATTTTGTAATGGGTCCTTTGATGTTAGTGACAAGGGTCTTCGGAACCCAAATAGACCATTCAATATACTCATGAGGAGAACCAACAAATTTGGCATAAACATGCCCATCACTAGCACGGCACAAAACATAAGAAGGGTTAAAGTCGCCGGCTTTGTTGGAAGGGGTGGCATTGCCGTTCTTGACACCACCACCCTTCACATTGTTCTTCTTCTCCTTGGAAGCACCCTCTCCCTCCTTCAAAAAGGTTTTCTTGAGAGGGGGAGGTCGTTTGGTCTTGTCATTCTTCTTCTTGTTCTTGGGCATGAGTGCGCACCCAATCCTTTCCTTGCCCACAACTTCCTTTTGATTGCTCAAAAGGTCATTGAGGTTCTTCTCACCTTGAATGCACGACACAAGGCCTTTCTCAAGTTGCTCCTTCAACTTAGCATTCTCCTCAACAAGATGCACATGCTCACAACAAGGGTTAGTAGCATTTGCATTATCAATTAACACCATATGAGGAAAGGTGGCTTTCTCCTTAGTTAGCTTCACTTGGAGTTGATCATGAGACTCCTTGAGGCTAGCATGAATACCTTTCAAGGCCTTGTGAGCCTTGTCAAGTATATCAAACTCCTCCTTGAGTCTAGCAAGATCAACCCCAAGTTTGGCTTTCTCGGAATCTAGCACACGAGAAATAACAAGAGCATGATCAAGATCTTTCTTTAACTTAGCATGATCATCATTGTGTGACTCCTCAAGAGCCAAACGAAGACCACGCTCTTCCTCAAGAGCATTGGAAAGATCCGAAATCTCGTCGGCATAGTCACGACTATGCCCCTCCATCTTAGAGATGGTATCTTCGTGAGCCTCGATCATGTCATTGGCTCCACCAAGTTGTTCCAAGAGGGCAACGAAGTGCTTCTTGGATTTACCCTTGAGTTTACCCATAAAGGTCTCAAACTCATTCTCCTCCACATTTGTTCCCTCATGTTCATCAATGCCATCCGTCAAAGAAGGATGATTAATGATGGTAGTTTTGATGTTGGGGGTTACCTTGTTGGTGGCTTTAGCCATGAGGCACTTGGCGGTGATGCTCTCATTGGGTGAGTCGAAGAGAGACACCTGTGGAGTAGTCGCAATGGCAACGGAGGCCATGGCAATCGACTCACCATCTTCATCATCATCATCATCCTCATTGTACTCTTCTTGTACCACCAAAGCCTTGGGAGGAGTCTTGTTGGTGAAGTTGCTCTTGTTGGGAAAAGAGTTGGCCTTGTCCTTTCGGATGAGCTTGCCACCATGGTCTTCCCTCTTCTCATAAGGGCACTCCGCAACAAAGTGGCTCACATTGCCACAATTAAAGCAAGTCCTCACTCGTTGCTTGCCCTTTGCGCCACTTGAATTGTTCTTGTTGAAGTTGGGCCTTGAGTTCTTCTTGCTCCAAAATTGCCTTGAAGCAAGAGCCATGTGTTCATGATAGGCATACTTCGTATCTTCAAGGTTGCTCTCCTCTTCTTCCTCTTCATCCTCTTCCTCCATACTAACCTTGGCCTTTAGTGCAAGGTTGGGCTTCTTTACTCTTTGAGAGCGTAGTATCGCATTGTCGGCGGTCTTGTCCAAGATGCTCATAGCAATGAACTCATCCAACACTTCACTTGAGGACAAGGTGTGGAAGTCCGGTCTTTGACGAATGACGGAGGACATGGCTTTGTGGTAGGGCATCATTGCCTTGAGGAATTTGCGCTTGATCCAATTGTCATCCGTGTCCTTACTTCCACGATCTCGGAGTGAGACCGCGAGTTTGGTTACCCTCCGATAAAGCTCACGAGGTTCTTCATCTTCTTTCGTTGCAAAATCATCGGCTTCATCTTGCACCACTTCATAGTTGGAGCGTTGAATGCTTGCGCTTCCCCGGTAGAGGGAAACAACTTGGTGCCAAGCATCTTTGGCCATGGAGTAGGGCCGGAGATGAGGAAGATCTTCGGATGGGATTGCTTCTTGGATGATGAAGAGAGCATTCTCATTGAATTGATTATCCACGGCTTCTCTAGGAGTGAAGTTGCTTCGGTCATGCGGATAGAAACCTTCTTCAATGATTCTCCAAAGGTTAGTGTTCACATGATTTAAATGACGCTTAAAGCGATAGACCCAATAATCAAATTCCACATTCTTCTCAATCTTAGGGGCCGGGCCGGCATGATTCAAATGAGTGGCAGGAAGCGGTCCACCATAGACAAGTGGAGGTTACACATGGGCAAAGATGCCGGTGCCATTTTTACCACTAGAAGAAGGAGCTTTCTCGCTAGTAGCTTCCCCCTTGTCGGAGGAAGCATCCTTCACCTTGTTAGCAGGATCACCCACTTTCAACGGTGCGGTGGAAAGTGTAATCCCTTCTATGAATTTATTAAACATGCTTTCGACCTCGGTCGTCATGGAGGTTTTCAATGTGTCCAACGCCACATTGAATTCCTCACGAGAGACCGCGGTTCCCCCATCTCCCGTAGACGAGACCGGATTCGCACCGGAGTGCTCCTCCACACCGTCTACGACGTCAATCATACTCTTCGGACGGTAAAGTCCATAATAAAGAGACGAGGCTCTGATACCAATTGAAAGGATCGATATAGTTGACTAGATGGGGGGTGAATAGGCAACTAACAATTTTTAGCTTTTCTTTACCAATTTAAACTTTGCATCAAAGTAGGTTGTCTAGATGTGCAACTAGGTGAGAAACCTATATGATGCAACAACAACAAGCACACAAGCAAGCAAGAGATATAACACAAATAAGCTTGCACAAGTAAAGGTACGAGATAACCAAGAGTGGAGCCGGTGAAGACAAGGATGTGTCACCGAAGTTCCTTCCCTTTGAAGGGAAGTACGTCTCCGTTGGAGCGGTGTGGAGGCACAATGCCCCCCAAGAAGCCACTAGGGCCACCGTATTATCCTCATGCCCTCACACAATGCGAGATGCTGTGATTCCACTATTGGTGCCCTTGGAGGCAGCGACCGAACCTTTACAAACAAGGTTGGGGCAATCTCCACAACTTAATTGGAGGCTCCCAACGACACCACGAAGCTTCACCACAATGGACTATGGCTCCGCGGTGACCTCAACCGTCTAGGGTGCTCAAACACCCAAGAGTAACAAGATCCGTAAGGGATTAGTGGGGGGAATCAAATTTCTCTTGGTGGAAGTGTAGATCGGGGCCTTCTCAACAAATCCCGAGCAAATCAACAAGTTTGATTGGCTAGGGAGAGAGATTAGGCGAAAATGGAGTTTGGAGCAACAATGGAGCTTAGGGTTGGAAGAGGTAGTCAACTAGAGGAAGAAGACACCTCTTATATAGTGAAGAACCAAATCCAACCGTTATCCACATAACCAGCCCGCGACCTGCGGTACTACCGCAAGGCCTCACGGTACTACCGCGACTGACCGCGGTACTACCATTGCTACGGCAGGAACTAGGACAAGCCTGGAGCGGAGAGGCTGAGAGCGGCACTGCCGCAGACGCGGTACTACCGCTCCCTCTTGCAGTACTACCGCAAGGCAGGATTGGCCTAGCCTGGGAAGGACGCGGATGAATAAAAATACATCCGTGCCAACTTCCGCTGAAAAATAATCGATGCAAAAATCCGACACGGTACTACCGCACATGGCATGCGGTACTACCGCGCAGGGAGCAGATGTAAAAAATTACATCCGCCCCTACTTCCGCTCATGTAGCTGTGCCAGACGAGGACTCACGGTACTTCCGCACGCTTGGGGCAGTACTACCGCATAGGGCGCGGACGTAAAAAATTACGTCCGCCCCTACAGCCGCACGAGCAGCTGAGTCTGGTCTGAGGCCGCGGTAGTACAGCTCCGTTGGAGCGGTACTACTGCGGGCACCTACGGTACTACCGCAAGGTCTTGCGGTACTACCGCTCCGTAGAGCAGTACTACCGCATGCCCCAGAACAGCAACACTTAGGAATCCTTCTCTTTGCATAGAAATGAGGAAAATGGAGGATGCTCCAAGGCGCAAGGGGAAAGGTGGTGCAGAGGAAGAAAACGTGTACGTGATGATTCCACCCGAGCCTTTCCAAAGCGGACCCCCTCTTAATAGTACGGCTTTCCTACGACTCAAATCCACCGAAAAGAAACGTAGAAAAAACGCCGTCTTCAATAGTCTTCGAGGGGCACCAAACCGTCTTGTGCCTAGCGATAAAATGTCTGAGAAACCCAAGGCACACGATTAGTGCGCAAAAGCATTGTCATCAATCACCAAAACAGTTTAGGGATAAATATGCCCTTACAATTGTGTTTTCTAGATTTTTTTACATGGCAAATTTGCCATTTGTTTTACGGTTGCTTGGTGATTGCATTAGTTGCTATGGGAATCGATGGAGTTCAATCATCATCATGGCAAATTTAACTATTCCCTGTAAATGGTTGCATGGAAAATTCGTAAAAGAATTGATTTATAGTACATGACAATTTTGTGTACAAATGAATGGACCGATCACACGACATTTTTAGGTATAATTCGTGTTTATGGGGCATGTCAAATTCTTATTTATGTTACACCCCATGGCAAATTTACTTTCAAGTACATGGCAAAAATAATCATATAGCAACGGTAAATTAACTATACAACCATAGCAAAATTAAATCACAGCCATGGCAACTAGAAGATTTAGGTGTTTGACATGGCAACTAGAAGATTATGTTACCATGTAAATTTGTTAGTTTTGTAGAGTTCCTTGCAATGGCAATTAGAAACCTTATGTTGTCATGATAGTAACATTCATTCTAGCTTCTTCCCTATCTAACCGAAAATGTTGCCATGGCAATTACAAATTTGTTTGAGAACATGTTTTTTTATCTTTTAGCTTTGTTTTTTGCCATGGCAACAATCATGGCAAATTAGCTATTTTGCCAAAACCATGGCAATTTTTGTTGTTCTCGAAAAATTGGTGTTGCTAACACTTTACATTTTTTAGAACATGGCAAATTTACTTTTGTAGCATGGTAAACTTAGTTTTGTGGCCATGGCAAATTTACCTGTTATTTTTTCATGGCAAATTTTATCCTTTTTACGTACCATGGCAAATTTATACCCTTGTTTAGTAAATAGTTGCCATGGCAAATTCCTTCTCATTCTTTACATATCATTCCTGCCATGTCAACCTACTATGTTGTATAATTCTGCCATGTATTAGAGATCTCTAAACATTGCCATGACAAATGATCTATATTTCATTTTTTTCTACATTTCTCATGAATTTAGACATCGTTTATTGTCATATACCATGGCAAATCACTATGGCTAGACAACGTTTTGCCATGGCAAATTATGATCAATTGACAAGGCAAATTTACAATCTTTCTTAGCTACCGTTCTTTCGTTTTCGTAGATAGTTGCCATTGCAATTTTTGATACAGTTTTGCTACACCATTTCATAAACCATGGTAATTGCTATGCATAGACCATGAAAAAAAATCTTTTCTCTTGCAACATGGCAAAAAATAACTTTCTATGAGACCATGGCATTTTAAGTTCATGGAGCATGTCATTTGTAGCTTATGCATCATGACAAACTATCCCTCTTTTGCAACAATGGCAAAAAAATACTTTCTAATGGAACATGACAACTTTGGTTATTGGAGCTTGGCAATGTAGTTTATGGGGCATGGCAAATTATTATTATGTTACATTCATGGCATTTTAACTTCATGACACATGGCAAATTTACTTTCAAGTACATGGCAGATTTAACCATATAGCAATGGCAAATTAACTATAAAACCCATGGAAAAAATTTAATCACGGCCCAAGGGAAATTTGACCTTACTTCCATGGCAATTTTTTTGTTTTTAACATAAGATGGGCAATTATTTTTCGTACACTACATGGCAAAATACTTATTGCATATGGTCTTTTTGTTAATTTGTACACATAGTAGATTTTTGACATTTTCTATTTTTTGTTTTATTTTTCTGTAAAAAGGTAATTGTTTCGGGCCAGGAGGCCCGGAAAGGTCTTGGCTAGTGGTCAGGTGTTCAGGCTGCAAGGATGATCCTACTTCGTTAGTTCTTGGGAAGCTGCACACCGAATCTTTCGTTCGGTCTGGCAAGCTTCCGGAGCGAACGTGAGGTGCATATCAGGATTCATTTTTGCGGGGAGATTTATGAGATTCAGCTTTGGTTAGAAGCTCAAATCACGTTGGAGGCGGACAGAAGTTTTAGGCAACCAGTTTGTTTAATAACTTAATTAGCATGCATGCTCCACGGATTTAGTTGCAGTTCAGACTCTTTTGGGAAAGGGTTTCTGTTTCTTTCTTTCTCTTTGCTTATTTCTTTGAGCTTTTTCTACTGTGCAAATTGGCACTAAGAAAGAGATAACGCGATAACTGTTGATCAAGATCAGGTGAGGTCCAAAAGTCCTAGCATTTTTTTAAAACAGAGAGGCAAGAAGAGCCCGGCTTTGAATTAGCAAAGCCATCAACCGGTCAGGATTACAGGATTGCCACTTACAACAAGAAAATAGAGAGCGGAAATAAAGATACAATGTGCTCAGTATAACAACTCGAAGGCAAAATGCCATCGAACGCCGCTAAACCAAAGCCAGCTAACCTACAAAGGCTATGGGAGGAAGGCACCACCGTTCATGTATTGTGTCACTGACCGTCATCAGAGGAAAACAGAGGAAACACCTGATTTGACTCCGCCGCTGCAAAGGGCCCCTACCCTGTCACCCGGGCTCGACGGGTGCCGCACCGGCGGCCGGCAAAGTGGTTCACCCTAGAACCCAAATCAACGTTCCCAATAGGCCAAAGGAGAGGCACCAGGAACAAATCCACATGAAACAGAGAGCCGAACACCCAATCACCAACGCCGACAGCAGCAAGGCAGAGCACCGGACGAGAGTTGTCGAAACGAAGGCGCTGAAAACCCCGGAGAAGGCCAAACGGATGTAGCACCATGCATCGGTCAAGGATAGGAGTCTCCATCGCCCAAGGCATAACACTGGCACCGAAAGGGACCTCGATCCCCTCGCACCAGCGGCTGGAACCCTTCACACCTGGACCCGAGCAAGCTGCCGAAGATGAGATCAGACCAAAACAATCCGCCGTCGAACCACCATCACTTGAGCACTTCCCGGACGACGCCTTCAGGAAGGTTCACGCCACCAAGGTGCCGTCGTCGCCATGAACCGAGAAACTGAGGCTTTTGCCTGAGCTGCTGGGTGGGGTGGGAGGTACAGGAAGCTCACCGAAGCCTTCAGCAAGGGAAACGACACCCAAAGGCGACGTCTTCAGTGTAGCCGCCACGCCGGCCAGGGGTTTCCCTCGATCCGCACCCTAGCAGTTGTTTTGTGCACGAAAGCTCTACCGTCCAATTTAGCAAGCCCTACTGTGGGTTTACCGTACCAGGTATACACTCGCAATCATCATCTTACCACTAGGAAGTACTATTAGTAGGAACGGTCGCTGTTCCCAGCCCCGGGCAGAGGCCGGCGACAAAAAGTGTTGTGGGTGACAGTGACAACGCACTGTTACGGCATGCAAACATAAATAGGATCGCAACACGACCCGTGACAAAAGGAAAGGGAAACCGGAAGCGCACACAGGAGAGAGAGCTCCGGTCAAAACGGCTCGATCGGAGGCCTGGCCCTGCCCCTGTTTGCGATTCACGGGCAGGGAGGGAACCTGCGACCGAGCCACGAGTCACAGTGCGGAGCCGGGGCGTCTGCGCATGCGAGACACGCGCCGCTGCCGCCTCTGCGGCTCGGTTGTCCGGTCCGGGGGGCAACGGGCCGCCGGCGCCGCAAGCAACCGGAGCCGGAGGCAGAGCCGGCCGGCGGACCACTCCATGCCATTCCACCGGGCGCACGGTTCCCAGAGCCCACGGAAGGAATGTAAGAAAAAAGCTGCTTTTTACCGCCCTGCGGCAGTGCGGCGCACGGAAATTCTTGGCATCCCGGCTCACGCTCGCGCGCGTCACCTGGTTTCTGGCCGTGGAAGGCATGGAATGGCATCGTCGCAGCACCCCACTCGCAGGCCATGCCTCCGCTGGCGATGTTCGTGCCTTGCCGCGCGCAACGGTACAGCGCCGCTTCGGCTTGGGTTCGCATCGCATCGCATGGCGTGCGCGGCCGCGCGTGCACGGCTGGCTGGCTGGCTTTGCGTGGCGCCGTGCATGCGCTCCACTACTGTTTGCCACCGCAAGTCCACAACTGCGGAGGAAGAGGAGAATAATACTGTAATGGTGCGGGAGATGATTAGGCGGACGAAAAAACGGTGCCGCGGTGCGTGCGTGCGTGCTTAGTCGCTGTGGGGCCTGGTCGACACGGATTAGCACTGCCCCTGCCCTTACCCTGTGTGTGCATGTAAAGAAGATGGATTGATTGATTATTAGCAATGGATGCGGCCGGGATAGGTAATTAACGTAATTAGACAAGGGCGGTTGGCCGTATTGGAGCTGGGATTAGATTCTTGTGCTTCGGGAGGTCTGAGTGGAGAATTCCTTGGCTCAAACTAAACACCGCACTGGTGATTAGATTACAAGTACTAATCTAGAGTATATGCGTCACAGCTTATTTGTGATCGTCTTCTTGGCTTGCCCCCGGGACGGGACGGGGAGTTGTTTATTCCGAAGGCTGCTTTGTCTCTTGTCACCAACATCTTGCGCCCGTGTCCTTCTGCTCTTTCTCGAGAGAAGTGTATCCGTGTTGCAGCGTCGTCATGGTTTTTGTTCGTGGAGAAAATTGACGGTGACAATGATTACCTGACAGCAGCCGAGGCCGTACTACATACGATTATTATGAAACGAATTTTCTTTTTTCTTTTTTAGAATGAAAGGGCTGCGCCCCTGTTCCATTTCATAAAAGAAACGAAACAACAGGTCCAGTGTGTATTACATCAAGAGAGCTCACGACGGACAACAGGCACGCTGCTGCAGTAAAAGCGTCACAAAGCTACAGCAACGCAAAGCCAGAACTAAAACCAGCAAAGTAAAATAGCAAACACCACTAGAAGCGCTTCCAACAGAGTGAAGCTACATGCATATTTGCCAAAAGAACAGAACTAAAAGGTATTTCCACGCCTCAGCCAGGATCTGGCCACAGCAACAGAGGAGTGCTTATCGCTTTCGTCTCCAACTCTTTCATAGCCCATCCCAGCTTGTCCCTGGCACATCCTGAGGAAAGGCACTCCCACGTAGAAAGTTTTGACGTTGTTCTCCAGGCCAACAAACGTTATTGAAAACCATGTCGTTGCGAGTTTTTCAGATCGCCCACAGCCCAGCTGCATGGACAGTATTGATGGCAGCAAACTTGTCTCCCCTAAGCCAGTACGAGGAGATAGACATCATATTGATGTCTTCACTCACTCCAGTAACGGCACAGATGGCTTTCCAGAACTCAACAGCAACAACGCAAGCACTAAATAAATGGGAACATGATTCTTGTTCTAAGCAAAACACGCAAGAAGGATCACCCACCTCTTGTCTTTTGCTCAAGTTATCTCTAGTCAGCAGTTTATTATTGACCAAAAGCCAGAGAAAGATATGAATCCCGGGGGGAATTTTAAGTTTCCAAATAGCAGGAGAACTAGTAGGCATCTACCAAAAGAATGGAACTAGCAATTTCTACAAGTTCAAACCAAAGAGTCATATGCTCCTGAGTAAAACATCTCCTAAAAGTAAGCTTCAGAGTATGGCCATCCCAGATTTTATCAATAGTGGCATTGTGTTCATTAGCTAGGTTATATAGTTCCCAGTACTGGGTAGCCAAAGTAGCATTGCCAAACCAATGATCCTCCCAGAATCTAGTTCTCATACCATTGCCAACCTTTCAAGAGAAGCCAATCTTGGCAGCTTGTGCTGCCCAGAGCACCCCTTTCCAGAAAGGGGAGGCTCCAGCAGCAGAACAAGCAAAAATGTTACTATTCCGAGGATTATATTTGGAGTCAATGATATTCTTCCAAATTTTGCCCTCGGAGTTGTAGTATCTACTAATCTAGGAAGCTAATAGGGCCAAATTCATGTCTCCTATGTCAGTAATACCAAACCCCCCAAACTCCTTCCTCATATTGATGGAGTTCCAGGCAGTCAAATGATACTTGTGATGGCCCTCATAATCATCCCAAAAGCAATGAGCTAATTGGGAGTTAATGAGTTTAATAGCCCACTTTGGAAATTTAATAAAGCCCATAAGATAAGTAGGGATACTAGCTAAGCAGGCTTGGACTAAAATGAGTCTCTTGCCAAAGGAAAGCAGTCTCCCCCTCCATCCAGCTGCTTTCTTGATGATCTTATCAACAGTAGGTTGCAGATCCTCTTTTCTAATCTTGCTAAAATGCAGAGGGGCACCCAAGTACTTAATAGGAAAAGCACTAATTTTACAACCCAAGGTTTGGGCAAAAACTAAAGCCTCATCCCTATCTATATTAATAGGAACAAGGTCACATTTGTGAAAATTGATCCTCATACCAGAAATCTGCTCAAAACAAGACAAAAGCCATTTAAGGTTTTTGGCATCATCTAGGTTTTTGTCTAGGAAGAGCAGGGTATCATCAGCATATTGCATGCTAATGACCCCAGCAGGGTTTGAGGGAGGAAAAACACCAGCAATTAAGTTTTCTCTAGCAGCTTTAATCAAAATTCTGGTGAAAACGTGAGCAACTAAATTAAACAGAAGGGGGAGACAGGGTCCCCCTGTCTTGCCCCTTTACCAGCTATGAAATATTCACTGTTGGTGTCATTAATTCTGACACCAACAGACCCTTTGCAGAGTAAGGATTCAATTTTATACATCCATATAGGACCAAATCCTCTCTTCCTCAGCATTTTTAGGAGGAATTCTCAGCTGATCATGTCATAGGCTTTTTCATAGTCTAGTTTAAAGCAAAAACCAAACATCTTATTAGTGGCAACTGCATGAACTACCTCATGAGCAGCCACTATGCTCTCATGGATAAATCTTCCTTTTAGAAAAGCAGTCTGGTTAGGAGAAATGAGGAAATTACAAACAGGGCCAAACCTATTGGTGGCACATTTAGCAAAAAATTTGAAACTACAATTGATCATGGCTAGAGGCCTGAACCTATCTAGCTTAACAGCATTAGGTTCTTTTGGCACTAAAGTAAGGAGGGAGAAATTGAGTCTGTACAAATCAAGTTCTCCAGCCTCCCAGTCTCTGAAGAGAGCAAACAGATCATTTTTTATTAAATCCTAATACTTTTGGTAAAACAGGAAAGGAAATCCATCTGGACCAGGTGCTCCCTCAGCATAAGAGCCAAAGACAGCAGCCTTTATTTCCTCCTCAGAGAAAGGTTTTTCAAGTAAATTAAAGTGCTCAGGAGAGAGCATACTTTCTTGATCCCAAAAGTCATCTTTGAGATCAATGTCAATAGTAGGAACATATCCAAATAACTTTTTATAATACTCTACAGCTATTTGAATAATACCTTTGGTATCCTCCACAGGGCCTGAAGGGGTTTCCAGCATAGCAATCTGCTTCTTCCTCCTCTTCTGATTAGCCACTGCTTTGAAATACCCAGTGTTATATTCTCCCTCCAATATCTCTTTCTCCCTGGACCTCTGTCTAGCCTTGATCTCCTCCCTCCTCCAGATCTCATTCAACTCACCTGCAATATTTTTCATTTTGTTCTTAGAGTTAGGAGATAATGGTTGAGATTCAGCTAGGATATCTAAGCAATTGTATTCAGCCACTAGAGCCTGCTTATTCCCGTTCTGGTCTGCTTCATAGTTAGCACACCAACCTTTAGCAGCTTTCCTAGTAGCCCTAATTTTAAATTGCCAAATATCAATGGCTTTGGTGGCTTTGCACTCAGTGTTCCAGGCTTTATGAATAACATCATCAAAACCAGGAATATTAAGCCACCATTTCTCAAATCTAAAGAATTTAGAAGAGGGGTTAGGGAGCCCAGAGGTAGTATTTAACACTAGAGGAGTGTGATCACTCCCCACTCTGGGTAGGGCTTTAATAGAGGCCCCAGGGAAAATCCCATCCCAATCTACAGTAACAAAAACTCTATCTAAAGTGGCCATGATCAAGTTGTCTTGATTATTGGCCCAAGTAAATCTTCTCCCGGCATTTTTTATCTCAATGAGCCCAAACTTGTAAGTCCAATCATTAAACAGATCAGCCCAACGCAGATTAATATTACCAGTATTTTTCTCACTAGTGTTCCTAACCAGATTAAAGTCACCCCCAACTAGAGTGGGGCCTGACCAACTAGCAAGAACACTATTGAGTTCATTTAGAAAGTCAAGTTTTAGCTCATCATACGCAGAACCATACACAGATATTAATCTCCATCTGGTATCATTATGCTTAAACTTTAAAATACAGGAAATGCAAAAGGTGCCAATATCACACTGTAAAATGTCAAAACAATCCTCTTTAACTCCCACTAGGACACCACCTGCGGTGCCAATAGCAGGTAGCCAATTCCACACAAAACCACTCCTAGTATCTATGGCATCTAATTGTGGTATGGTGAAGTTGGCTTTTTTAGTCTCAGATAAACAAATAAAGTCAGGGCAACAAGTTTTAATGAGCTCTTGCACTCTAGAATTCTTAGCAAAGCCATTTAGGCCTCTAATATTCCAGAAGGCGCCAATCATAAGAAAAAATATTTAGATTTCCTACTCCTAGAATGACACTTTTTATTCCTTTGGTGGGATACCTCCATCCAAGGAATCTCTCCTTCCTCCCTATCTGAATTATTTTCAGTGCAAGGGGAAGGATGTTTTCCAGTGTCATTATTGTTACTAAAAAATTCAGCTCCATTAACATCAATGTTAGGAGGAAGGAACATGTCAGGGTTGTCTTTATGAAATTTTGACAACCTCTCGAGTTCCTTTTGTTTAATAAAATCAATATTATTATTACAGCTACTGGGATCATTCCCAAGTTTCAAGCCAGATAAATCAGCATTATGTAAAAGCAGCTCATTATCTAAGCAAGCAAAGGAATTAAGGGAAAGAACAATAGTACTACCTTTGGAAACTTCCAGGTTTTGCACTTTTTTAATCTCTTGGGCCTTAGCTATAGTATTTTTACCATCTCTCTTGATCCTGTTGCTCATCCCAGTGGCAACAACAGGGCCCCACTTCCCTCTGTCAGGCCTATGAGCTTGAGGTCTGGGAGCTGGGCATGAGAGGGTGGAAGTAGAGGGAGCCAGGGGCTTGAGACCATTATTACCAGTGCCATTCACAACAGCTTCAAACTTCACCAGCAGACTGTTACCACAGCCCTCATAGCTGGATTTTTTGGCTGCATCCAAATAGCTTTTGGTAACAGGAGCCACCTGGCAGATAAACAAAGCAGAAGAGCCCAGAAGGGACTGCTCAACAGGGGTATGTGGTTGAAGACAGCCAACTCTGGACTTAGATCCACTGGGGGCAGGAGTGGTCTTCTTGGTGATCTGATTACTGGCATCTTGCTCCATCTCCTCCCCAAGAAGATCATCATCACTATCCTTATCCACATCACTATTCCTGTCAGCATTTTTATCTCCATTAGCCCCACTAGGAGGACCATAAGGGCCCCCAGGATGGTTGTGAAAGGAAGAATCGGCAGCTGTATCATCATCAACCTCAAAGTTGAGTAAATACAGCTCCTGTTGAATTTCAACCAATCTGTCCTTAGGAACCAGTTGAGGGTCTCTAACTGCAACTTGAATTCTAACTACTTCATAGAAGCTCCTGAAGATCTCATGCCAGTCAACATTGACAATGACGCCTAGAGAAGAAGCAATCTGAGAAATAACTGGCCAAGAGCACCAGACAGGAGAAATACCAATGACATTGATCCAAACTTCTTTAAGAGAGTCATAGGCAGGTAGTTCACCATGCCAATCTTTGAAGGAAATAGTAACACCCTTTTTCTTCAGGTTGATGGATTTAAAAGCAACCAGGTCTGTAATCTTTTTGTTGGGAGGGAATCTGACCAGGAACTGGGTATCATCATAAGCCCTGATCTGCCATGGCCAGTTGGTTTTCCACATGCCAGCAAAACAGCTTTCCAATTCATCAGCATTAATGTTCCCTTCTTCCACTACAACCAGCCCAACATTACCAAAATTGAGCCATTCACTGTCACTCTTGTTTCCAGTCTCAATATGAAAGAAACCTAGTCCATTGTTGGCACTCCCCCAAAACTGAGCAGCAGGGTAAGGTTCATACCACTTGGGGCAAGCATCCATGTGGTGTCCTGTGGTTTTGCAGATAAAACACACTTTAGGGATAGAGCACATTCCTACAAAGTGACCAGGAAGGCCACAATTGTAGCAAATAGTGCCAATGTATCTAGGATCCACCATATACTCCTCAGATTCTGTAGCACCCTGTCCAACAACACTACCCATGGACCCAGCAGCAGCAGTATTGGTTTGCTTTTTGGCGCCTGTTCTGTTCTTCTTCTTGTTTTTCCCAGATCCAACCTGACCACTCCCTCCAGAAGCACTCCCAGTGCTAACTGGTTGTTGAGGCTATTGAAACTGAACAGGAAGATTCTGATGCATATAAAGGAAATGGAATTGTGGTTGCTGCATCCAGGGGTCTTTTGAGGGTATTGGTAGTTGGGCGCAGAGAAACCAGGGTACATCTGGTTCATGGTTGGATGCATCATATTAGAAGAGTTGGACCCGATGGGGATGTTAGGGGGTTTGGCGAAGATCGACGTAGGGGGCCCTGCTGGGCAGGCGTAGGGGTAGGGGTAGGCGCATGAGCACGGAGCGGAGGCGCAACCACTGGTGGAGGAACAGGTGGAGGAACAGGGGGCCGAACAGCATCATTGCGACCACGACCACCTCCACCTCTACCTCCTCTGGGCCTGGTATTTTGCCTAGCACCAGCCATCTTCCTAGCTACCGCAGCAAAGGGAATTTTGCCAGTCTTCTTCGACCAGAAATCTCGAGAGAAGCTGAATTGTTTGGGCTCGGAGAGATGATCAGAAGGACCAGCAGGAAAACAATCAGCAGCCGAAAAATCGCCAGAGATGAATAGATCACGTCGTATCCAAACTAAGTTTTGGTTGCCATGGCGGCGGAGGGGGCGGAGACGAACCCTAGGAGGATGGGGCTCGGGATTGCTGACGAGGGGGGAAATATAGGCCACCTGTCTAGAGGGAGCCCGGGGATCAGCGGTCAGGATCGATTTGGAGTGCATCGGACGGTTGTCCAGACCAGCAAGGCTGACACCAGGGCCCCGCTCAAAAATCCCCTTCCTCTGAACCCCAACTCTCGCCGGAGAAGAGACCACAAATGGCAGCGGCGACGTGGTACGCCGTTGATTAGGAATCCGCTCAGCACTACGACAGCAACGAGTAAAATCTGAGGATCGAAGATTACCAGAATCCGCAGCTATTGTTGGCCTTGTGCTCTTCAAATCTCGACTCTGAACAGCCTCCATCTCCTCCTCTGCACTCTGGATGTGGACACCGCTTCCTCTGCAGCCCAATTCAGAATGAGCGCAGGTGAGATTGGCTGCCCCAGAGCGAAGATCCTTGCTCGCTCCAGCTCCGTGGTTCTGGACATCGCCCGTAGTGCCAGATTCATCCGCGCCATCGCCACTGCTTGATTCGCACGCTCTGCGCTTCTCGCCGCCCTTTCCGCCACCCTCTCCCTCTAGGCAAGCTCCGCCAAGAGTCGTCGAATCTCCTGATCCGAAGCACCGCCGCCCGATTCCATCAGTGGATCTCAGGATCGACTTGGCTCCCGGACCACTGGGTTCGCCAAATCTGACCGGGGAGCCCCGAATCGCCAGGCCGAGCACTTCCCCCGCGCGAGACGGGGGCGCACGGCGAGGCGGGGAGACTCCGCTTCTCGCTGCCGGTGGGGAGTGAAGGTCAACGCCAGCGGGGAGCGCGGTGGTGGGCGTGTGGAGTTTTGGGGGCGCGGGGTAGCGGAGCGGAGCGGGCATGAGTAAATGCATACGCTAGTAGCACGTCGGTGAGATCCCCGTCCGTTGTCCCAGCGATCGCCATGGCCCCTCCTCTCCTCTAAGGCCAACTCCACCGCACGACCCCAAACGGATGTCCGTTTTGTCCGGATTCTGTCCGTTTGGGGTGGCAATGGGTGGCAAAACGGACATGCATGTCCGGGTTAAGTTGGAGGCGCCCAACGCGCAGCTCGACCCCAAAACGTCCGCCTCTTCCCCCACCTGCGTCCCGCGCTGCTCCGTGCCCGCCCGCGCTGCTCCGAGCCCGCCGGCACCACGCCACGCCCCGCCTGCCTCCGCTCGTGCGCGCGCTCGTCTGCGCCCGCCCGCGCGCCCGCGCCCACGCCACGCCTGCCGCTGCCGCTCGCGCTTGCCTGCGGCTGTGCGCGCCCGCGCCCTGCCGCCGCCGCTCACGCTCGCCCGCCGCTACCCGCGCGCGCCTGCGCACTGCCGCCGCCGCTCGCGCTCGCTCGCCGCTGCCCGCGCACCCCAACGCGTGGTGGGCCAGGGAGAGAAAACAAGGAGAGAGAGAGGGGTGGGTGGGCCAATGACAGGTGGGCCAGGGTCACATGCAGAAGGACACACCCCGGACGAGGACCACGCAGAGAGCGTCCGCTCGTGTCCGTTTCAGACCCAAAACCAGCCCAACTTTGGTCCGAGGATGGGGTGAAGAAAACGGACCTTTTTTAAGATAGGGTCGCGCGCTGGGTCGTCTGTTATGTCCGTTTTACCCCAAACGGATATACGCGGACAAAATTGGGTCGCGCGGTGGAGTTGGCCTAAGACGATGATGATGCATGTACCCATGACCATAGACTACGTGTACTTGCACCGAGCTATTACATGGAATGCGGTCTGACATGAATTCAATCCTCCATTTACCGCATACGGTCGGACAAAATTTCTGTTCTGACCTTTTGTGTAAACTTAATCATGAATTGACCTCGTTTCAAAAAGATTTTCGAATCTGACCTTTTTTGGTCACGCCAACATCTTTGGCGTCTGGTTTGCATGGCAGACGCGCGAGTGCATGGCGTTTGGCCCTGGCCCACACTTGCCCGGTTGGCGCTGATGTGGCGATGTGGAGACGCCATCCATCTTGGCGTTTGGGGAAACGCCATAGCTCTTGGCGTTTGGCCCTAACATCACTTAAACCAAAAAAGCTACATGCACCATTACTAGAGTTGCTTCTATAAACAATTCTCTTGATTAATTACTCTCGTAATAAAAAGCCTGCTAACCATCGTTGCAAAACGAATTAACCCACACCTAAATGCAACCAATGACGACAAATTTTCTACGGATCAACTTTGGATGAGGCGTCAGGGTGAGATGGAGCAGATTTCTAGGAGATTAATATGATGATCCGGTTTTAAATTAATTAATCTCATGATGATTTACTTTTCTGTAGTATCAGCGGTTGTTAGCCTATTAAGGGCATCTCGAACGCTGACTCTCAAACCTTCCGCGACCGTCCGGACCGTTCTGTTTGGACAAAGAATCCATCCAACATGGTCCTGTATCGGTCTACGGCGTGGTCCCGACGCTTTTTCCTTCACAAATCGGAGAAAAAATGTGGAGGAGCTTTCCGGGAGTCGGGACAGCTGTCACGCCCGCTTCTGACATCCCTAGCCCACCCAAACCCTCCTCCCTCGCCGGTGCACGCTTCCCGCTCGAAACGTTCAGCGTAGATCCAGAGCGTGAGTGTCCGCATTCATGAGGACCAGAGCAGACACGACCACTCACTGGCGCCATCATTGAAGCAACACGCCGACCGAAAGAGCGTCGCGCGCACCGCTTCCCGGTGCTGGCGTCTGTTCCATGTTCAAACAACATGACGGTAGCCCGTCCATCCGTCTGCCGCCCACATTGACGGTGGCCCCCTCAAACGCCCAGACAGACCGGCACCCCTCATCTCCAGGCCAAATATGGGGCGGATATGGAGACGTCCGGGCACACCCGCCACGTTGGACCCGGCCCACGCTGGCCCACCCGACCCCACATAAATTTCTTCCCATCCGTTCGCCGGACCAAAACTTAGCCACTTCCCTCCCCTCCCCTCCATTCTGCTCCGCCACCCAAGCTCGTCTTCGGCTCCTTCCGACCGTCTCCGACATGGCGGGCAGCGGATCCGGGTCCTTCACCTCCAGATCCGTCGACTCCGAACTCATCCCACGCGCCCCGGAAAGGAGATGGCCGTCCGACTTGCGCTCCGCCGCGCCTGGGAGGAGGCCCGTGCACGGCAGCGGTCAGGCTCTGTGGATGTGGAATGCATTTTTTAAGGCAAGGCCGGTCACTGTCCACGGACGCGCCTAGACGCGCCCGTGGACGTTTGAAGAGTCGGATTTGCCAAGTCCTAACTACACAGAGGAGTATTTCGTTTGTTGTCTAGACGTGCCTACGCCAAGACCAAGGTATTTTGTTTGGATCCTGAATTTTGATCTTTTTTGTACATTGTCTCCCGTTTTGCTAAACATAGCCAGATGGGTATGTGTGAAGACTACGTTTGTGTGTTCTAGCAGCTTGTAAATTCTTGTGAAGAAAAAAACAAGTGGTGATTTGGTCAAGAGATCATCTCATATACTGTAATTGTAATCCCTTAAAATTCAAGGCAGATCTCTTTATTTTCTTCTCCTTATCTTTTTTGCGTGCATGATACTATCTCCGTTTCAGTTTACAAGTCCTACGCGTATATCTAGGTTGTCAATTTTATCGCCCTAATATAAACTATATAACACAAAAATTATACCTTTTGAAAGTAGAAACTCCGAAGTTTATGTTGGTATATTTTTTGTAATATATGATTTGTATTAGGTTGGTCAAATTGACGATCTAGGGATACGCGCACGCCCTGTAAACTGAGAGAGAGGTAGTACCAAATTAGGATGAGATAACCATACATGCTCTAGCATGGGCTGGGCTATCAAGCAAGCCATTAATTACGGGAGTTAATCAAGATTTTTTTTTATTAATGGTGCATGTAGCCTTTTCTTTGTTTAAGTGATGGAGTAGGACCAAACGCCAAGGGCTACGACGTTTCCCCCATACGCCAAGATGGATGGCGTCTCCGCATCGCCACATCAGCGCCAACCAGGCAAGTATGGGCCAGGGCCAAACGGCACGCACCCTGGCGTCTGCCATGCAAACCAGACGTCAAGGATGTTGACGTGACCAAAAAAGGTCAGATTCGAAAATCTTTTCAAAACAAGGTCAATTCGTGATTAAGTTTATAGAAAAGGTTAGAACAGAAATTTTGTCCCATACGGTCCAACTTTCCTAGTCCCATCGGCCCGGTACGGCCCGCGGCGTCACGGGCGGGCGGCCGGTCGGTCCGGGTGAGGGAGCTTCGGCGTGGTACCACGGCTACGTCGGCGAGGCCGGCAGTCCGGCCGGGTGAATCTGCCGCGCGCGTCCATCGGCTGGGCACGGAAAATTATTGCCGGCCGGCCAGTGGCGGCGTAGGGGTAATAACTCGAAACTGGCGTCCGCGGTACGCTGCGCAACCAACGGTTGGTGGCAGCCCTAGCCCCACCTGCCTGCCGCCACCACTGCCCTGGAACCGAATTTATTTCACCGCTGCATGCACAGCCGATATCGTCTCGCCCCATCTTCGGTGCAGCAGGTGGTAGTTTCAATCATGGCACCATCGATCACGGCGAGTAACGTTCCGCGGCGAGCCGGGCGTCGTCGGCCGTGTAGCGTAAAACTGTCTACTCTCTTGGTACTGGCTCTGAAAGTGTTTGCCAATAGAAAGAAAAAGGGCTGGAGTAGGCTGTGGCCGTCAGTGACCGTGAGTGAGTGGTGGTAGGTCCTCGCATGATTGTAGGAGTACGTAGTACGTGCCACCGGCCGGCTTGGCGGTATGCTCCGGTCCGGCTGTTATGTGCGGGTCGGCACATGACATGATTCTAGCTTCGAGTGCACACCATCGGTCTTTCCAGGTAAGTAGTTTTGTGGGCGCCGAGCACCTGGTCGGTTTGGTTTGGTTTGGTTTGGTGCATGCGCGCGACGTACACAGCACAGGATCTGGTAAACGGTGACCCCTGACTGACCGGTATGCTCATGTTCACCAGCTGCTGATTTCTTCCGTCACAACTTTTCACGACATGAACCAGGCACTTTGGGATTCCGTCGAGTTCACGAACATGTCCCTGGCACGTCGGCCAGCCCTCCAAATCTCTTCGGCACATGCATGCGGTTCCATCGGCTGCATAGAAAAACTGTTGATGGCCAGCACGTTCGTTGGCTTTGCCGTTTGCATCTTTCCTATTCCGCTCGGTTCTCGCCACCAGCAGGCAGCAGCAGTGCAGCGGGAGATCCAATCCAACAGAGGCGCGGAGAAGCGCGGGGCCAACATTTTCAGGCCGTGCCTGCTGCTGTGTTTGCTAGCATTACATACTGTAGTTGTATATGTTTTCTGTGGGAGTCCGCGACTCAACGGTAAAATATTCTCAGCTCTCGCCTCCATTCGCTTGGCCGTTCCGGATCCGGCACCGAACATGCCAGAGGCCCAGGAGAAGCTCGCAGAGGAAACGACAAGGCGGCACGAGGTCGAGCAGGCGCCCTACGTTTCTAGGCCCTCGCTGGCTCTGGGATGTGCCGGCACCTACGCGGATCTCCTGTCACGGAGTAGCCGCCGCGCTCGTTAAACTAAAGAGGCTGTTTGGATTGTGACTACGGGGTTGTTTGATTCTAGGCCTAACATTGCCATATTTTGTCACACATTTTTGCCAACCTTACCTAAGCTTAGGGGCTGTTTGGTTTGAGACTAAGTTTGCAAAAGATTGCCACACCTAAGGTTAGGCAAGTTTGACCAACTTAGATGTATGTTTGGTTCAAGCCACATCTTAGGCAAGCCACATTAGGGTCCCACATCACATACACTCAAAAAGTGTGGCAAGATTTCCTTAGGCTTGCCAATTTGTGCCTCTCATTTTGAAGAACTAACGTTAGTCAAGTTTGACAATATTGTATGGCACAGTGTGGCACTCCTACGTCTAGAACCAAATAGCCCCTTAGTTCATCAAAATGAGAGCAACAAGTTGGCAAGTCTAAGGGAATCTTGCCATACTTTTTGTGTGTATGCCATGTGGGGCTCAAGTATGGCTTGCCTAAGGTGTGGCTTGAACCAAACACTCACCTAAATTAGTCAAACTTGCCTAACCTTAGGTGTGAC
This sequence comes from Triticum aestivum, assembly GCF_018294505.1. Classification (NCBI taxonomy): domain Eukaryota; kingdom Viridiplantae; phylum Streptophyta; class Magnoliopsida; order Poales; family Poaceae; genus Triticum; species Triticum aestivum. The sequence goes on from NC_057796.1 coordinate 337,664,275, forward strand.
AACCTTTGGCAAAGTTAGTCACAAACCAGACAACCCCTATATTTGCCATGTATTGCCACATGATTTTTGCCATACTTGTCTTACTTGAGTTGCTCAAATTGTTAGCCACACTTTAGCTTGCCTAAGAGAATATTGTCATACCTTTTTATCTATAACATGTGGGATTCACTGCTCATAAAAATATTCTTGTCTTAGGTGTGGCTAGAACCGAGTAAATAGCATAAAACTAGTACTTTACAGGCTAGGGTTTCAAAAAACTATCTGTTTTAGTTTTTTATCAGATAGCTACCAAGTCAGGGGTCGGCTGTTTCAAAAAACCCAAAACGCCGAGTGCTTATCAATTGATCGTGATTATGACAGGTCAGACCCACACCTAAACAAAGCGTTAGTTTGACCGTTTGTTTGACCATTAATGACATGTGGGGCCCACATGTCAGTGTCTCTTCTCATCTGGTCACCTCCTTCTTCTCCTCTCTGCCTCCCTTCTTCTCCTCCACTGTTCCTGCTCGCGAAGAACGCCGGAGAACCGCCATGGCCGCCGGCCACACTGCTGGCCCACGCCACCGCAATATGCCACGTCCGATCGCCACCCTATGCCACGTCGAGCCCTCCTACGCTGGTACAGCTGGTAGGAGCTTGTTGGCGCTCCTAGTGACAAGGAGCTCACCGGCCTTGTCCGCAGCGGGGGTTGCTGCCGCGCGCGCAACCTGGAGTCTTCGCGCAGCCGTGGGGCTCCGGCACGGGCCGCCGCGCCGACACGCGCGCCGCCTGGAGTCTCCGCGCAGCCGCGGTTCGCCGCGCCGCCGCGCGCCATCGGGAGCCGCCGCCCCATGGGGCTCTGCTCGTGTCACCGCGCCGCCGCGCGCCATCGGGAGTCACGTGGGTCGCCGCCCGCCATGGGGAGCCGGCATAGAGGCGGCCACTGGCGCGGCGGCGTCGTGCAACACGGCTAAGCTGCAGGCATAGAGAGGCGGGGGAGAAGGAGGTGAGGCGGAGGAGCGGCCAGGGTTGAGCCCCGGTGAGCGCCGGCGGCGGGCGGCGGGCGGAGGAGGCTGGGTCGCTAGGTGCAGCTCGGGAGCGAGTGGAGCGCCTTTGGCCCTGATTGAGAGGGACCCGATTGCTTTTTACAAAAAATGCAGGGACCGGATTGCTTTTCTAAATTTGTGTGCAGGCCCATCCCTAACGGTCAAACAATTAGAGCTCTTACGCATTGGGCCCATCTGTCATAATTGTGATCAATTGTTAAGTACTCAGCGTTTTGTGTTTTTTGAAACAGCCGCCCCTACTTGATAGTTATCTAAGAAAAATTAAAAAACCGGTAGTATTTTAACCCTAACCTGTAAAGTAATAGCTTTATGCTACTTACTCGGCTAAAACCAAACACCTACCTAACTTAGTCAAACTTGATTAAGACGAGGTGTGGCAAGTTGTGGCTGTAAACCAAACAGGCCCTGAATCGCCGACGGGCTGATCGGTTGCGAAAACGCCAGGCAAAATTCAGTAAACTGGGAGTGCTCATCATCGGATCGATCGTGGCAGTGGCAGATTGCATTGGCGAAGTGGCGAGATACTCAGCTTATTAAAGTCTGCGGTTCGACAGGAGGGGGCGCATCACAGCTCACATGTGAAGCACAGACCACGAGCCGCCGTAAGCGGGATTGGGAACCCTTTGTTTACTCACCGGATGCGCCATATTTTTCTCTTGCGGGTCGACAGGCCAGGTTAATTGGACGTGGTAGTCAAACATACGACTTGAGGCTGCCAACCCCCCCCCCCCCCCCCCCCCCTTTCTCTCTCTGTCTCTCTCTCTGATATCCTAATGGGAAATGGAATGTAGTGCAGTTCGTGGCCATGTTCTTCCAACACGTAGTATAATACGTCGTCGGGCTGTTGGGACGGCTGGTCTTTCAGCTTGCGCCACGTACTGTTCGTTACCACATGATGTATGTACGTATTTAATAAAAACGAATCGAGAGAAATGGAATACGCAGGTTCGACAACGTTAAGGGCCTCTGATTCAAAGGATTTTCATACAACCTTTGGAGTGTTGGAATCCTTAGAATTTTCCCTTTGTTGCCTGTTGAGTAAATAGCATAAAACTAATAGTTTACGGGTTAGGGTTTTAAAAAACTATCAGATTTTAAATTTTCTCAGAAAGCTACCAACAAGCGGTCAGCTGTTTTAAAAAACCCAAACCCGTGGTGACTAGAGATTTAACCGTTTTCCTGACGGATTGGGCCCACCGTCAGCCCACGTGGCCCGGCGCGTGGACGGCGCAGCAGTTAACGGCCGTTAGCCGACCGGCCTGGTCGGAACTGGGGTAAATATACCCCCTCGGTCGGTCGGGCGCACCTGCTCGCTCACTCCCCTGCTCTCTCCCCCCGCTCCAGTACGAGCTCGCCGCTGGTCGCCGTCTTCGAGGCCGGTTGCCGTCGACCTCCTTGCCGCAATGCCTTCCTGGAACGACGAGGAAACGAGCTCGGAGGAGGAGTGCGAGGTCGTCAGCATGGACATGGGACTTATGGTAAGTTCTTTGTCACCTAGGGTTAGGGTTAGGTGCTAGTAGGCCTAGGCTATCCCCATGGATCTTGCTGAGTGTAGTGTTGTTGTTGTGTGTGTGATATTGTTCTTGATTAGTGAGGGTGGGGCTTGATTGTAGGATTGAGGTAACCTAGGGTTCATCTCTATACAGTGTTAGGGTTCATGCTGATTTGGGGATTTTTAGTGTTCAGGTTTAATTGACAGTGCAAGTTGATTCTGGTATTGAGTGCAGATTGAAACCAGTGTTTGTTGGTTATTATGGTTGCAGGAGGAACCAGACACCATTGTGGAGCCCCTTTTCTGTGGCCAACTTGAGCTTGTTCATCCCAAGTGCCTGCACCAAATGAGGCCTATTAAGCGTGTTGCTTTTGAAGGGCCTGTAATAGGAAGACTTTTCTATGGCTGCCCAGTCCAGATTAGATGCCAATTAAGTTTTCTGCTATGGATGTTCACTGATGTTTGATATGATGCAGCAGTTTGTTTGATATGACAGTCACATATGTATTTTTGTTACTTTGGAAACTTAATCATGGCATTGTAATAAATTATCATATCTCATTTATGTTATTCATTGTTAGAAAATCTCAAGTTTATCAAGTTAATCATGGAATTGAAATAAGCTACTAGTCCACTTGTAATAACTTATCACATTTACAAATGCAGGAAAATGGTGTGAATTGTGGTGTTGTAGAGTGGGTTGACGGGCCTTGGCCTCCCGTTCTTCAGAGATGTTTGTGCAAGCTATGGGAAATGTTCCATGAGCAGAACCTAGGAAGGGTACTTGACAAGGAGAAGTTTGAGAAGGAGTTGGCCAAGCTTAAGAGTGAACATGAAAGGGAGTTGGCCAAGCTTAAGACTGAAAATGACAAGCTTTGCATTGAGTACACCAAGCTTGTTGATGACGTATCCAAGATGTTTGATTGGCAGGATGGTAGGGTGGACAAGAAGGTGTACCAGAAACAAGTGGAGGAGGAAGAACTTGAGAAGAAGAAGAAGGAGCTAGAGGAGAAAGTTATGTTGGAGGTGCAGATGGAAAAGCTTAAACTTGCAAAAGAGCAGAGGTGCATTTTGCAGAGCCAAGCTAATATCATCATGAACACCAAGAAGGCTATGAAGGATGTTGAAGTTGACAGAGATGTTCTTAAGAAGGAGAAGGCAAAGCTTGAGCTAGTTGTTGCCGAGCTGCTGAAAGATGGGTATGGCAGCAAGGACAAGTTAGAGCAAATCAAGGCCATCCTTGAGTCATGAAGTGTTGTGAAATGGTGATGAAGTACATCCAAGGCCTATATATAAGGATGTGGCCTAACTGTCTCAAGTGGGTGTACATTTTGGGGGAATATGAAGTTAACCTAGGGTTTGGCACTGCATTTGAACTTTAGTGTCTTATGTAAGAACCATATTTGCTATGTTCTTAAGTATGTTGTAATGGATCTCCAATGCTATGGCATTAAGTGTTGTAATGGATCTTATATGATGTTGGCCAGTAGTCTCTATTAATCTTGTATGTTATCTATATAGCTATGTACAGTGGTATTGGGCTTAGTGGGCCAGTAGTCTGTGACCAAATTAAACTGACTTAGGCCTACTAAAACCCACCCCCTCCACCATTGTCAATATAAACCCCTCCCCACCCACCCTTTCCCAGCCACTCCAGCAGCCGCCACCCACAAACCCTAGAGATGGATCCAGACATGGACATGGGAGATGTAACAGAGGAGGAGGGAGAGGCCGTGGAGGTGAGGCCTCCAGCAGCACAACAGAGAGGGAGGAGGCGCAGACAGAGGGAACAGGAGGCCGCCCAGGACGAGCAACAGCTTGAGTTCAACCGCCGGCTCACCGAGAAGGTGACGGAGAAGTGCAACGATGAAGAGCTTGAGCTTCTTTTCCTTGGTGGCAGGAGAAGGAGTTTCAATCACATCATATCTTGGGCGAGGAGAAGAGCAGTCATGGCTCCTCATCCAGCTACTAGGGCTAAGTGGTGTCGTTTCTTCATGCGCTATGACTGCTCTGTCAATCTCATCTCATCCATACATCTATATACCTCTCTATCTATCTTTCTATCTTGGTGTTCTATGTAAGATCTGGTGTTCTATGTAAGATGTACTCTATTCTATGTAATAACTGGTGTTTGATGCTATTCTGAACCAATGTATCTATGTATTTATGCTACTCTAAATGAATGTATGCTGTGGATGTGAAATGTACTGACTGAATTAACTGACAGAAGATACACCAACTGAATTTACTGACCGAATCAACACAGGAATGATTGTCTAAATGAACTAACCGCATAGTAGTTATTACAAACCATGGTAGTTCAACTGACTGAATATCTCTGAAACAAAATAAAGTATAGTCATTACAAACCATAGTAGACCCAGATCCATCCATATTTGTTCACTGACACAAACAGAACCATGCCAAATGAACTCAAGTTCAGACCAAGACATGCTAGTTACCACTTGCATAAAAGTAGTCTTTCAGCCTCCTACTTGGCTTCCTGATCCTCTTTGACCCCTCCTGGACAACAGTTGAAGTTGATTGCCTTGGTGCAATGAATGTTCTTCTCTGGGCACTTGAAGATCTGGTGTTCTTTGCTGGAGAAGTTGTAGATGATCTGGTGTTCTTAGCAGGAGAAGAAGTGTTAGCAGCAGAAGAAGTGTTAGCCCTGCTCCTCTTAGCTGGTGGTCCTTGTGCTATTGCTGCTGGAATAGTTGAAGTAGCCCTTTTTTTGCCCTAGAAGTAGCAACTGGAGCTGGTGAAGGTGCAGAGTTGTAGCTCTTGCCGTAGCTGGTCTTGGTTCAGGTGCAGTAGCAGCAGGTACTCTTGGAGGCCTCTGAGCATTTGTAGCCATAGAAGAACCAGCTTGAGAGTAATTTGCTCCATTTTCCTACACAATTAAGAAACATTGTAAGAAATTTAACAATGAAATGAAATGAAACATGGCCTCAAATGACCTGGTGCTTGTTCATCCTCATCTGAAACTTAGGCTTCAAAGGGTCACCACAATTGTTGAACCTATGGCCTTGCTTCTTGCAATTGCTACATGTGACAGTACCAATTCTTGAGGTGTCCTTTTTTGCTAGCACCTCAAATACACCTTTCCTCCTGGCAGTTTGCTTTTTGCCCTTCTTTTCTTTGAACACTGGTGGAGATATGTCATCTCCAGGTGTATGAGGCCAGTGGTCAGGACCTGGAACTGGGAAAATTATATGCTTGTATGTTTCACAGTACATGGGCTTTTTGAAGAAAGCATTGACAAAGTCTTCAGGATGTAGCTTCACTTTCTGCATTGCAGCAATGGAATGACTGCAAGGCACAACTGTCATGTCCCACCTCCTATAGTCATAGGTATGGTTGTTCAAGTTAACACAATATGTGTTCTCAGAGCTACTAGTCACTTGCCAGATGCCTGGACCTGCCATGTATGCATCACAACACTTAGCCCACTTCTTGCCTTCTTCTAAAATTTCTGAGTAGGTTGGTGTGATCTCCCATCTGCATGACTCTGTTTTCTCTCTGATTTTCTGAAACTTGATCATCAACTTAGTTCTTATGCCCTCCAGCATAGTCCTGATTGGCTTGTTCCTAACATCCAATATCATCCTGTTAAAAACTTCACTGAGGTTGTTAACAACCAGGTCAGTTTTGCAAACAGTATCCATTTTATATCTTGCCCATGTATGGTCTGGTATCTGTGACAACCACTGCCAAGCTTCAAAACTTTCTTTCTTCAAATTTTCCATCCCTTTTTCATGACCATTCTTAGTGAAGGAATAGGCAGCCTGATCTAAGTGTTTCTTGAGTTGCTCCCCTCTAAAACCAGCAGATTGGAAGTTGGCATATATATGTCTAAGACAGAACCTCTGTGGGGAGTCAGGGAATACATCATTGATTGCATTCAACAATCCCTGTTAATTATGATGGCTTAGAATGATGGCTAAGTATGATGGTAAGTTTAAAGTGTGGTGGTCATGAGTAGTGGAGCACATACCTTTTGCCTGTCAGACATAATTGTGTACTTGCCAAAGTTGTTCCCACTCCCAATAACAGTTCTCAGCTATGTGAGAAACCATGTCCAGCTGTCTGTCTCTTCCTTGTCAACAGCACCAAATGCAATGGGGAAGATGTTGTTGTTCCCATCCCTGCCAGTAGCTGCCAATATCTGTTGTCCGGTGCTGAGCTTGATGAAGCAACCATCTAAACCTGAAAATATGATCACATTAGTTGTAAATAACATGAATGCAACCATATTAGATATATGTGTAAGGATCATGTACCTATGAATGGCCTGCATCCATTTAGAAAGCCCTCTTTGTATGCAAAAAGGCAGTAGAACATGTAGTGAAACCTGGGGGTAGGAGCTGGATTTTCTAGGTCCTCTTTTGTTGTCACTATGCATCTACTGCCTAGATTAGTATCTAGCACACACTGTAGATAGTCCCTTGGTCTGTGATATTGGAGTTTGTGATCTCCTTGCACAACTTCAAGTGCTTGCTTCCCTTCCCTATATGCTAAGCTTTTAGGCACATGAACACCAAATGTTTTCTTTGTGTATGACATAATTGTCTCAACACCAGCTCTAGGGTTTGATCTAATGGTATCCTCACAAACCTTGGCAACCCAATTGACTGTAACCTTGGTGCTCTCTCCACTTGCTCCACAAGTGTGATCCAAATTCATCTTCGTGATGTTGAAAGTTGACCCATTAGCTATTCTAGAGGCCACTATGTAAAACTGACAACCTTGCTTTCTATCAAAGCACCAAGCAATAACCCTAGTTGGTTCATTTCTGTGATACTCAAAATTCCTAAGTGTCCTGACATGGAAATTTCTTAGTGCTTCTGTGAACTCCACAACATTTAGGAAGCACAAATGCAATGCAAACTGCTCATGTGCATCAGGGACTGATGGATCATACCACCTCCTCTCCTTCCTCTTCTTCAACCTTCTCTTCCTACCAGAAGGAAACCTTGGAACTTCTTCTTCATCACTAAGGCCAAAATCACCTGGAAAGCAGTATTCATCAGGTTCAGGCACAAAATCTTCAAACTTGATGTGCTCAGGCTCACTGTGTGACTTGCTAGTTGGGCCTGCTTTTCTGGCAGGCTTAAGCTTCTTTGCTCCTTTCTCTGGTACAACTGAGGGTTCTTCATGTTCAGAAAGGATTTGGTCTTCCTCCCAAAACTCTGATGGTTCTGAGTTTGCTCCACAATAGTGCTCTGCAGTATCTTCCTCTTCCCTAGACTTATGGCTTGTCCCTGTGCCAGCCTCATCTTCACCCCTACACCAAGCCTTGTATGATATTGTGTGCCCTTTGTAATCACCCCTAAAAAACTCAAAATCTGAAGAAGATTTGTCCATCTCATCTTCATCTTCATCTTCCTCATGTTCTACTCCTACATCTTCTTCTTCTTCCACAACATTTTTCCCCTTGTTGAAATTACAACTATGTTGTGTGTTAAGATAGGGCTCCTCAGGGATTACTGGTGCCAAAGTTGCATTCTTGAGTGGATACAGGACACCTTGTTGGGAAACACTATAAACAACTTGCTCACCAACATTACTAATGGGAATCTGTTCCTCAAGCAAGTTGTGATCCATATTAACATCTGCTGGGCTTGGATCAGTAGGCTTTCTGACAGTGATGTTCAGGATCTTCTTATCAACAAATAAGTCAAGCATTTCCTCTAATGCCTCCTCACTATCCAGGACCTCCACCCCTCCAAGCCCTTTCCCTCTTCCTTTACATAAGTCAGAAAAGCCTCCATTCCATAACCCTCCAACTCAGCCAATGCTAATATACTCAGATAACTGATATATAAAGAAACTGAATACTTTCTCTCCATATTATCTGTTCCTTGGAAATGCAGCCTCATGTCCCAAATCTCTTCATCTAAGCTGTAGGAGATTAAATTGACAAACATTTATTTTTCAAGTAACTGAAGCTTAAAACAATGAAAAAATGCACTGAACATTACTAAAATGCAGAAGCATGCCAACAAACAATTACACTGCTCATTCCCAATAGTGCACTATCTTCTAACCCTAAACTATCATCTTCTAACCCTAATTTTAAAATCTCAACTAAAACTGTAAATGCTACTGAAATTTCTTACCTCACTCCACCAAACGCGGGCGCCCACCTGTGGCCGCCATATGGATCCGAGTGGATGCACTTGGCCACTGCCCTAGCAGCGCGGACTTCCGGATCTGAGCTCTCTCGATCCACCTGAGCCTCGGGCAGTGATGGCCGCGGCGACTGTTGCGCTGGGAAGCTCGAGCTGCCTAGCCATGCCTGAACCGCTGAATGTCCACCACCCTCCTCGCCGGTGAAGCCTTGGCTCAAAAGCTCACCGCCGACGGCATTTCGTTGCGGCGCCGCCATCACCCACCTAGCTCACTTCGGGGGGAGAGTGAGAGTGAGAGGGAGAGCGAGTGCGACCGACGGGCGGCTCCGACCGGACCGCACGGGCTAACGGCCGTCAACGGCCGTGCCGTGAGCGCGCGTGGCCACGTGCCCTGACATGTGGGTCCAGGCGGTCAGAGAAACGGTTAAATCGCTAGTCACGGGCGTTTTAGTTTTTTTGAAACAGCCGACCGTTCGTTTGGTAGCTTTCTGAGAAAAATGAAAAAGTGGTAGTTTTTTGGAACCCTAACCTGTAAACTAGTAGTTTTATGCTATTTACTCTGCCTGCTGATTTCTAGGATAGAATCACATAGATTTTTTCCTAAATATTCTTCCACGCAAAAATAGAGATTCATTTGTACTATAGTATTTCATAGAAAATCTAGCATCCACTTCAACCTTTTGAAAAAAAAACATATGTCGTGTTTTGTAATTAAACAAACTCTAATCCTGTAGAACTCGAATGTGCATGGTATTCTCATCCGGTGCCTTTTCTATTTCTTTGATTTTACAATCTTGTATCAAATAGGCCCTAAAGCATTGCAACACAGGAAGACATGCCAGAAAGAAGCTGGCCGTCAACGATCTGCGGTTTTAAGTGCCCTAAAATTCTAGGCCACTTCGTCATAATTAAGTTGTCACTCAATTCCTATAGGAATAGGTCACCGTATTCACCATCTCAGTAATCCCTATCTTATGCTTATTTGGCGTATTTGACAATTACGGAGTGATTTAACTCATGATAAAGAGGTTCCCCGGTTGCCGCTATGATGGATTATTTGGACAGTTATATTAAGCCTATTGGAGATGCGTGCAAGTATAGTACTGAAAAAATTGTCAAGTGTAAAATGTCAATTGTTGACTGGCTCGTGCTAGAAGCGAGGATTACTCATGTTCCTAGGTCTTGGCCACCTCGACTACTGATTACATTGCTCTGTCAGTGGGTGGATCTTTTTCTGTGGAATCTGGTGCGGCAGCGGCAGGGATGATTCTTCGACGTTATGATGGTTCAGTTATTTTGCAGCTTATCGGTTTATTTTCAATTGCAGCGATGCACTGGAAGCGGAGATACATGGAATTATGCGAGGGGTGGTGTTGGGTGTCGGTGTCAAAACCGGCCGATCTCGGGTAGGGGGTCCCGAACTGTGCATCTGAGGATCGAGGGTAACAAGGGACAAGGGGGACATGGTGTTTACCCAGGTTCGGGTCCTCTTAATGGAGGTAAAACCCTACGTCCTACTTGATTGTTCTTTATGAGTATAGGGGTTACAAGAGTTGATCTACCTCGAGATCGTAATGACTAAACCCTAGATGTCTAGCCTATGCACTACAAAAAAAAGACACATCCGTGACATTTTGGGCCGAACGGATTTTTTTCCTGTCATACATATGACACTTCTATGACGATAATTGTGACAAAACCCGGTATCATCATAGATGTGGTGGGCTCCTACTTCTATGACAAAAAATCATGACAGAAAATGGGCTTTTCGTCCTGGGCGGGCCGGAGACGCAGCTGCATGACATTCTTTGGGCCGTCCATGACAGAAAAAACCGTGGTAGAAGCGAGGGGGAGGAAAATTTCGGGGAGTTCCCGGTTACGGTGGGAGGTCGGGGGCCGAGCGATGCGCGTTTCTCTCGTACACGTACGCGCGTGTGTGCGAGGCGTTGGCTCTAACTGAACCCGAGCGAGGCGTTGGGCTCTAACTGAACCCGAGCGATTGCACTGCAGGCTACGCGTTACTGAACCCGAGCGATCGATCGATGGCTGTTAACTGAACCCGATCGAGCGATTCCTTCGCTACTGCTGCTAACTGAAGCCGATCGATTGGATGAACAGTGAGCGTTGCGGGGGGGGGGGGGGGGGTTGGATGAACAGTGAGCGGTGGCGTTGCCTCTGGATGAACAGGACCCCGTGGTGTGGAGGGCTGGATGAACAGTAGACGGTGGAGGGGTGCCCGTGGAGGGGTGGTTGAACAGGACCCCGTGGTGTGGAGGGCTGGATGAACAGTAGACGGTGGAGGGGTGCCCGTGGAGGGGTGGTTGAACAGTAGCCGGTGGAGTAGCGCGCGGTGGAGGCTGGATGAACAGGAGCCCGTGGAGGCTGGAGGAGGTCGACGGTAGCCCGTGGAGGCTGGAGGAGGTCGACGGTGGAGATGAACAGTATCCCGTGGAGTCCCGTTTTGCGGTACGCCACACCCCTCCCGATGAACAGGACCCCCGTTTCGACCGTAGGAGGTCCGTTTCGTCCGTTTTGCGGTACGCCACACCCCTCCCGATCAACAGGACCCCCGTTTCGACCGTAGGAGGTCCGTTTCGTCCGTTTTGCGGTACGCCACACCCCTCCCGATCAACAGGACCCCCGTTTCGACCGTAGGAGGTCCGTTTCCTCCGTTTTGCGGTACGCCACACCCCTCCCGATCAACAGGACCCCGTTCCGAACGTAGGAGGTCCGTTTCCTCCGTTTTGCGGTACGCCAGGCCTCGTTTCCATCGCCTGTTCCGTCCAAGCCCTCCCGATGAACACGACCACGCATTCCGTTCCGACCCAGCCGGTTGGCTCCCACGCGTTCCGTTGCCTCCCGATGAACACGACGCATTCCGTTGCTCCCCATGAACACGACGCATTCCGTTGCCTCCCCATGAACACGACGCATTCCGTTGCCTCCCCATGAACACGACGACGACGTGTTTCTCCGTTCCGACCCAGCCATGTACACGAGCCCTGGCCGTACGTATGCGCGAGTAGGCGTTCGAGACCCCGCCCGTATGTACACATACGTGGCCGTATTTTCTTTCTTGCACCCTGGCCGCTGTACGTACGTGTACATGCTACGTGCGCGCCTCTACTACGACACGTGCGCGCCTCTACATCCACCAGTATATATGTACGTACACGTTCGCGACCAGAATGACAACGCTACGTACGCTTCGACCAGGTGGGTCCCGACTGTCAGGCACTTCCTTGCGTGCGAAGATGTAGCTGGTGGGTCCCAGCAGTCAGGGGGGAAACGTTTTTTTCGCGAAATACGGTGGCCCGTCCGGTGGGTCCCCGCTGTCAGGTGGAGGAATAATTATTTTGCACGTAATAAGGAGGCACTTCCTTGCTGCGGCCGTGGACCCAGCTGTCAGCCTCTCCACGTACAGTCCACGTCCGATGGAAGCCGTTCCTTGACCACGTTGACCACGCCGCGCCGAGAGCACCAGGGCGGTGGACGACGGCGAGGCCTAGGAAGGGGACGACGCGGAGCCGGGGAAGACGCGGCAGTGGATGCCCACGCGTAGAGGAGTACGAGGGTTCACTGGTTCGCTGCGGTGTGAGGCTGCCGTCGCCGCAGAATAACAGGGGGTGTGGGTGAGTAGAGGGATGGCCTGGCCAGCGGTGGGAGTAGTAGGGGGCGGTGAGGCCTCCGCCGCATCGCAGCCGGCCACGGGAGGCAGGAGCACGAGGCACGACCGGCGCTGGTTTGGGCGGCTGGAGCAAGAAGACCAGAGGTTGAAGAAGCACTACGGCCGTTGGATGGACATCGTACGGTCACTGGAGCTAGAATCGTGCATATTGACTAAGTTGACAAAGCCCTCCGTCCCCGTCAACTTAGTAGGCCCACAAGTCAGCCTGCCACTATACTGGGTCCCAGCTAACAGGGGGAGTATTCATTTTTTTGTGCGTAATAAGGAGGCACTTCCTTGCGTGCGAAGATATAGCTGGTGGGTCCGAGCTGTCAGCGGCGGTAACGTTTTTTTCGCGAAATACAGAGGCCCTTTCGGTGGGTCCCTGATGTCAGGTGGAGGAATCATTATTTTGCGCGTAATAAGGAGGCATTTCCTTGCGTGCGGCCGTGGACCCAGCTGTCGGCCTCTCCACGTACAGTCCACTTCAGATGCATGTCGGTCGTTGACCACGTTGACCAGGCCGCGCCGAGAGCACCAGGGCGGTGGACGACGGCGAGGCCTAGGAAGGGAACGACACGGAGGCAGGGAAGACTCGGCAGTTGTTTCCCACGCGGAGGGGAGTACGACTGTACGAGGGTTTACTGGTTCGTCTGCCGTCGCCGGAGAATAACAGCAGGTGTGGGTGAGTAGAGGGATGGCTAGGCCAGCGATGGGAGTACGGTGGGGCGGTGAGGCCTGCGCGGCAGCAGAGCCGGCCGCGGGGAGGAGGGAGCAGGCAGTCCCGCCGGCGCTTGTTTGAGCGGCTGGAGCAGGAAGAGCAGAGATTGAAGAAGCACGACGGCCGTTGGATGGCCATCCAACAGTCACTGCTTGTGCGTCAACCTTTTTTTAGGAAAGCCTCAAATCTGTGGAAAACAGCATACAGCCCATCTGCCATTATTTCTAATAATTTACAGCCCATTTGCTAATTATTAAGGTTTTTTTGGAGCCCATATTCTTTTTGTTAGCATTACAGCCCATATTGTGGCCACGGTTAAAAAATTATACGAAATTTTGCATATTTCGGTGCGGTCCGAACTGTTTTTAATCCCGAAATTTCGACTCACATTCAAACTGATTTTAAAAATAAATGTATATCAATATAAAATCCAACAAATTCTCCACGCATAAAAATTAATGTAATTTAAAATCTCGAAATGAAAAAAAAGATATTTGAAACTAATTGCCGGTTTGATGTGTTTTAAAAATGTACAGCCCATTTCTCATTACTGATGGGCCATTTTCTCGGCCAGCCGAATGAAAGCTCTCCTCGTCTTGAAAGATTTGCAGCCCAACAGGCCTGACAAAGCGACTTACTTGGCAAATCACAAAAAAACTGGGCTGTGGCCGTGGACCCAGCTGTCAGCCTCTCCACGTACAGTACTCTTCCGATGGAATGTCGTTGACCACGTTGACCACGCCGCGCCGAGAGCACCAAGGCGGTGGACGACGGCGAGGCCTAGGAAGGGGACGACGCGGAGCCGGGGAAGACGCGGCAGTGGATGCCCACGCGGAGAGGAGTACGAGGGTTCACTGGTTCGGCTGCGGTGTGAGGCTGCCGTCGCCGCAGGGCCTGGCTAGCGGTGGGAGTAGTAGGGGGCGATGAGGCCTCAACGGCAGCACAGCCGGCCACTGGAGGCAGGAGCAGGCGGTCTCCCCGGCGCTGGTTTGGGCGGCTGGTGCAAGAAGAGCAGCGATTGAAGAAGCAGCAGGACCGTTCGATTCAAATCCAACGGTTACTGCTGCTAGAATCGTTTGTTGACTAAGTTGACAAGCCCTGCGTACGCGTCAACTTAGTAGGCCCACAGGTCAGCCTCCCAACCGGTGCGCCCCAGATGTCAGTGGGAGGAATCATTTTTTTCGCGTAATAAGGAGGCAGTTGATTGCGTGCGGCCAGGCCAGCGGAGGGAGTAGGGTGGGCCGGGGAAGCCTGCGCGGCATCACAGCGGGCCACAAGAGGAGGGAGCAGGCAGTCCCGCCGGCGCTAGTTTAGGCGGCTGGAGCAGGAAGATCAGAGATTGAAGAAGCACGTCGGCCGTTGGATGGACATCCAACAGTCACTGCTGCTAGAATCGTGTGTTCACTGACAAAGCCTTGCGTAAACAAGTCAGCCTCGAAATCTGTGGCGTGTACAGCCCATTTGCTATTATTTTTATAATTTTTACTCATTTTCTAATTCATATGGAATTTATTGCAGCCCGTTTTCCATTTTTAGAATTGCTGGCCATTTTCTGGTCAGTACCAGGGTCAAAAAATTAACTAAATATGTGGGAAATTTTGAAAATTCGCAAATTTTTGCTGGGGAACGAAATATTCTTAATCCAAAAATTAATAGCCATACTAAAACAAATTTAAAAATAAATTAGTACTATGTCATGTTAAATCCAATGAAATACGTATAAGATATCAGTGAAGAACAAAAACAAAAAAAGAAACTTATATCCCATTTGCTATAATTTTTTTGGAATTTTCAACCCCTTTTGATATTACTTTTAACAGACATTGACCATACTCTTAAGCCAGGCCGGAATGCATCCCTCCTCGTCTTGAAAGATTTGCAGCCCAGTAATTCGGAGAAAACAAATAGGCCTAGCTTGGGTATTCTTCAAAAAGAAATACTGGGCTACCTATTTTCCCAAAGAACTGGTGCATGAGCATTTAGCTTTATTTATTTATTTACTTATTTATGTTTAGGGGACCATGAGCATGTACCTGGGCCGGATTCATGTGAGAGCCTCCCTTCCAGTTAATTATGGGCTTCTCTATTGGGCCTTCATCAGTGGGCTGCATGTTATCAACAAGTGGAAAATGTGTTCCGTACGAAAAATAGTATGCGCTACGTACGGTACGGGGCACTAAAGGATCGAACCGTGCAACGACTTCCAAAACATTGTGTTTGTCGTTCTAACAACACATTTATTCAACCAACAGACGAAATATACTACTGATTGTACATTGAAAACAGCAGCAGCAGCAACCAGGGCTGGGGGTGCAACAGAAGCAGTAAGCAGGCCAGAAGAGTGAAGACGCAGCTCTCTCTTCCAAACCAAACATCAGCCATCATTACAAAAGGGCTACCAAAAAAGAACAAGTGTATGCATCAAACTAAATAAAGATCCTACTACACCAAGTGTACGCATCTAACTAACTGGCTCAGTTAGACGTTACTATTTATTAAGCTGTGGAGATTGGCTGACGGCTTGAACCAGATGGGTGCCTGACGGGGGAAACTCCAGCCAGCAGGTCGAAGTCTGATACTTGCGACCCTCTCTCCTACTTTGGGCTGCAGAGCGTGGCGGCACATATCAGGGTATGGTGCATGCAGAGACGCATGGTACGCTGTGTACACACAGTTTTGCCTGATGAACGAAACCGCGCTGCCATCATGATCCTTGCCGTCGGTTATCTCCTGGTTAATCGGATAATTCAGTCCGACAAACAGAGAGCGTGTACCAAGGCTACTTACCAGCCTCCAGTCAAAAATTCCTGAAGGCCCAGAGAAGCTGGGATCCTGCTCAAAGACCTTGCAGTGACTGTGATTGTATTCCGCGAAACAACACGTCCGGTACGTGCGAACGATCATCAATCTTTCGCCGTCGTCTGATCGAGCCAGGAACCACCTGCAAATGCCATGCCGCTTTTCTTTGAAAGGTTCTGGGATTAGGAAGGGTAGGGACACCAGGCGCCCTACAACATCATATAAAGTTGGAGTCAAATAAAAAAGGGCTCTTGATTTAGTCAATCTTAAGAACAACATGTTATGAGCATGAATATTTTTTCAGCAAATGTTGACAGTAATATAAGCAAGCCATCATGATATCATAGGAAAGTACTCCCTCTGTCCCACAATATAAGAACGTTTTGCAAGCTATGTAAGCTTGAAAAACGTTCTTATATTATGGGACAGAGGGAGTAACATACTGCTGTAACAGCCGTTTGTAGCGATGACTGGAGTAGGCCAGGAATACGTCCAGCCATAGAAGGAGTCGACAGCGTAAATGAAGCCCTTGTGTTCAATGGCATCAGAGAACCATGGAGGATGTATGATCCTGCGATGGACGTGCAGATTTATCCACTTACCGCAGTGACCTGTCAGATAGGCAAGACCGCGGTTGAAGAACGCAATTAGCCTGAAGTCTTTATAATTCGCAGATCTTGTGGGCACTTGGCAGATTACAACCTTGAGCAAATCAAACTTGGTATCATGTTGACTACTGTAAGATTCCGAGTATTCTGGGCCACGGTGCCAAAGCAGTGCAGTGTTAATCGAAGGAAGGGGGATCAATCGCCGGGTGTAGACCTCCACGAGCATCCAGCTGCCGCGACCGTCGACGAGCACCATCCAAGATGTGTTCATGCCGACCCAGTACATACCGTTAATGTAGTTGAGGCTGACGGGGATCGGATCGCAGTCAAGGGGGTTGATGCTCGCCACCCTACGATCGTTATGCTACGTGACACGCCATTTCTGAAGATCAGGCGGCATCAGCAAGCAAGGAGCTGGCTTAAAAAGCTCCGGCCTGAGGGCTTTGAGTAAACGGTACAGCCCCGACGAGCACGCGGCGAGCGGCATGGTACTGAGATTGTCCACACGCGAAACAATGAGCTTGATTACCTCTGTGGGGAGCGAATTCCAGCCACTCTTTCGGCGGACGCTACTCGGTTCTGCCATTGTTAATGCTTGGGTTTCGGACGAGGGGGGGAGGCGCCTTAGCGGGGATGGAAGATTGGACGAGATTATGTGCGAACAAAGATGGAGAAGCGAATATGTGTTGCAGGAAGTGGACAGGTGATGATGACTACAACACGCCGCTTGACTTACGAGACACATACCAGCAGCGTAGGGTCATGTCGATGCTAGACAACTTGCTTGAGTGATCACAGTACTGGTACTCCCTATAGTGCTATGCCCTAACTTGCTTGAGTAGAGTAGTAGAGTAGGACTCTGCTCTACTACTAGCACCGGAGGAGTAGTATATTCTAATCTAAAATAGTTACAAACTTCAATGCCCGAGCGTGGAACGACTACGAACCGTGCTCAAAGACTGTGTCTACGTGGTGTTTGGACATGGTCGACAACCTCAACGCCATGCTGCTCCCGTTGCACCGTATGTGTTTCTGTCCTTCCTGTTCGAAATCGTGGTAGAATTCATGTTTCTACTCTGTATCCTACTACTATGCTAGTTCACATGATTAGTTTCATCTCTGTTATAGCCGTCATGATTTATTTTGTGCTTATTCGGATTAAATCTCGTAGTAACTTGCTCATATATTCAACTGGCGCAACGTCCCCTACAGCCACTCCCGTTTCATGGACGGCCTGGTCGATGCCTCCAAGGAGCCCTTCGTCCACTGCTATGAGTGCCCGATGCCATTTTGTGGCTCGCCGGCGGACATGGTGCATCACCTCACGGATGCATGCAGCGGTCACTGCTGGCCCTTGGCGGAGAACATCAAGTACGAGACGTGCTACCCGTTCACCATGCCGGAGTCACTGGAGGATCACCGCCGCCTGCTAGTCTCGGAGGAGGACGACATCATCTTCCTCTTGATCATGGGCACTGGCGAGGCCCGCGCAGGCCGCCGCCCTGTCTCTGTAATGTGCGTCAGGGGCGATGCCGCTGACGCTGACACTGACACGAGGCCGATGTACGGGTGCGTGGTCAGTGTTACTACCCCTCCGGGTCGCGTGGGCGGCGACACTGGCCTCATCAAACGGACTTGGACTCTGGGGAGCTGGGACTATCCCGCCAATGTGGACTTGGAAAACCCATGGCATCCTTTACCCGCCGACGCGGTGCACGGGGACTCCAAGGAGGTTCACTTGGACATACGCATTATCAAGTTAAATGTTGATCATTAGTCTTCGCTCAATGTAATCCGCTGTCTAAGCATGTGGAGACTTCCATGCAGGATCTTGCTCTATTGGAGTATCGCGCATGAATAAAAGTGTATCCGTTTACGGTTTAGTCTAGAATCTTCCATGTATGAATTTTTACTACAATACTGGTGAAAGACTTACGATGAACCATTTCTTACATCTCCTCTGCCCACTTGCAAGTCATCCTGATTTAATCCCTCCGTCTAGGTGTATAAGGGCATGGTTAATATTACTTAATAGTATATCCAACTGTTGACTATAAGAAAGTGCCATGTCATCTGTAGCCAACATGTATAACAATCGATACTCAAAAACTAATTCTTAAAGATCATTTCTTGCAAAGCACAATAAGTGTTATTTCTTCACAAGTTTTGGATGCAGGTTGAACAGTTGAACGCTTTTGCTTGCAAAAGATACCTTTTTATCTATTTCACCCGGATGTTTGTGAGCTCTAGAGATGAAATAATATCCGAAGAAACCTATCGATACCTGTTACACATGAGATGAACCCCACATCCTTTGTCAAAATAAACAACTCCCCGATCAATGCATTTCGCTCTTCGGTGCAACGCACGGGCACCTTACTACTATAGATTAGTACGACAAAAAATTGAACTAACATTATATATAGTACGATAAATGCTGATGCATGTCACCTAAAATTATATCATTCAAAACTATGTTCAAATACGAATCCAACGATATAGTTTTTGTTGACATGCACTAACATTTTGTCAGTTAAATCTTCAGTCAAATTCAATGGGGGACTAATAAACCACGACCGATGTAGTACAAGTGTAGAGGGCGGCGCTGCACGGGAGTCTCACCTCTCACCCCGCTCGTGGCGCGGCAGTAAAGCCGTCATATCACAAAACCCAACCACTCCCAGTAATAAGTGGCCTGGTAAAATAAACGGACAAGCAACCATCACATCCCTCCGACTTTTTTTGCATTTCATCTCTCTGCATTTACTTTCTCCGGTTCATCTCGCACACTCGATCCCTAGCTACTACTCCTAGGGCCAGTTCTTTTGGCGGCTTCCCCAACTTTTCCCACAAGACTAGTCACAGTGGAGAGTAACAATAAGGCGCCTCACTCATTTATTTGGGCTTCTAAACTACTACTCCGTCCTGGTTTATTCCTCACCATTGTAATTTGTGCTAAATTTGACCAAAGATTTAACTGGTTTATTCCTCACCATTGTAATCCCTCCGTCTAGGTGTGTAAGTCATCTTACGAAATCCAAATAATCCCAAAACACTTAGGCGCGGTTCATTAACTTCTACTCCGTACCTCGTTTCTTGTTTCTTGACATATCAACCAATAAGAGATAAAGAGTGTGCATGCTTTTAATGACTTGAGATATCAAACACGACATGCAGTGGTTAGTTCATTGCATGCAATACTATTAATCAGCAAATAAACATTAACGTCTCTCGTTTTCTCCTCCTCTTTGGTCACGGTGCACAGCCTAAGATGACTTACTCACCTAGACGGATGGAGTAGTGCATGTGACATGCACTAACATTTCATTAGTTAAATTTATGATCAAAATTTGACACAGATTACAATGGGGACCAATAAACCAGGACGGAGGTAGTAGTTATGGGATTACTAATCTAGAAGCCTAAAAGAACTGGCCCCTGGTACTCCTACTAGTAGTAGTAGTACTCAAGTTGGAATTCCAATTGCACGACACAACTTGTTAGGCAAAAAATTCGATACAGGGTGTAGGAAGCGGTTTGGGAATTTGCATGCCTTTCCAACTAGTGAGATACTCCGTACAAAGTACGACAGAGAAATAACCACAGAGAAGGAAGCTAAAAGTAAACAATCAAACGAGCATTTTTGCATTTGTTTTGCATTGAATCGTTTCACAAGCTTGACTAGTGCTGTTTTTCTACTTTTACAAAAACCGCATCGTAATGTTAAAACGTGCATTTGCACGTACATAAGTAATAGCCTCCGTCTAGGTGTATAAGTCTTCCCTCCTTCTTGGTCACGGTGCACAACCAAAGATGACTTATTGACCTGGACGGAGGGAGTAGCACAGTCTGCAAGCATATATCGAGAGAGACGTGTAGTGCGATAGTATATAGTAAAGTTTGTGCTATATGCACGTACTTGCAAAATGCGTACGAATACACATGGTTTCCAAACTTTCCCTTTTACATACTTAATTAAGGACGCTAAAAATTCCTGAACGTTCGGGATTTATCATTTGCGTCCCAAAACTAATGAGATCGCCTTACGAAACAAAAATTATACTCCTCCTAAAAGCCACGGCGCTCGCAGGAGCGCTTGCGGCGCGCCACGAGTGCCCTGGTGCGTGGCCGTTTCCCAGCGCACCGACACAACGCCTCTTCCTCAGCCTCGTAACTCCCGAGGTGCTGATTGGCGGCTTGCCGGCGGGCGAGCGCGATCTCACCGGTGTGGTGATCCGGCGCCAATAGGTACTCCTCCTCGCTGGAAGCATGCACCCGGTCCACGTACCGCCAAGCGTAGATGAGGCGCTTGGGCCCGACTGCACTCAGGGCATCGGCACGGGCGTCCTCCGCCACCCTCACGTCCCTCGCACGAGCCTTCTGCCAAAGAGCCAATTGCCTGACTTTCTCGGACGCGACACATGCCTCCTAGGAAGCTTGTTCCGCGGTGCGCTTCTCTTCCTCGGCCTTCTTCTCCGCCTCTATTTTGGCACGCTCTGCTGGAGGCAAAGCCTCCCACAAGGCGATATCCATTTCTTTCCAAAGCTCCTCAAGGCTGGGGGGCTCGGCGGGCGGCGCAGCGTTCTCCTCGTAGCGGGGAGCCGACGCGTCCTCCACGCGCATGCTGGCGAGATTGGGAACGCCGACGCGTCCACCTCGACGCGTCACGGCGAGGAGCGGGACACCGACGCGTCCTCCTCGACTAGTGGCGGCGAGGAACGGAACGGTGATGCGTCGTGTCGCGGCGAGGAGAGGAACGCCGACGCGTCCTCCTCGAGTAGTGGCTGCGAGGAGCGGAACACCGACGCGTCCTCCTCGACTAGTGGCGGCGAGGAACGGAACGGCGATGCGTGACCGTCCGCGCGGTGCAGCGAGGGGCTCCTAGGGCTTGGGAGGGGCGATGCCATGGTGGTCGACGTGAGAGGGAGGGGGAGGAGATAGCGATGAACGTGAACGTGAGGGGGAGGAGATAGCGATGTCGTGGGAGGCGCAGTATTTATAGTGAGCAATGGCACACCTACGTAAGATATGGACTGAGCTGCACTGACTTAACTGCAGGTCCAGTTGCGTCACTGACATGTGGGCCAGACCCCTGTTGGGCCCATATGTCAGTGACCCAATGCACCTGCTGTTAAGTAACAGCTACGTGGGCATATTTGTTGGAGTAAATTATGGGGGAGAGAAGGGGTGGAAATATTGCTGGTCACAACGGATTGGACGAGCGTGGGGGGAGGAGAGTCATGGATGCAGATTTTTTCACACGGGGTGGAGTGGTGGGACCGCCGGAGGGAGGAGAGTTTGGCAGGCATGTTGTTTCCACACATGGAGAGGAAAAGATTTGGAGACGAACGGGCTTCCTGTAGGTATGGGGAACGGTGCATAATAAGTCATCTCGCATGCCGGGCTAGGTATAGTCTCAAGTCATTAGAAACATACACGCCCGACACATGTTCATATTTCAAGGTGCACTAAATTATTGCATGCGATGATTAAGGCTGGCCATAATAGTGGTATCTTAGCTGGTATCATGCACACGAGAATAGCAAACATGCTGATGTGGCAAAGAATTAAAGAAGAGAGGGGGTTTAGAGTAACTAGTGTTCATGCATGCATTGGTAAACACAATTTTTTTTGTGAAGAACGACAGCACTAGTTGAGTACTTTTGCAGACTTCAAAAACTATTCCACCACCTCTACTATCTTGCTAAGAGTAGGTGAAATTTTTGAATCGAGCCCTTTAAACTAGAAGGGAGGTAGTGGTACTCTAAGGCTGGTCATAGTGGGGAGTAACTTAGACTAGTAAGATGCATATGTTACTAGTCTATGTTACTACCTCTATAGTGCATAGGATCATAGATTAGTATCATAGGTGGTCTCATTTATTGCCATGCATGACACATAGTAGCATCACATTTATTATGTTACGGTATCTACCTATGTTACTATAACCATCTCTCTCTTCTTTAATTGCCTACCACATTAGCATGTTTGCGAGTCCCAAGTGCATGATACTACTTATGTTACCCCCACTATGGCCAGCCTAATAGCTAACCTTGTTGTGATGACAAGATAGGACATGGCACGCACCTGGACGGAGGAACTAGTCTGCATTGTGCATTTAAGTTTTGTCTGAAGTCAATGTACCTCTACTTTCACCAGACTTATAGAAAAATGTGTCAACATTCATAATGTCAAATCAATATTTTTACACTCATTATAAAACGTAGTTCTTATACTCATTATAATCAGTATTGTAGATATTGATATTTTTAGCATAAATTTGGTCGTGGGATTTCATTGATGCCTGTCAAAGCGTGGAGGAAGCGGAGCTTAGGGCTTGCATTGCCGGTCTCTACATAGGTATTTCTCTTCATAATCCTGTAATTTTAGAGACTAATTGCGCTTTTGTGGTAGCGTCTCTTGCATCGGGGGACTATGACAGGTCTGCTATGCGTGACCTGAAGATGAAAGCGTTGAGCATCTCGAAGTTGATCAACAATCTTCAATTGTCAAAGATTAGCCGTTCGGCCAATAAGGTGGCACACTTAATCGCTAAGTATAGCTTTGACAATAGATTAGATGGTATTCTTGTAAATAACGTACCGCCCTGTGTGGTGAATATTCTATCGAATGAGTGTACTGGTGTGGCTAGTTAATTAATATAAGGTGGTGTTCAAAAAAAGTATAAATTTGGTCAAACACTTTGCAAACGGTTGATGGGAGTAAAAAGGACCAGAGGGAGTATCATGCATGCGGAGTAGGCAAAAAAATTGCTTGTCTAAAAAAAGGCAAAAAAATTGCTCATTTATAGCCGGTCGAAGTCTCAAAGGGCGCGACCGCGCGAGGGAGGCGAAGGTCGTGGGAGGCGCGACGTTTGACGGAATTAAGTGAAGTTACATCCACGCGCCGGCATGGCGTGCGAACAGGCAGAAGCTATACCGTCAGGCCTACGATATGGGTCTAGTAGACATGACATCTAGTGGGTCCCGCATAGTTCTCGAGAACTCTTTGGGGGCTTGCAGCCGTTTATCCACCGGGCAAGCCAGCAACCCCACGCCGTTCGCACGCCCTACTCGTCCCCGTCTTCTACCTTACAACAGTTCGCTCCCAGTCGTCCCATCCTTTCACATTAGTTCGCTCCCAGTTTTTTTGCGGGGTACAATAGTTCAACTTCTCCTAACCCTCCTCCAAAATCCATGGCCTCCCAAATCTCCATGGTCGCCGCTGAGTACCAGGTTAGAGCCATCACCGGTGATCAGTTCATCGTCATCTACACACGTGGATCCGAGACGGTGAAAGCATGGCTTGCTCGCTTCCTACGCATGTTCAACAGTTCAACGGATGAGTGGGTCGCTGGGCTAGATGTTGAGTACACCACAGTCCTGGGACGAGAGAAGGATCTAAAGGACGAAGAGAGGGAGAAGCCTGCCGTGATCCAGGTTTGCATACATAACGTTTGCTTGGTCTACCACATATGCCATGCCGATGTTGAGTGCTAGGATTTTAAGAACTTCCTCAAGGACAAAAGAGTTAAATTCGTTACTGTAGGCTTTAAGAACGACAGGGATGTCCTGCGTCGGATAGGTCTCGTTGTAGGCCAGCCCTTCGATCTCCAGAAGGCAAGCCTGGTGTCCTCCTCTGAACCTTCAATGCTGACCCTGGCAGCAGCCATGATTGATCCTTCGTACGCTAAACTGAAGAAACCTCATCACGAGTTTCATCATGCATGGGAGTCGAAGACATTAGATGAAGATCACATCCTGTACGCAGCAATGGATGCCTACCTTTGTTTAAATATCTACAAGGGTTGGATGAAGAAGCAGAGCCCAGTGTCCGGTTCAAGCAAAGAAGCGTCGGCGAAGAGGAAGAGGAAGAGGGACGAGGACGAAGTCGAGGACGTGGACTCCGACTCTGAGTAGGTGGCAGTGCCGTCGCTCATGCTGGTTCTACTGCAGTGTCAAGCGGACTAGTTGCTTAGTTTATTTTCAAGGGTGTGTTGTGCTGAGGCCCAGCAGAACTATGTTTATGTTCTTTCTCGTTATTTGAACTCTTTAGTATGTACAGTAGTACTAGTACTATGTCTTACTACTGTTCTTCTTGCAGTTGGTACTACTGCTCGTATCTTCGTGTTCCTACTGTACTTAATACGTTCGTACTAGTAGTATAATTTGGGTCAGTCGATTTGTGAAAGAAGTTCGACGGAGCGAAGGAAGAAGACGACAGAAGAGGTGGAAGAAGCCCTTCTAGCCATCCATGTTGCATCAAAACGGCTCACATGAGTCGACTGACCCAAATTGCTCCTTCAGATTGCAGGATCCACGTGGCATTCAAGGTCTCTAAGGTAGATTCCGCATCCGCACCCGGTTTGCGGGCTCGACGCGCGCGCGACCGGCTTCCGCCGCGACAGCCACCATGCGCGCCTCCTCCGCGCGGGCGGAGACGACAATGACACGCTAGTTCCTCCTCGCCGGCGTGCTGGAGCACGCGCTCGTCCTCCTCTTCGTACGCTGCGTGCATAGACGCGGCTCCACCAGCTGCTCGCGTGCTTGGCAGCGCGCCGGCATCGCGAGGAGGGACTGCAGACGATGTGAGCGGGCGAACCTTCGGCTTCATGGCATAGGGATGGCGGCGACACGGCGGTGATGGGCGAGAAATTGTTGGCCGGAGCTGGCGGGCGCCGGCATGCGCAACGGCGGCGGCATATTTATGAGTGCGCGTGTGGGAGCTTACTTTAGTTTTATATATAAGGTTGGTCAAACTTAAAAGAAAACCTTACTAGTACACGTAAACATTAGACTTAGGCAGCGCTTTTATTAGTTAGTACCACAGCCACGATACGGAATCATGTGCAAGCGCGTGAACCGCGGCCGCGCGGTCGATCGAATGGTGCGTCACCGTGTCGCGCTCGAAGGACATCCACCGAACCTTTTTGTGTGTGTGAAAACAATCCTCGAATATTACTCAACTTTTTTTCCTGTGAAAGTTCTTGACGCTGCAATATTTCCATATATTTGAATTTAGCTCCAGTTCGTGTTTATTTGGATTTGGACGTTTTAGGTGCGCCCTAGTTTTTTTTAATACTGATTTTGTGTGTGTGACTGAGAGAGAACGTGTGTATGTGTCCATATGTGTATTGTGGCGGAAGGGCAATGTGGAGACGGTGTGCGTGTGATACAGACATAGAGAGGTGTGAATGTGCAAATGATCATGCATGAGTGAGAAATAGAAAGATGCCGATACGTTGTGTATACATGAGAGAACGGTCTTCTAGTTTACTTGTGTGTGTGAGAGAGAGAGAGAGAGGGAGAGAGAGACAGAGAGAGGAGCATCCGTAACACAACAACCATCTCTCTCGATTCGTCCGTCCCTCGCACGGTCGCATGCAACACATGCATCAACGCGCACATTTTGACACCCTCACCCGGCCCCTGCCCACCTCAAGGCCCGCACCATCTCTTCGTGAATACCATTTCTCTCCTTAGGTTTGTTTTCTCTCAATATCTGACACACACACATAGAGAGACACACGCAGCACAACACACACACACACACTCCCCCGAGCACACAATTCATCCCCATCCAAGGTTATACGGTGACCACTCTCGCTTGTGCTTCTTTGCACCCCAACGTGCACAACACCTCAATCTTCAAAGAGGGCATCGAGCAGATCGAAGACGGCGACCACACCGCGCTAGAGAATGCGGGGTCATTTGGAAGCAGGGTGATGTGACGACGGCTGACTGACTCCTCCCCCACCCTCTCTCTCTCTCTTGCACAAAATTACCAATCCCTCTCTCCCCCGCACAAAATTGTCAATCCCTCAACCCACGAGATCCTTCCCCTCTCGTCCATGTTTTTCTAGCTCTCTCATCAAACATGTTGTCTCTTCTCCTTCCACGTATACAGAATCCAGATGCACACGCATCTCATGTATATTACATGTATCCATCTTTCTCACAGACCTAACTTCTTCCTCTCTCTTTCTCTCTCTATCTCTCTCTCTGTCTCGTTAGGTTTGTCTCCTACTCTCTCGTCCACATACATACAATCTTTCCCGCCCTATCTGCTCCATCTTCAAAAGCTCTCTCTGCACGTTTCATTCACACATTGGGATATGTCAAAATGTTGCTTCTATAATGGCTGATGTAGGGTTATGGTTGTTTTTGTTGCATCCTACAAAGTAATAACTATGAAATGCATTTAGATTCTCATTTGACTGGGATTATGTGAGTTTGAGCATGTTGTGAAGTACTATAGACCTTGTATACATCTTGGGATTCGACAATGATTGTAACTATTGAATTGTATAGACCATTAAATTCGAAGTCAATAGCCTAATATATTTATTTCACAATTTCAACAAATGATTAGTTCACTACAAACTAAGAAAACAAATGTGTACTCCCTCCGTTTTTATTTAAGTCCGCGTATTAGCATTGGTCAAAGTCAAGTTTTGTAAACTCTCAGAAAGCTTATAACAAAAAATATTAACATATACAATAACAAATAAATACCATTAGATTCATTATTGAATGTACTTTCACATCATACATATTTGTTATGGTAAATGTTTATATTTTTCTATAAACTTAGTCAAACTTTAGGAAGTTTGACTTTGGTCAAACCTAATATGCAGAGTTTACTACTACTACTCGCTAGTTGCTTAGCCGAATCACTCAACATGCCACACGAGGAGTCCAGTGTCACAAAATTTTGAGGTCGGCGGGAAAATCTCCCACGACCCTGATTCGAGCAGTGGGAAGTTACTATCATAGCCTTCGGAACAGGCCTACGGATGACGCTTGGTAGGGGGCTGTTTTCGTAACTTCAGGTTCACCCTACCCAGCCAACCCCACCCCGGCACCCAGAGTAGTACACCTGAATACTCCCCATTTTCTATCCCCACCGCAAAATAGACTTCTCCACGGCACCGCAGCCTTCGTGCTCCTCCCCTTTACATTGGCGCACTCGTCCACCGCAGCGCATCTGCCTCAGCGACGACCTCGTACGCCGCACTGGAGCCGGTCCACCGTCGTCGTCGTACATGGAGCCTCTTCCCCGGCATCGTCTTCCACGGTCTCGGATCTGCTTCCCGGAAGCCGACGCCAAGCGCAGAAGTATCACCGTCGTGGATAATGAACTGACTCCCGTTGCCGACCATGACTCACAGAGGCCGCCGCGACCATCGTTCTCCTCCTCGATTGGTAATGTGTGTATTGAATCACTTAGCAGTACATGTGCAGTTCCAATTTTGTTCATACCTACCCTTCAAATTTCCTGGGTGCTATTGTTCCCGTAAAAGTAATTGGTTATAGCCTCCATTGTCCAACAGAATACCAGCTTGTAATTGTGCGTCGCTCCTGTATCACGCCAGTAGAGAAGAGTAGAGATAGCAGAGACGTCGGGAAAGGATCGCGCGCGCGGGGGAAAAAGCGGTTGGGCGTGCACTAGTTTTGGCGCGCGGCGTCCGGCGCGCTTTATAAAATCCAACGCACTCCCACCGCTCTGTGCCTTGCCACCGCTCTCTCCCCGCTCTGTGCCTCGCCACCGCTCTCTCCCCGCTCTTTTTCGCCTCGCCGCCGCCGCGCCACCATGCCTTCACGTCGCCGGGAAACTTGGGGATACCGCGGCGTCCGCGCGCGCCCCTCCGACGGCTTCCCCGCCGAGATCCGGTTCCGGGGGATGCGCCTCGGCCTCGGCAATTTTGAAACCGCCAACGAGGCCGCCCGCGCGTACGACGCGGCGGTGTGGCGCCTCCGGTGGCCTCATAGAACATTGAACTTCCCCAACGTGCTGACGCGGGAGCGGGCGCAGGAGCTCGCGCCTCTGCTGCGGCTTAGGGCGTTGTGGCGCCAACACTTCCCGCAGGACATCATCAACGAGCGCGAGTTCTACGCGCAAAGGAGGGCGGAGAGGGATAAGAGGAGGGCGGAGCGAGCCGCCTATCGCGAGGACAAGCGTAGGCGAAAAGCGGACGCTCAATTCTACATGAGGCTAGGAGCAGTGTCGCCCTGGGAATCCGATGACGATCGGTATCTTCACGCCTATAGTCAGACGTCAGAGGAGGACATCACCGAGGAGGAGTCAGACGACGAGGAGTAGTTGAATTATCTTTTTTTATCTATCTATGCTGAGAACTATCCTCTACTCTCTAGTATCTACTTCTCGATCTCAGCACTGTAAACGCTTTTTTAAAGCGCCGCGCGTTGCGATTCTGTTGGAGATGCTCTAACATGGCAGACGAGTGCTTTAATGTTGCCCACAAGATGCGCGAGTATTACTAGTAGTATATTTTTCTTGCCATGTTGAGATTTTAAAACCACGAGTGCGAACATGTAGAGGAGCAATGAAGACCAAACACGGGGTATTCGGGATATCTTCAAGGAGCTTGGAAAGTTAAAGAGGAGCTGCACCGAACCTATAAAACGAGCTTTGGTAAGTAACACCCTTTCAATTACTTTCGTGTAGCCTCGTGTTCTTCGATGTGTATATGTTGTAGTTTCTGTTTCTCTTAAGCGTGGTGTTCTTCGATGTGTAATAAGAAGAGTCTTAATCATCCTAATGCTTTCGTTTTTAGCTTGATGTAGGAAGTGGGTGTTCTCACCTTGTAGTCTGTTTTTATTTTTTTTCCTTTTGAATTCACTTCTCCGAGTTCTGTTTATCTGGCTTCTACTAAATGGATCTAGGTTGCTCTGAGTATTGATCTAAAAAAGAAGTAACTTCATGTCAGGATGTAGTTCCTGCGAGGAGGGAAGTATGGTCAACCTCGAGATCATGTTTCCAAAATGAGGCTGGATTACACACAAGGTGCCAGTTCCCTAATGATGCTGGATTAGACACAAGGTGCAAATTCCCAGATGATGCTGGATTACACACAAGCCAGGTGGAGTCATCAGCTGTTCGTGTCCTCATGGCATTAGTAAAGGCTGAAAGAAAGCGTGCAGCAGCCCTTGAGAATGTAGCTGAGTTCCTAAAGAAGCGAAAAGAGCTATCAGATGCTCTCTTCACCCAAGCCAAAGAAGAGATGGAAGAAGCCAGAAATAAGCTAGCAGAGGCAGAGCAGGCTAGGCATCTCCTCCTATCTAAAACTGTTGTCAATACAAAATTTCCTTCATAATAGCTAGGTTCAAATGTTTATCCAGTCAGCATGCCTGTTGTGATGTCCGTGCATCTACTGATGTGGCACAAAATGTTTTTTTTGGGTCATGTAATAACAACAATTACTTTCCAAACAATAACACACGAAGCATTGGACATGGTATAGTTCACGCGCAAGCCCGACATTCCAAGTTCAACTTCCACGTCAAACTCATGTTCACAGATATCTGCACATTCATACATAATGTCCACAACCATGATTCACTTCAAAGCCAAAAAAAATGTGAGGAGAGTTATAAATAAAGAAAATCCTCTACTAGTTCCTCCTACCAGTGCGAGCACAACAAGTCAAGACCATGCGTAAATTAATTATATTTTAGTCATTTTTTGTGTTCTAAAATGCCTGCCGGCTCGCGGAAGGACGTGTTGCCGGCACACGCGCGGATTCAATGAAGGCAGGCGGGGCAGTCTTAAGCTGGTTGCACGCGGCGAGGAGGCGTGCTCAGCCAGGCCTGCAGCGAGTGCGGCCCTCTTGGCCGGCACGCCGGTTCAATGCCTGCGCTATGAGAGGTCGCGTCCGTGTCAGAGCAATCACTCCCTCCAGTCCTTTTTTGTTTGGGTATAACAAAATCTCGTTTTCCATTCACATTTTACAAGTAAAATTCATGGACAAACTTTGACCCAAAGTACGATGGGGACTAGTAAACCAGAATGGAGGTAGTCGTTTTTTTAATCAAAGAAGGGTTTCCCCTTCCGATTTTCATTACTGAAAACCAGCATCTAAATCTAAACCATAGTATTTGCCCTAGAACTACCAGGTTCAACATCTCGCAACATAAACCCATACAACCTCCATCGCAAAAAAAACCATACAACCATACGCCAAGGAGGTACGTAGTACTATGAATTCCATTTTCGCTCCATACCAATCGTTCTAAAAACTACTTACTACTTATAACGCGCCATTGAAAATCGGAACTCTTAACCCCGCTAACGATATTTTAAACGTGGCTACTCGATCTGTGGCAACTGGCGAGCCACCGCGCTCCAAGTCGTTCACCTGTGGTCCCGACCATCAACTCCTACGGATCAAATTATCACGCGAGCTGACTATTCCTACAAAGGTGCTCCACCACATACCCAGTACCCGCGAATGCAGCAATCGTGCACCTAGGGTTTTAGGGTTTATTTATTAACGCCGCCTTTACGTAACACTCATGTGTGAGAGACAGCGAGAGGCCGACTGCGTGCGTGCGCCTCTTCTCTTCGTATATGTACTCCACCGTTTGTCTGGTGTCCAAAAAATTATAATAACTACTAGCAATGTGCCAATGCGTTGCCACACGATCAAAGTAGATTAATACATATTCACCGATTTGATAGAAAAAAGTCTAGTTTTGAAATACGTATATCACTAAAAATATGTTATGTTTCACTCAAAATATATTCCTTTGGCGGTTTTGATGAGATAAGGGAGGAATGTTGTTGGTTTCAAGATTCGAGAAGTGGTATATGTCTAATTTCTACTCTTACTAGCAAGATGCCCGTGCGTTGCACGGAACATCAAGATCTTGTGGGAGAAAAGGATGAACGAGGGAAGGCCTTATCTGCACATGTGGTGAAGAGTGCGGGTAAATTGCCATATTTTCCTTCCTATCCGTCAGATATAAATCGGACGACCTACATTGCAGGATGGCAGGCCCACCATCATCACCAACTCTATTTTATCCCTACTCTTATAAAAAGCATTGTCGGTGATGATCGTGTGCCTGCCATCCGGCAATATAGGCCGTCCGATCTATATCTGACGGATAGGAAGGAAACTATGGCAATTTTGCAAAAAGATACCCACACCCCTCTCCACATTTGCAAATAAGGCCTTCCCTCGTTCATCCTTTTCCCCCACAAGATAAACTACTCATACAAATGCGTCTTGATGTTCCGTGCAACGCATGGGCATCTTGCTAGTTGTTGCAAAAAGCCCATGTGTGTGTGAGAGAGAGGGAGAGTGGAGGAGGACGGAGTGCATGTGTGACAAAGACACAAGGAGTGTGTGTGTGATAGGTATCAGCTTAAAATGAGGCGATAGTGTGCGTGTGCACGATCGAGAGGGCGTGTCTCAAGAAGGGAAGAAAAATCTACATAGATACAAGGAGCGGGAGAGAGACATGTATGTGATGGTGGAAGCATGAGTGTGCGGGTGTATAAACCTATCTAGAGGCTAGCTAGTCGATAAATGTTTGTGAGAGAAATACGAGTCGGGGTGCGAAAGCGAGAGTTTTGTGTGTGAGAGAGAGACGGTAGTCGGGAAGGGGAGTGGAAGTAGGAGTTGTGTGTGTGTGTGTGTGTGTCTGTGAGAGAGAGAGAGAGGAGACGGTAGTCGGGGTTGTCTGATCGGTAAACAAATGAATAATGTCAGTCTGGGATGGAGACGAAAAGGAGACCGCAACAAATGTTGTGTCTACAGGAGAGAGAGAGTAATTTTAGTGGTATGAGTCATATGTAGAGACATATAGCGTGTGTGAGAGAATCCCATAGAGAGAAAGACAAAGTGAAAGACGAGTGGAGACTGTGTGTGTGATGGTGAAAAAGAAAGCTTAGGTACCGAGTGATACCAGAGAATAGTAGAGACGTGAGAGATAATGAAAATCGTGTAATGTATAATGATAGGGAGAGTGTGACACTTCTCAAGGGAGACGTCGAGAGACCAAGTTTGCGAGGATAGGAGAAACATGAAGTGAGCGTGCGGTTGAGCTGGAGAAAAGAGAGTGATAGCTACCTGAAGGAGCATGCATGCGAGAGAGATGGGCGTGAAAGGAGTGAACAAAAAAGGATTCAAATATTTGAATTCGAGATGATGATACATGTAATCCATACTCGAACCAAAATTGATCTATCAAACATGCATACTCATATGAATTCACGCACATCTATGTTATTTAATATGTAGATATTACTGATCCATACATTTTAGTAGAACATAATTTGGTTAATTTTTTTCGAATTCAACCTTAAGATTCCGAGATCGTTGTATTTGTAAATCATATTATACATATAAAGGAGCAGAATTCTTTGTTGTGCTTTTGAAAGTATATATAAAAAAATGATGTATATAGAATGTAATTCCAATTAAAAATGGATCCCGCCCAAAAAAAATTAGAATACAAACGGGATTCGAATTGAGTTGGCACGGTAAACGTGCACTCTGCAAAATTTGAACGAAGCGGGGAAAGTCGCAGTAACCGCCCGAAACCAAAATCTGCGAGATGGAAGTCACTACTATCTATCCCTGCCACGCAAAGCCTATCTGCTGGATTTCTATAGGTTTCGATAGGGGTAGGTTTGTAATTTCACCCAAACGTGACGTAACCGCCTCTCACCCGGATTCATACACGGTGGGCGCTAAAACACAGTGTGTCGTCGGCCGAAATCGACTCCCTCCCCGATTCATATTCATACACGGTCGGCGCCAAAAACAAACTTTCGTCGGCAAATATTCGGTGTATGCGAGATTACCGTCCTATCCCCGACCGACTAATGTTGCTGTGATGTAGTAGAAATTTGAAACGGGGGCTAAGTTTGTAAATTTCCTTGCATTTGAGACAAGCGCGCCCTGAATACATGGTTCCCCCTTCCTCTCTACCTCCCTTTTCCCCATTCGTACTCCGTGGGCGCCAAAACACCCTCTCCACCCCACCCTCCTCCATCCGCCGCCATCCGCCACCCCATCCACCGCCGTCCTCCTCCACCATGCCGGAGCTGATACCCCGACGCCGCCGTCCATTACAAGAGATCGACCTCTCTCATCCACGGCTTCGGACCGGGATCCTTGCATCCCGTCCTCTCGCTTCATCCCCGCCGTCGTCCACCTTGCCGGTGCCGCTCCTACGACCGTCTCGTCCACCGCGCCCCGCCGCCACCGTCTACCCTCCTAGATCTGCTTCCACGCCGCCGACAGCCATCGCTACCGCAGCACCGTCAAATTCTCAGCAGATGCGTACACGGCGCCGCACCAGAGGCGGTACTCTTTTGTATCTGCTCAACTTATTTATCGCAGCAAGAAAATAGATCGCCACTGCTTTACTCTGATTTCTTATCTTGGTTGCGAAGTTGCCTTTGTCCGGTTTGCACCTTCAGATCCGCCATGGCACGCTCAACACTATACTCCCAATGCTTATGGCTTTCCCCTTTTATATTCCACACTAATTAAATCACAGTAGACTAAATTTCAAAATTGGGTCAGTCGATTTTTCAGAGCTCGCCGGAGTTCGCCGGTGCGAACGAAGGGGCTCGGGAGGTTGTGGGGCCTCGCCGAACGAAGAAAACTCGACGCGGGTGGGGGTTGGGGCGGGGGTGGGGGTGGGGGTGGTGGAGGAACACAGGCGGTGGGGGCCGGTGATCCAGCCGGCGGCCCGTGCGGTGTTCTGTATGGGAAGAATCAGAGACGAGGAAGAAGAAGGGTTAGGAGACGTAGGATCTTCATCCAACCG
The DNA here is from genome assembly GCF_018294505.1 of Triticum aestivum. Lineage (NCBI taxonomy): Eukaryota > Viridiplantae > Streptophyta > Magnoliopsida > Poales > Poaceae > Triticum > Triticum aestivum. The sequence continues at coordinate 337,698,330 of NC_057796.1, forward strand.
CCTGAAATGGTCGAGAGACATCTGGGAGTTGCATTCTTAATGCGCTCTGGTTCATCATGTGTGGGCACTGCGCAACCAACATTTTATTATCCAAAATCTGCTTGCTCTTCTTTACCATGTTCCTCTTCCGTTCTTCTTTAATATGTACTCTCTCCGTTCCTAAATACAAGTCTTTGTATAGATTCCACCATGGACTACATATGGAGCAAAATGAGTGAATCTACACTCTAAAATGTATCTGGATACATCTGTATGTGATCCATAGTGGAAATCTCTACCAAGACTTATATTTTGGAACGGAGGGAGTATGATAGTGGTACAATATGTTCCTTGTACTGAAGATGAGCAGGTACTTTTGCAGTGTAGAGGTCTATACGGTCGGTTGTGATGGACACTTTGAGCCTCTTTGATTCGTAGGATCTTGTAAACATAGGAATAGGATTTGTAGTCACCTGCCCACTTGAATCCTATAAGAATAGCAAGGAAATGCGGGGAGCTGTGTCGCCTTTGAGAGTAACATTGATATTAACAGTACCACACCTTCAGTTGAAGAGAGCTGGTATCCAAAGCCTTTCTAGCCATACCGGCAATACTAGCACATATATTCCAGCAAGTTCCACTTTGCTGATTTTACTCTGATGCTTACGGTTTTCCCCGTTATATCTACACTATGATCTGTGTAGCTGCTTTGTGTCGCACTAGCAGCAGTCCAGTCTTGAAGCTAAACACTGCAATGGCTTACAAAATTGGCACCAAGGCATTGAGTGCCATTCTGGATGCAATGAAACTCATACGCTCCCCACCTGTTGATTCTTGTTCAGAATATGATTCTAATGATTCTTGTTCAAAATTGCCACATATAGAGAGACAGCATGGAATTGCATTTCTTTGGGTGCTGTGATTCATCATGAGTGGGCAACCAACATTGTATGCAATGAAGCGGAACCTCAAGAATATGCTTCCTCTTCTGTTCTTTAACATGTTCCTCTTTGTTTATTCTGCATTTAGTACGTACAGTATGTTCCTTGTCAGGAAGGGGTGCAGGGACATTTGCAGTCAACAGTTGATAGAGCTGGCCTGTACGTGATCGATAGGCTTTCAATTACTAGCGGCAATACAACACCGTATTTTCAAGCCAGTTCCACTTTCCCGATTTATATATCATGGTTATGGTGTACCCCTGTTATGTACACTATGATCTGCCTAGTTGTTGTGTGCTCTTGTTATCATGGTTTGGCAATAAACTCTCTATATAGTATATTATGAACCTATCATCTGCCAGCTATCCTTACTTCTGGAGCCTATTTTTTGTGTACTTGTGCCAGATTATATAAATGCACGCACCATATTACAGCACACATGAGCTCTCTCATCAGATTCCAGTGATAGCACACAAGTGTTTACAGGGGCACCCCTATATTAGAATATCATCTGCATTACAAAGATAATCTCTAACTATTTATGTTTTCATGGTTCTCAGATATTATACGCAATTACAGTGAATATCAGAATCCGCGCATCAGAAGAATATTATGGAACACTGCAATGACTTACAAAATTAGCACCAAGGCATTGAGTGCCATTCTGGAAGCAATGAAACTCATACGCACCCCACCTGTTGATTCTTGTTCAGAATATCATCCTAATGACTATTCTAACCTCAAGGAGTCAAAGGCAGATGGCCTGTCCTGTTCACCCATCAAGGTGCCTGTTCTAATTTGGCAAGGTTTTATTGATTGCGCGTATCTTGCGTATGTTGTCTTGCATTTCTTCTACTTTGTTGCACCGCCATCTGCTTAGTTTACTCATCATATAACTCGAGATGCCATGCCCATCCATTATCAATACATATTCCATCTGTCATCATACCATGTTTTTCCACTCAAATGATGTTCTTGTGCATCAGACATCAAAAAGGAAGAGGGTGATTGCCGAACCTGAAGGAGCACTTGCAAAGTCCTTGAAAAATGTGGTGGTGCCGGAGAAATCAGATAGCGCCCCACTTATATTGGTTGTACAACCAGTGACACTAAACGTAGGACCGACTCCAGCAGACTGTACCCATACTTCACTGGCCACACCACTAGCCCACCACACAGGACCTGCACTCCAGCAAAAGGTATACCGATTTCATTTGCCATAGCACCAGCTGTACCACAGAAAAATCCCACTCTAGCAAAAAGTACAGCAAGTCCACCGGCCGAAGACCTATCCCAACTGCAGAGACGGCCAATTCCTGCAGATTGGACCCCATTCCATTTATTCCCAGTTTAAAAGACAATGCTTTCAATGTTGTTAGGGGCTACGTGCATATATTCCCATCATGGGAAGATTATAGTGAAGACAAACACCATTTTCACATCTTCCTGTCCAACTTACGTGTAAGTGCTATTATTCATGGTTATTATTTTCCTGTTTTCTGCTGATTGAACACATCAATGATTTACATTACATTGTTGTAACTAGGCGAGGGTCAATCTGGATAGTCATGACGAGCAAAGCTTGCTTGTGCTTTTCAAGGAAGCATTGCAGCAGTATCGGTGTTACCTGAGGAAATCACACTTTGATGGCAAGTCTATAAACGAATTTCCGGTGAAGTCACCTATGCTAAATTTAGAAGACATTGAATGGAAAAACCTTGTTATGCACTGGTCTCGTTCCCAGGATGAGGTACTGTCTATGAAATCAAATGACAATTTGAACTTCTACTTTTCCGCATGTGCCTTACGGATCTTTTTTGCAGGAAATCTGCTCGAAGAAGAATTCCGGTTTGAAAAGAACAACAGGATATCGCAAATATGTTGCCCGCTGCTTTGCTCTTGTTAGTACCTGTTGTCCTGTATCACTGTACTTGCATACATACCTTGTTCATTATGTGACAACAGTATGCATGATAGCTTGCTTATCAATTGTTCGCTCCAAATTATCTGATCTGTATGAATGGTTACATTAGTGTTGAATATATCCAATGCCAATGATTTTTTAGCTCTGCATTGTTCTTGTAAGTACATGCTGTCCTTTATCAGTGTACTTATATTGACAGGTAGTTGTTCATGTACCATCACTCTGCAGCTTATTTTCCTTTGCCCTCCATTTTCTACACATCAGATCTATATTTACTCTTACCATAAGGTTGGTGCTGAAGAAGTTTAGCTGTGCATTGCTCTTGGCTGTGCCTTTTGCCTGTATCGTTGCACATACATTTATAGCTACTTGGTTATGTAGCATCACTCTTCATCTTATCTTAAATATTCTCCATTTTTTGTATATTATCACATCTATATTTACTCTTAACAAAATGTAGAATAAAGGCAATGCTTATGAAGAAGATTCTGTGGTAAACTTCCTGAATTGCCCCCCCCCCATCAGCATGGACAAGGGCTTTATAGAGCCTGTCTTCACCAGTAATGTAAGTTTATCCTTCTCAAGCCTTCAAACTTTGTTGTGTATATTTGGTTAGGCATGACTACAACAACTGTTTATTTTTGGTGTTTGCATCAAATTGCATGTTTAAAGTTTATTATGTAGTTCATAAACAAAAGTTTGTCCTTCTCAATTTAAGTTTTCAGTTGTACAACCAAGTTCCTTCTTCATACCATGTAAATTAAACTATACAGAGCAAGTGATCTTCTTTTGCACTGCATGTATGCTTCTATTCTTCATCCGTAATCCAGTGGTGTGGTGAACCTACCCACTACAACACAATGTCATATTCTGCAATGTCTTAACTATGAACAATGTCATATCATTCTACTATTATTTAAACCGTCTCTTTATTTGCCAATCTGAAATGGGATAAATTGACAACACACTAACCATTGATACTTATGAGTTCTTGATCTGTAATCCAGTGGTGTCGTGAAGCTGCCAACTTCTTCACAATGTCATTTCCTGCCATGTCTTGACCTAAACAATACCATATTGTGTTAATGCAATTTTAAACTATGTCACTTTATTCGTCAGTAAAAAATGTGATGAATTGTCAGCACTGATACTTTTATGTGCAAAACCTTTCATCTGTCTGCTTGTTTATCTTTCAGAGTGAGGAAGATATAAGTGTTGAACAAGCGCAGTCTCATCATCTTGCTCAAGTGGTTGCGCCGCAGCTCGCCAGCAGGGCTAACCTTTCTTGAACTCTATTGAAGTGTTGTCGGTTTTGTATATTATTTTGTCGGCGTGTTTATTTGCACTTGTGGCGATCTTTGATGCCCAGTGTATGTAATCTGTTGTCTGCTTGTGCTTTATTATCATAGTGGCGATCTTTGATGCCCAGAGGTCTATACGGTCGGTTGTGATGGACACTTTGAGCCTCTTTGATTCGTAGGATCTTGTAAACATAGGAATAGGATTTGTAGTGGCCTGCCCACTTGAATCCTATAAGAATAGCAAGGAAATGCGGGGAGCTGTGTCGCCTTTGAGAGTTACACTGATATTAACAGTACCGCACCTTCACTTGAAGAGAGCTGGTATCCGAAGCCTTTCTAGCCGTACCGGCAATACTAGCACATATATTCCAGGAAGTTCCAATTTGCTAATTTTACTCTGATGCTTAAGGTTTTCCCGTTATATCTACACTATGATCTGTGTAGCTGTTTTGTCTCGCACTAGCAACAGTCCACTCTTGAAGCTAAACACTGCAATGACTTACAAAATTGGCACCAAGGCATTGAGTGCCATTCTGGATGCAATGAAACTCATACGCTCCCCACCTGTTGATTCTTGTTCAGAATATGATCCTAATGACTATTCTAACCTCGAGGAGTCAAAGGCGGATGGCCTGTCCTGTTCACCCATCAAGGTGCCTGTTCTAATTTGGCAATGTTTTATTGATTGCGGGTATCTTGCATATGTTGTCTTGCATTTCTTCTACTTTGTTGCACCGCCATCTGCTTAGTTTACTCATCATATATGTCGAGATGCCATGCCCATCCATTATCAATACATATTCCATCTGTCATCATACCATGTTTTTCCACTCAAATGCTGTTCCTGTGCATCAGACATCAAAAAGGAAGAGGGTGATTGCCGAACCTGAAGGAGCACCAGCAAAGTCCTTGAAAAACGTGGTGGTGCCGGAGAAATCACACAGCACCCCACTTATATTGGCTGTACAACGAGTGACACAAAACGTAGGACCGACTCCAGCAGACTGTACCCATACTTCACTGGCCACACCACTAGCCCCACCACACAGGACCTGCACTCCAGCAAAAGGTATACTTATTTCATTTGCCATAGCACCAGCTGTACCACAGAAAAATCCCACTCCAGCAAAAAGTACAGCAAGTCCACCGGCCGAAGACCTATCCCAACTGCAGAGACAGCCAATTCCCGCAGATTGGAACCCCATTCCATTTATTCCTAGTTTAAAAGACAATGCTTTCAATGTTGTTAGGGACTACATGCATATATTCCCATCATGGGAAGATTATTGTGAAGACAAACACCATTTTCACATCTTCCTGTCCAACTTACGTGTAAGTGCTATTATTCATGGTTATTATTTTCCTGTTTTCTGCTGATTGAACACATCAATGATTTACATTACATTGTTGTAACTAGGCGAGGGTCAATCTGGATAGTCATGACGAGCAAAGCTTGCTTGTGCTTTTCAAGGAAGCATTGCAGCAGTATCGGTGTTACCTGAGGAAATCACACTTTGATGGCAAGCCTATAAATGAATTTCCGGTGAAGTCTCCTGTGCTAAATTTAGAAGACATTGAATGGAAAAACCTTGTTATGCACTGGTCTCGTTCCCAGGATGAGGTACTGTCTATGAAATCACATGACAATTTGAACTTCTACTTTTCTGCATGTGCCTTACGGATCTTTGCAGGAAATCTGCTCGAAGAAGAATTCCGGTGTGACAAGAACGACAGGATATCGCAAATATGCTGCCCGCTGCTTTGCTCTTGTTAGTACCTGTTGTCCTGTATCACTGTACTTGCATACATACCTGGTTCATTATGTGACAGCAGTATGCATGATAGCTTGCTTATCAATTGTTCGCTCCAAATTATCTGATCTGTATGAATGGTTACATTAGTGTAGAATACATCCAATGCCAATGTTTTTTTTAGCTCTGCATTGTTCTTCTAAGTACATGTTGTCCTTTATCAGTGTACTTATAATGACAGGTAGTTGTTCATGTACCATCACTCTGCAGCTTATTTTCCTTTGCCCTCCATTTTCTACACATCAAATCTACATTTACTCTTACCATAAGGTTGGTATTGAAGAAGTTTAGCTGTGCATTGCTCTTGGCTGTACCTTTTGCCTGTATCGCTGCACTTACATTTATAGCTACTTGGTTATGTAGCATCACTCTTCATCTTATCTTAATTATTCTCCATTTTTCGTATATTATCACATCTATATTTACTCTTAACATGGACAAGGGATTTATAGAGCCTGTCTTCACTAGTAATGTAAGTTTGTCCTTCTCAAGCCTTCAAACTTTGTTGTGTATATTTGGTTAGGCATGACTGCAACAGCTGTTTATTTTTGGTGTTTGCATCAAATTGCTTGTTTAAAGTTTATTATGTAGTTCATAAACAAAAGTTTGTCCTTTCTCAATTTATGTTTTCAGTTGTACAACCAAGTTCCTTCTTCATACCATGTAAATTAAACTATACAGAGCAAGTGATCTTCTTTTGTGCTGCATGTATGCTTCTGTTCTTCATCGGTAATCCAGTGGTGTGGTGAACCTACCCACTACAGCACAATGTCATATTCTGCAATGTCTTAACTATGAACAATGTCATATCATTCTACTATTATTTAAACTGTCTCTTTATTTGCCAATCTGAAATGGTATAAATTGACAGCACACTAACCATTGATACTTATGAGTTCTTGATCTGTAATCCAGTGGTGTCGTAAAGCTGCCAACTCCTGCACAATGTCATTTCCTGCCATGTCTAGACCTGAACAGTACCATATTGTGTTAATGCAATTTTAAACTGTGTCACTTTATTCGTCAGTAAGAAATGTGATGAATTGTCAGCACTGATACTTTTATGTGCAAAACCTGTCATCTGTCTGCTTGTTTATCTTTCAGAGTGAGGAAGATATAAGTGTTGAACAAGCGCAGTCTCATCATCTTGCTCAGGTGGTTGCGCTGCAGCTCGCCAGCAGGGCTAACCTTTCTTGAACTCTATTGAAGTGCTGTCGGTTTTGTATATTATTTTGTCGGCGTGTTTATTTGCACTGGTGGCGATCTTTGATGCCCAGTGTATGTAATCTGTTGTCTGCTTGTGCTTTATTATCATAGTGGCGAACTTTGATGCCCAGTGGATGTAATATGCCGTAATTTCTTTATTTTATAGTCTAGGTTTTTTCTTATTCACGATGCTGCAGTTATTTTTCTGTATATATATCCTGTCTTCGCAGTAAACCGGCCAAACCGTAAAATTACGGTACATAATCGGGGCGTCATGCAATCACGATGTAGGTTGGGCCTGAAACGTGCCGAACAGCTCACGGGCCGGCAACAGCCCGAAATGAACCCCGGCCCATGATTGTGCGAATCAAATCACGGGCTTTTAATAGGCCAAAATTGTCTCGGTCCTTGTTTGGCCCAATCAGATATCGGCTGCGAGCAGGCCGGATGCAAACCGGGCCGTAGTTAGGCCCAACTATATGACGGGCTTTTAACAGACCGAAATTAATGTAGGGCCGAAATGTTAAACGGGCCCTTAACAGGCCAAAACTAATATCAGGCCGAATTACTAAGTGGGCCTTTAGCAGGTGGGCCCAAAAGCATAGTGTCCAGTTGACGGGCCAAATCTGATATGGGCCATAATTGAGCCCAAAGCCTCTTAAAGGGCCGGACCTGATGTGGGCCGTAATTTGGCCCAGAACGTGGTAGGCTTTTAACGGGCCGGATCTCATATGGGCCACTATTAGGCCCGGAGCGTGGCAGGCCATTAATGGACCGGATCAAATATGGGCCGGCATTTGGCCCAAAACATGGCAGCCAGTTAATGGGCCGGCCTACTAGGGTCCTCAAAATCTTGTGGGCCTACAGCTGGGCCGGCCCATTAATGTCGGCGAAATCTCATGGGCCTTTAGCTGGGCCGGCCCATTATGATCCGCAAGAATCTTGTGGGCCTTTACATGGGCCGGCCCATTATGGCACACAAAAATCTTGTGGGCCTTTACCTGGGCCGGCCCATTATGGCCCGCAAAATCTTGTGGGCCTTTAGCTGGGCCAGCCCATTATGGCCCACAAAATCTCGTGGGCCTTTAGCTGGGCCGACCCATTATGGTCCGCAAAATCTTGTGGGCCTTCAGTTGGGCTGGCCCATTTAAACTTGATGGGCCGGTCCACGTGTCAACATATCATAGGCGCGTGTCGCCCATTGGATGAGTGACACCTGTGCCAACGCGGACCTGACACGTGTCTCCTCCAGCCAATGATGATTTTACACGTGGAAAATCCCCATTGGTCGGGGCTGTTAACGGGTTATCGGATCCAAAACCTGACCCGATAGCTTAACGGCGTTCCGTTACGGTGGATGCCACGTGTCGGTCACCCTTGACGAAAGTACTTCTGTGACGCGTAATTTATCGTCATGGAAGTGGACACTTCCGTGATGATAATTTTGGTAATGTCATGGAACACTTCTACGACAGCACGGGTATGACTATCTTGATTCTGTCATAAGTTGGTCATGGATGTACATGCATGACAAAAAACGCGACCTACTGTGACAAACACGTATCATCACGGAAGTGTATTTTTTTGTAGTGATAAGAATTCTGATAGCCTCTACGGGCTAAACCCTCCAGTTTATATACACATGGAGGGGTCTAGGGTTGTACAGAGTCGGTTTGTCCTGGAAAGAAATTAAATATCCGGACACCAATCTTGCCATCCACGCATAGGAGAGTCCTACTCGGACACGAGGGAAGGCCTTCCGCCTTGTATCTTCACGGCCCATCAGTCCGGCCCATATCAAATAGCCCGGACACCCGAGGACCCCCTAATCCAGGACAATTATGCTTATTTGGCATATTTGACAATTACGGAGTGATTTAACTCATGATAAAGAGGTTCCCGGTGGCCACTATGGTAGATTATTTGGACAGTTATATTAAGCCTATTGGAGATGCATGCAAGTATAGTACTGAAAAATTATCAATTGCAAAATGTCAATTGCTGACTGGGCCGTGCTAGAAGCGAGGATTACTCCTGTTCCTAAGTCTTGGCCACCCCCGACTACTGATTACATTGCTCTATCAGTGGGTGGATCTTTTTCTGTGGAATCTGGCGCGGCAGCGGAAGGGATGATTCTTCGACGTTATGATGGTTTTGTTATTTTGCAGCATATCAGTTTGTTTTCAATTGCAGCGATGCACTGGAAGCGGAGATACATGAAATTATGCAAGGGGTGGTGTTGGGTGTCGGTGTCAAAACCGGCCGATCTCGGGTAGGGGGTCCCGAACTGTGCGTCTAAGGATCGAGGGTAACAAGGGACAAGGGGGACACGGTGGTTACCCAAGTTCGGGCCCTCTTAATGGAGGTAAAACCCTACGTCCTGCTTGATTGTTCTTGATGAGTATAGGGGTTACAAGAGTTGATCTACCTTGAGATCGTAATGACTAAACCCCAGATGTCTAGCCTATGAGAATTCTGATAGCCTCTACGGGCTAAACCCTCCGGTTTATATACACACCGGAGGGGTCTAGGGTTGTATAGAGTCGGTTTGTGGAGGAAGGAAATTACATATCCGGACACCAATCTTGCCATCCACGCATAGGAGAGTCCTACCCAGACACGGGGGAAGGTCTTCCGCCTTGTATCTTCACGGCCCATCAGTCCGGCCCATATCAAATAGCCCGGACACCCAAGGACCCCCTAATCCAGGACTCCCTCAGTAGCCCCCGAACTGGCCTTCAAAATGACGATGCAGTATTCGGCTTATGTCTTCGGCTTTTGCAAGGTTGGTTCTTCACTACATATTTGGGCGAAATAATAGTTTGGCCCTGGCTTCCTCATTCCGCTTTTTGGACTCCTTCCGTGTTGCCTCGATTTCCACGCATCGGGCGAATGCAAACGGTCCATATTTTTTATCAAAAAGAAAATGCCCAGCTACACAGGGACGATGCCTATATAAAGAGGTCAGATCCCCCAAGTTCCATCCACATCGTGTAGAAAAACGCCAAGATTAGCCACGAAAAAGCTTCAAAACATGGCCAGCTCCCCAGGCTCTTCGTCGCGCCCCCATGGCCCTCAAGAGGGTGATTGGCAGAGTTGCTCAATGCCTCATCTTCAGTTGAGTCGGCTCCAGACGCAGGGATATCTCCCCCTCGCAGATCTAGTTTCTGTACGAGCGGGATTGGCCTCAATCGGCAACGACGTGCTGGTTGAAAATTTCCCCAACCCCAATAAGGAGGAGAGAGTGTGCTTTGTTCCATTCCTTTTGCGGGGCTTAGGATTTCCGATCCATCCCTCTCTTAGGGGTCTATTGGAATTTTACGGCATCCAGCTGCACAACCTCACCCCAGGTTTGATTCTGCACATCTCAGGTTTCGTTGCCCTCTGTGAACTGTTCCTGGGTTGCGAGGCCCATTTCGAGCTATGGAGAAAGTTCTTTTGCCTCGTCCTCCGCCATCGAGGAGGCTCTATATTTGAAGTGGGCGGCGCCAAAGTATGGCGTATAGCCGGATCAGGCTACCCCGTTGGAACTTCCAAAGAGATTATCCTCAGTGGTCTTCGAAGTGGTTTTATATAGATGATGTCCCACTACCGGATCCAGCACGGCGCGGCCTCCCTGAATTTTCCAGCGCTCCTCTAAAGAAACGCCTCAACTGGCGTCCCCGAAGTCCCAAGGAGTCAGACAGTGCGGAAGTAAAAATGTTGGTCAGCAAGGTCAGATTATTAGCCCATACTGAGCTCTCGATAATCTAAGTCATGGCCATTGCAATAAAAAGATGTGTCCAGCCTCTCCAGTCTAGAGTAACTCCCTTATGGTGCTACAACGGAGAAGACGACGCATCTTGTTACAGGCGAAAGGGTCCGGATACCCCGACCGAACTGGCCATGATCTTGGCCGATCTGTACAAGGGTGAAAAAGAAGACTTCCTCCACTTAAACTGTCGGGAAGGTTATTCCATGTACAACCCCATTGAATGGGTAAGATTTGACTACCTGTGTTGCTTTACTGTTGTCATGGCATGCTAATCAAGTTGTTCTTTGTTGTCATAAAACAGTCATGGAGGAAGATGATCGAGGACGTTCACTGTCCTGCCCCACAACCAGAGGATCACAACCGCGTCGAAGACCCTGGCTTCTGCGAGGATCCGGATATATACATAGAGTTTGATGATGGGGTATTTTATCAGGCGAGCCTTGACGGCTCAGAAGTGGCTATTACAGCCGACTACCCCCGCCCTTATTCCCTCTCCATCGTAAGTATTTAAAGAGCTTTCTCAAAAAGAAGTCCCTACGTGCACCTTTATCCATTATACTAAGCCGTGCTACATAGGATCGGCGCTCGGCAGGCCGTACCCCCTCGAGCGCGGCCCCTACGCAGGGTAATCGTTCGAAACGAAAGGAGACCGGGAGCACCGTAGAGTCCCCACAGTCTTCAAAGAGGTAGATCCATTTGATATGTGCCTAGGCATGAGTTTCGGATTGTTAATGTTCCCTTCTATATTTGATTCAGGAGGAGCACGCGGCAGATAGTGGGAAAACACCCTGCTAGCCAAATGTGAGCCAATCCGGCGCCGGACTCGTCAACTAGGACGAAGGCTGATGCAATGCCAGTTCCGCCCCCGCATGGGGATTTGGATGACGTATCTGTCATGAATTCCGAGGTGGAGAGCGTAATGAATCACCGTTGACAGAAAGAGGCCATGCGCGCTCTAGCCTTCTCTGAGCAGGAATTTACCGCACTCAGCTCGGTGGATGCATATATCCGAGCCGCTTGAGATGGACTTTGATACGTCTCCAACGTATCTATAATTTTTTATTGCTCCATGCTATTATGTATTCTGTTTTGGATGTTTAATGGGCTTTATTATACACTTTTATATTATTTTTGGGACTAAACTATTAACCCAAGGCCTAGTGCAAATTGTTGTTTTTTGCCTATTTAAGTGTTTCGCAGAAAAAGAATATCAAACGGAGTCCAAACGGAATGAAACCTTCGGGAGCGTGATTTTTGGAACAAACGTGATCCAGAGGACTTGGAGTGGACGTCAAGCAATCAACGAGGAGGCCACGAGGCAGGGAGGCGCGCCTACCCCCTGGGCGCACCCTCCACCCTCGTGCGCCCCTTGTGGCTCCGCCGACCTACTTCTTCCTCCTATATATACCTACGTACCCCGAAACCATCCAGGAGCACCACGAAAACCTATTTCCACCGCCGCAACCTTCTGTACCCGTGAGATCACATCTTGGGGCCTTTTCCGGCGCTCCGCCGGAGGGGGCATCGATCACGGAGGGCTTCTACATCAATACCATGGCCTCTCCGATGATGTGTGAGTAGTTTATCACAGACCTTCGGGTCCATAGTTATTAGCTAGATGGCTTCTTCTCTCTCTTTGGATCTCAATACAAAGTTCTCCTCGATCTTCTTGGAGATCTATTTGATGTAATTCTTTTTGCGGTGTGTATGTCGAGATCCGATGAATTGTGGGTTTATGATCAAGATTATCTATGAACAATATTTGAATCTCCTCTGAATTCTTTTATGTATGATTTGTTATCTTTGCAAGTCTCTTCGAATTATCAGTTTGGTTTGGCCTACTAGATTGATCTTTCTTGCAATGGGAGAAGTGCTTAGCTTTGGGTTCAATCTTGCATTGCTCGATCCCATTGACAGAAGGGGAAACGACACGTATTGTATTGTTGCCATCGAGGATAAAAAGATGGGGTTTATATCATATTGCTTGACTTTATCCCTCTACATCATGTCATCTTGCCTAATGGGTTACTCTGTTCTTACGAACTTAATACTCTATATGCATGCTAGATAGCGGTCGATGTGTGGAGTAATAGTAGTAGATGCAGGCAGGAGTCGGTCTACTTGTCACAGACGTGATGCCTATATACATGATCATGCCTAGATATTCTCATAACTATGCTCAATTATATCAATTGCTCGACAGTAATTTGTTCACCCACTGTAATACTTATGCTATCTTGAGAGAAGCCACTAGTGAAACCTATGGCCCGCAGGTCTATTCTCCATCATATAAGTTTACATCTATTTTATTTTACATTCTTTACTTTTAATCTTTATCATAAAAATACCAAAAATATTATCTTATCATCTCTATCAGATCTCACTTTTGCAAGTGGCCGTGAAGGGATTGACAACCCGTTTATCGCGTTGGTTGCAAGGTTCTTATTTGTTTGTGTAGGTACGAGGGACTTGCGTGTGGCCTCCTACTGGATTGATACCTTGGTTCTCAAAAACTGAGGGAAATACTTATGGTACTTTGCTGCATCACCCTTTCCTCCTCAAGGGAAAAACCAACGCAATGCTCAAGAGGTTGCAAGAAGGATTTCTGGCGCCGTTGCCGGGGAGTCTACGCACAAGTCAAGACATACCAAGTACCCATCACAAACTCTTATCCCTCGCATTACATTATTTTCCATTTGCCTCTCGTTTTCCTCTCCCCCACTTCACCCTTGCCGTTTTATTCGCTCTCTCTTTCCGCTCCCTCTTTTCTCGTGTTCCTTGAGTTTGCTGTCGTTATGTCTGAATCTGGGGAGGTTATCGTTGATAAAGGAAATAATAATAATATGGAAAATTTTGATGCTTTCATGATCCTCCTGAGGAACCCACTATCTTGCATACTAAAAAGCTTAGAGTCGGTAGTGGTAATATTATTGGGAAGGGAGTTATTCAAGATTTCTTTACTTGTGCCGGTGCTTTGCCCATTATGGGTGGTTCTATTCTTCATAGAACTAGTAGTCTTACGGATGCAATATCCTTGCTCGTAGTAGAACTTGAAAGGCAATTTCTTCATATGCATCCTTGCATACAAAGAATTTTCCAAGAATTTTCTAATATTGAGTACTCTTCTGTTAAGCGTGCCGCTACTATCTTTTTGGCTCATGAGTTCAGATTTATAATGAAAGAGGCTAGAGAAAATTTTGCACATTATAGGGTGGATGCTGGTCATCCTCCCATAGAAGTTATCCTTTTTAATCAAGAAGACATAATGCGTTTACAATCTTTGGATCATGTTGCTTATAATGAAAACCTTAGAAAAAAGGTTCCTACCGATGTTCTAGTAGATAGAATTTCTGAACTTAATGATGACTTTGCTATTCAGAATAATGGGCTAGGGTTTTCTCTTGAGCAAAGGCTCGTGACTTTTTGTCAAAAGAACGCTTGTAATGATGAATTGGTTGTGCAATATAAGGGGCCGAGGGAGGAACCCATACCTCCCGAGCTTGATTTTGGGGACTTTTGCCCTATTAAATTTAACCCCTTTGATTACTTTTTCTTGCCACAAAGGAAACTTGCTGCTGAACGCAGAGAATACGAAAGGAGTTTTCACGATTTGCCTTACCATTATTATGGCAATACCTAGATCTATTCTTGTCTTTATGCCTAGCTAGGGGCGTTAAACGATAGCGCTTGTTGGGAGGCAACCCAATTTTATTTTTATTTCTTGCTTTTTGGTTCTGTTTAGGAATAAATAATCCATCTAGCTTCTGGTTAGATGTGTTTTTATGTTTTAATTAGTGTTTGTGCCAAGTTAAACCTATAGGATCTTCTTGGTTAATAGCTATTTGATCTTGCTGAAAATTCCAGAAACTTTCTGTTCATGAAAACAATTGTTAAAAATCACCAGAACGTGATAAAATACTGATTCTAATTGCAGTAGATCAATAAAAAAAATTCTAGGTCGTCCTATTTCGGTAGATTTTTCTGAGTTCCAGAAGTTTGCGTTAGATACAGATTACTACAGACTGTTCTGTTTTTGACAGATTCTGTTTTTCGTGTGTTGTTTGCTTATTTTGATGAATCTATGGCTAGTAATAGAGTTTATGAACCATAGAGAAGTTGGAATACAGGAGGTTTAACACCAATATAAATAAAGAATGAGTTCATTACAGTACCTTGAAGTGGTGTTTTGTTTTCTTTCGCTAACGGAGCTCATGAGATTTTCTGTTGAGTTTTGTGTTGTGAAGTTTTCAAGTTTTGAGTAAAGATTTGAGGGATCATGGAACAAGGAGTGGAAAGAGCCTAATCTTGGGGATGCCCAAGGCACCCTAAGGTAACTCCAAGGACACCAAAAAGCCAAAGCTTGGGGATGCCCCGGAAGGCATCCCGTCTTTTGTCTTCGTACATCGGTAACTTTACTTGGAGCTATATTTTTATTCACCACATGATATGTGTTTTGCTTGGAGCGTCTTGTATGATTTGAATCTTTGTTTTTTAGTTCACTACAATCATCCTTGCTGTACACACCTTTTGGGAGATACACGCATTAGTCGGAATTTATTAGATTACTCTTTGTGCTTCACTTATATCTTTTGAACTATATAGTTTTTGCTCTAGTGCTTCACTTATATCTTTTAGAGCACGGCGGTGGTTCTATTTTTATAGAAATATTTGTTCTGTCATGCTTCACTTATATTATTTTGAGAGTCCTTTAGAACAGCATGGTAGTTTGCTTTGGTTATAAAATTAGTCCTAATATGATAGGCATCCAAGATTAGTATAATAAAAACTTTCATATAAGTCCGTTGAATACTAAGAGAAGTTTGATACTTGATGATTGTTTTGACATATGGAGATAGTGATATTAAAGTTGTGCTAGTTGAGTAGTTGTGAATTTGAGAAATACTTGTGTTGAAGTTTGCAAGTCCCGTAGCATGCACGTATGGTAAACGTTGTGTGACAAATTTGAAACATGAGGTATTCTTTGATTGTCATCCTTATGAGTGGCGGTCGGGGACGAGCTATGGTCTTTTCCTACCAATCTATCCCCCTAGGAGCATGCGCGTAGTGATTGGTTTTTGATGACTTGTAGATTTTTGCAATAAGTATGTGAGTTCTTTATGACTAATGTTGAGTCCATGGATTATACGCACTCTCAACCTTCCATCATTGCTAGCCTCTTCGGTACCGTGCATTTCCCTTTCTCGCCTTGAGAGTTGGTGCAAACTTCGCCGGTGCATCCAAACCCCATGATACGATATGCTCTATCACACATAAACCTCCTTATATCTTCCTCAAAACAGCCACCATACCTACCTATTATGGCATTTCCATAGCCATTCCGAGATATATTGCCATGAAACTTTCCGCCGTTCCGTTTATTATTACACGCATCCTCATTGTCATATTGCCTTGCATGATCATGTAGTTGACATCGTATTTGTGGCAAAGCTACCATGCATATTTTTATACATGTCACTCATGAGTCATTGTCCATCCCGGTACTCTGCCGGAGGCATTCATATAGAGTCGTATTTTGTTCTAGTATTGAGTTGTAAATGAATAGAAGTGTGATCATCATCATTAGTAGAGCATTGTCCCAAAAAAAGGCCAAAAGAAAGGATGGCCCAAAAAATAAAATAAAAAGGGTCAATGCTACTATCATTTATTTCAACGCTTGTGCTTCAAAGTAGCACCATGATCTTTATGACAGAGAGTCTCTTGTTTTGTCACTTTCATATACTAGTGGGAATTTTTCATTATAGAACTTGGCTTGTATATTCCAACAATGGGCTTCCTCAAATGCCCTAGGTCATCGTGAGCAAGCAAGTTGTATGCACACCCACTTAGTTTCTTTTGTTGAGCTTTCATATATTTATAGCTCTAGTGCATCCGTTGCATGGCAATCCCTACTCCTTTCATTGACATCAATTGATGGGCATCTCCCTAGCCTGTTGATTAGCCGCGTCAATGTGAGACTTTCTCCTTTTTGTCTTCTCCACACAACCTCCATCATTATATTCTATTCCACCCATAGTGCTATATCCATGGCTCACGCTCATGTATTGCGTGAAAGTTGAAAAAAGTTTGAGATTACTAAAGTATGAAACAATTGCTTGGCTTGTCATCGGGGTTGTGCAAGATGAGAGCATTCCTGGGTGACGAAAATGAAGCATGACCAAACTATATGATTTTGTAGGGATGAAATTTCTTTGGCCATGTTATTTTGAGAAGACATAATTGCTTAGTTAGTATGCTTGAAGTATTATTATTTTTATGTCAATATTAAACTTTTATCTTGAATCTTTCGGATCTGAACATTCATGCCACAATAAAGAAAATTACATTGAAGAATATGCTAGGTAGCATTCCACATCAAAAATTCTGTTTTTATCATTTACCTACTCGAGGACGAGCAGGAATTAAGCTTGGGGATGCTTGATACATCTCCAACGTATCTATAATTTTTGATTGCTCCATGCTAATATATATTCTGTTTTGCATGTTTAATGGGCTTTATTATACACTTTTATATTATTTTTGGGACTAACCTATTAACCCAAGGCCCAGTGCAAATTGCTGTTTTTTGCCTATTTCAGTGTTTTGCAAAAAATAATATCAAACGGAGTCCAAACGGAATGAAACCTTCGGGAGCGTGATTTTTGGAACAAACGTGATCTAGAGGACTTGGAGTGGACGTCAAGCAATCAACGAGGAGGCCGTGAGGCAGGGGGGCGCGCCCTCCACCCTCGTGGGCCCCTCGTGGCTCCGCTGACCTACTTCTTCCTCCTATATATACCTACGTACCCCAAAACCATCCAGGAGCACCACGAAAACCTATTTCCACCGCCGCAACCTTCTGTACCCGTGAGATCCCATCTTGGGGCCTTTTCCGGCGCTCCGCCGGAGGGGGCATCGATCACGGAGGGCTTCTACATCAACACCATAGCCTCTCCGATGATGTGCGAGTAGTTTATCACAGACCTTCGAGTCCATAGTTATTAGCTAGATGGCTTCTTCTCTCTCTTTGGATCTCGATACAAAGTTCACCTCGATCTTCTTGGAGATCTATTTGATGTAATTCTTTTTGCGGTGTGTTTGTCAAGATCCGATGAATTGTCTTTTTATGATCAAGATTATCTATGAACAATATTTGAATCTCCTCTGAATTCTTTTATGTATGATTTGTTATCATTGCAAGTCTCTTCGAATTATCAGTTTGGTTTGGCCTACTAGATTGATCTTTCTTGCAATGGGAGAAGTGCTTAGCTTTGGGTTCAATCTTGCGTTGCTCGATCCCAGTGACAGAAGGGGAAACGACATGTATGATATGTCTCCGTCGTATCTTCTTTTCCAAACACTTTTGCCCTTGTTTTGGACTCTAACTTGCATGATTTGAATGGAACTAACCCGGACTGACGCTGTTTTCATCAGACTTTCCATGGTGTTATTTATGTGCAGAAACAAAAGTTCTCGGAATGACCTGAAACTCCACGGAACATCTTTTTGGAAAATATTAAAAATACTGGAAGAAAAATCCACGTCAGGAGGCCCACACCCTGTCCACGAGGGTGGGGGGCGCGCCCCCTACCTCTTGGGGCCCCCTCACGCTCCATCGACCTCAACTCCAACTCCATATGTCCACTTTCGGGGAGAAAAAATCAGAGAGAAGGATTCATCGCGTTTTACGATACGAAGCCGCCACCAAGCCCTAAAAGCTCTCGGGAGGGCTGATCTCGAGTCCGTTCGGGGCTTCGGAGAGGGGAATCCGTCGCCGTCGTCATCATCAACCATCCTCCGTCACCAATTTCATGATGCTCACCGCCGTGCGTGAGTAATTCCATCGTAGGCTTGCTGGACGGTGATGAGTTGGATGAGATCTATCATGTAATCGAGTTAGTTTTGTTAGGGTTTGATCCCTAGTATCCACTATGTTCTGAGATTGATGTTCCTATGACTTTGCTATGCTTAATGCTTGTCACTAGGGCCCGAGTGCCATGATTTCAGATGTGAACCTATTATGTTTTCATGAATATATGTGAGTTCTTGATCCTATCTTGCAAGTCTATAGTCACCTACTATGTGTTATGATCCGGCAACCCCGAAGTGACAATAATCGGGACCACTCCCGGTGATGACCATAGTTTGAGGAGTTTATGTATTCACTATGTGTTAATGCTTTGTTCCGGTACTCTATTAAAAGGAGGCCTTAATATCCCTTAGTTTCCATTAGGACCCCGCTGCCACGGGAGGGTAGGACAAAAGATGTCATGCAAGTTCTTTTCCATAAGCACATATGACTATATTCGGAATACATGCCTACATTACATTGATGAATTGGAGCTAGTTGTGTGTCACCCTATGTTATGATTGTTACATGATGAATTGCATCCGGCATAATTTTCCATCACCGATCCAATGCCTACGAGCTTTTCACATATTGTTCTTCGCTTATTTACTTTTCCGTTGCTACTGTTACAATCACTACAAAACCCAAAAATATTACTTTTGCTACTGTTACCTTTGTTACCGTTACCATTACTATCATATTACTTTGCTACTAAACACTTTGCTGCAGATACTAAGTTATCCAGGTGTGGTTGAATTGACAACTCAACTGCTAATACTTGAGAATATTCTTTGGCTCCCCTTGTGTTGAATCAATAAATTTGGGTTGAATACTCTACCCTCGAAAACTGTTGCGATCCCCTATACTTGTGGGTTATCAAGACTATTTTCTGGCGCCGTTGCCGGGGAGCATAGCTCTATTCTGTGAGTCACTTGGGATTTATATCTGCTGGTCACTATGAAGAACTTGAAAGACGCAAAAACAACAATTTATCCCTCAACTACGAGAGGAGGTAAGGAATTGCCATCTAGCTTTGCACTTGATTCACCTTCTGTTTTGAGTAAGCTTGCGACACCTAAACCTGCTTCTGCTATTAATCCTGATATGTCCCATGTTATTGATGATGCCACTTCTGCTATGCATGATACTTATGATGAAACTACTACTATGCTTGATACTACTATGCCACTTGGTGAATTTCTTGATGAACAACTTGCTAGGGTTAGAGAGAATGAAATTATTGAAACTGATAACATTGATGAAAGTGATGATGAAGACTCTCCCCCTAATAAATATGAATCGCCTATTATTCCTGAGGGTTATGTTCTGGAAAAAGAAGCTGCTTTAGCTATTTTAGCTCGCAAAGATAGATACGAGCTCAAGAGGTTATTAGCTAAATGGAAGCAGCAATCTCTTAATGCTAGAATGAAACCTGACCAGCTTTTGCTACTTCACCTATCTGTGTTACTGATAAGGATTATGAATTCTCTGTTGAACCTGATATAATTACTTTGGTTGAATCTGATCCTTTTCATGGCTATGAATCTGAAACTGTTGTGGCACATCTTACTAAATTAAATGATATAGCCACCCTGTTCACTAATGATGAGAAATCTCGCTACCTTTATATCCTTAAAATATTTCCGTTCTCATTAAAGGGTGATGCTAAGATATGGTTTAATTCTCTTGATCCTGGTTGTGTGCGTAGTCCCCAGGATATGATTTATTACTTCTCTGCTAAATATTTCCCCGCTCATAAGAAACAAGCTGCTTTAAGGGATATATATATAATTTTGTGCAAATTGAAGAAGAGAGTCTCCCACAAGCTTTGGGGAGGCTTCTCCAATTACTTAATGCTTTGCCTGATCATCCTCTTAAGAAAAATGAAATACTTGATATCTTTTATAATGGACTAACCGATGCTTCCAGAGATTACCTGGATAGTTGTGCTGGTTCTGTTTTCAGGGAAAGAACACCGGATGAAGCTGAACTTCTATTGAATAATATGTTGACAAATGCAAATAATTGGACACTTCCCGAGCCAGCTCCTGAGCCAATTCCTGAGCCTATTCCTAAACCAACTCTAAAGAAAAGAGGTGTTCTATTTCTCAGTCCTGAAGATATGCAAGAGGCAAAGAAATCTATGAAAGAAAAGGGTATTAAAGCAGAAGATGTTAAGAATTTACCTCCTATTGAAGAAATACATGGTCTTAATTTACCGCGTGTTGAAGAAACTGATGATCTTAATCCTTCACCTATTGAAGAAATACATGGTCTTGACAACCCGACACAGGTAGTAAAGGTAAATTCTCTCTATAGATTTGATGAATGTGATATTCCTCACTATAAGTCTGCTAGACAATGCTTACAAGAGTTTGATAATTTTATTGTCAAACAAGAATACTTCAATGCTTATTTTGGTAGACAATTGAAATACAATTCCGATACGCTTGAACACTTGGGTGATTATATGTCTAGAGTTAAAGGTGAACTTAAACTCATTACTAAACATGCTTCTATGGTTACCACTCAAGTAGAACAAGTACTTAAAGCTCAGAATGATTTGCTCAATGAATTGAATTGTAAGAATAATGATTATGTTGTTAGAGTGGCTACTAGAACTGGTAAGATGACTCAGGAACCTTTGTATCGTGAAGGCCACTCTAAGAGAATTGAACAAGATTCTCAGAGAAATAATATTGATGCACCTAGTCCTTCTAAAAAGAAGAAAAATAAAAATGGTAGGACTTTGCATGCTTCTAGTGAACCTATTGCTGAACCACCTGAGAATCCAAATGATATCTCTATTTCTGATGCTGAAACACAATCTGGTAATGAACATGAACCTAATGAAAATTTTAATGATGATGTTCATGATGATGCTCAACCTAGTAATGATAATGTTGTAGAAATTGAACCTGCTGTCGATCTTGATAACCCACAATCAAAGAATCAACGTTATGATAAGAGAGACTTTGTTGCTAGGAAGCACGGTAAAGAAAGAGAACCATGGGTTCAGAAACCCATGCCTTTTCCTCCCAAACCATCCAAGAAAAAGGATGATGAGGATTTTGAGCGCTTTGCTGAAATGATTAGACCTATCTTTTTCCGTATGCGATTAACTGGTATGCTCAAAATGAATCCTTATGCTAAGTACAGGAAAGAAATTGTCACTAATAAAAGAAAGATACCGGAAGCTGAAATTTCCACCATGCTTGCTAATTATACTTTTAAGGGTGGAATACCAAAGAAACTAGGAGATCCAGGGGTACCAACTATACCATGCTCCATTAAAAGAAACTATGTTAAAACTACTTTATGTGATCTTGGAGCCGGTGTTAGTGTGATGCCTCTCTCTTTATATCGTAGACTTGATTTGAATAAGTTGACACCTACTGAAATATCTTTGCAAATGGTTGATAAATCAACTGCTATACCTGTCGGTATTTGTGAGGATGTGCCTGTTGTAGTTGCAAACGTTACTATTTTAACGGACTTTGTTATTCTTTATATTCCCGAGGACGATAGTATGTCTATTATTCTTGGAAGACCTTTTTTGAATACTGCAGGGGCTGTTATTGATTGCAACAAAGGCAATGTCACTTTTCATGTTAATGGTAATGAGCATACGGTACACTTTCCGACGAAACAACCTCAAGTTCATAGTATCAACTCTATTGGAAAAATTCCATCAATTCTTTTTGGAGGTTTTGAATTTCCTCTTCCTACTGTCAAGAAGAAATATGATATTCTTATTATTGGGGATGTGTATATCCCCATTGAGGTAACATAGTGTCATTTGAAATTTCTCCGGTTCCATGTTATTCGGAATGAGTTTGTTAACAAGACTTGATCAACCTTGTTAGTGGATTCCTTTTGATGAGCATGAGATGGATGAAACGAGAAGGCACAACCTTCTGTACCCTCTTTTTACTTTCTGATATTTAGTTGAAATAAAGTAAAAATAGTATTTTTCTGTCTGTTTTCTGATTTATCCGTGCAATATAAAAATACCCCGAAAATAAAAGTTCTCCAAATGCCCTGAAAATGGAATATGATTTTTTCTGGAATATTTGAGAATACCTGGCACTGAGAACACAGCAGGGGGAGCAAGCACTTGGCCACGAGGGTCCAGGGCACGCCCCCTGCCTCGTGGGCCGACGGTGGCTCCCCTCCACTTATTCCTGCACCCACACACTTCTTCTTCCTCCCAAAAAAATCACCATTCAGCTCAAGCACGAGTTCTAGCTCATTTTGCTGCGATTTTCGATCTCCTTGCTCAAAGCACCTCTCACAAAACTGCTTGGGGAGATTGTTCCTTGGTATGTGACTCCTCCATTGGTCCAATTAGTTTTTGTTCTAGTGCTTTATTCATTGAAAATTTGTGCTGCCTAGGTGACCATGTTCTTGAGCTTGCATGTCAAATTTATATGGTTCCAAGTAGTTCTAATGCTTGATATAGGCTCTAGGCACTTGTAGGAGTAGTTGCTATCAATCTTGTTGAGCTTGGTTCACTTTTATTTTGAAGTTACTAAAAATTTAAGAAATTTTTCAGAGGAAGAAATATGCTTAGGAAAATGTTCCAAGGTGGTTCTTCAAGGAAGCAAGGACCCAGGCTTGCAATGTGTGATGCTGACGATGAGCCACCAAGGGACGCTCCAGTGCGGCCTTGTGAATGGCTTTTAGAAAACTTTATGGATCGAGCGGGAATCAAGGAAGAATTTAACGCATATTTGCGTAACGCTGATCTTGTGAACTTCGAGGGAGAAAAGTGCCGCCAGTACCACTATCTCACTAGTTCCTTTGTGGGGAGGTTTGAATTTTCATCTTCACGTAATTCTCCAACTGTCCTGTTTGATCTTTATGAAAAATCTTATACGATGGACTTAGAGGATTTTACCACTGCTTGCAAACTTCCACAATGGGGTAGTGCTAGCGAACCCCGCAAATCTGAATTTAGAGATTTTCTTGCTAGTATAACCGTGGGAGAATCTAGAGACATAGCACAAGCTACCATAGGGAGTATTCATTTTCCTGCTATACATTATTTTGCTCTCTTCATAGGTAGGTGCATAAATGGTAAAGATGAAGTATGTCATATGTGTGTCCCTGACCTCAGTATTCTTAGGAGTGCTGTGTTAGGAGACAAATCTTATAATTTGGGAGCCATTGTTGCACGTAGGTTGCATCATAATAGATTTAATGGAGATTTCTTTGGAGGAATTTATGCAACCGCTTAGCTAATTTTCTTGGTGTGGACATACGTGAGGATGATATTGAGTTGCCTCCTACTTATTTAGACTTTAATGCTATGGTTCACCACCAGTTTGTTGAGAGGAATGAATCACCTCTCCGGTATCGCTTAATCTTTGACAGACGTCGTGCTGTCCGTATTACTCTCCCTGCTCCTGCCTTCTTTGATTATCAGGCAAAAGGAAGATATGTTATTACCAGAGAGGAGGCAGATGACTATGAGAGGAGGGCGGAAGCAGCTCGCTGCCACGTTGCAGCTCAGGAGGCGATAGCCGCTGCATCTCAGTACGACCCCGGCTACCACTATGGATATCCACCAGGCCATCCGTGGCAATAGACCAACTTAGGCCAAAAGCCTAAGCTTGGGGGAGTACGTATTTCCCACCGACATTACATTTATGTTCACACACTCATTGCTAGTTGTCGGTGCTCATACTCTTTCACTGTAATATCCATGCTAGTTTATTTTCTTTTTCTTGCTTTCTTCTTGTGTGTATAATAAACCTTAAGAAAAACCCAAAAAAAATTAGTGTAGCTTTTAGCTAGTTTACTTTCTTGCTGTAGTAGTAATAATTAAAAAGAAAACCCAAAAAGATTTCCCGTTCTTCTTTTGCTTGTTGGGAGCTTTCCCATGTAAATAGTTTTTATTTCTTTTCTTTTCTTTGGGGGTCGATAGGAGAAGACCATGATTAAATTGTTGAAGTGGCTCTTATATGCATTATTGTTGATTTAACCAAGAGCCCATATTGCCTTGTCTTCTCCTATTTATTGAATGCTCGCAGATTCCAGCTTAGTCCAATGCACGTGCACTCTTATAATTATTCACTTCGTTCGTTCATGCAAGTGAAAGGCAATTATGACGATATATGATGGACTGACTGAGATGAGAGAAGCTGGTATGAACTCGACCTCTCTTGTTTTTGTAAATATGATTAGTTCATCGTTCCTGATTCAGCCTATTATGAATAAACATGTTTGCAATGACAATTAGAGATCATAGTTGCTTATGCCATGCTTGATTAGCTATGAGTTATAATGGTTTACCTTGCGTGCCAACATGCTATTGAAATGGTTGTGATGTGGTATAGTGGGGTGGTATCCTCCTTTGAATGATTTAAGTGACTTGACTTGGCACATGTTCACACATGTAGTTGAAACAAATCAACATAGCCTTCACGATATTTATGTTCATGGTGGATTATATCCTACTCATGCTTGTACTCAATGTTTATTAATTTTAATGCATGTTCATGACTGTTGTCGCTCTCTAGTTGGTCGCTTCCTAGTCTTTTGCTAGCCTTCACTTGTACTAAGTGGGAATACTGCTTGTGCATCCAATCCCTTAAACCCCAAAGTTATGCCATATGAGTCCACTATACCTTCCTATATGCGGTATTTACCTGCCGTTCCAAGTAAATTTGCATGTGCCAAACTCTAAACCTTCAAATGAAATTCTGTTTTGTATGCTCGAATAGCTCATGTATCAACTAGGGTTGTCCGTATCTTCCATGCTAGGCGGGTTATTCTCAAGAGGAGTGGACTCCGCTCCTCATTCACGAGAAAATGGCTGGTCACCGGGATGCCCAGTCCCATGCTTTATGCAAACTAAATCAAAATAATTGCAAACAAAACTCCCCCGGGACTGTTGCTAGTTGGAGGCACTCGTTGTTTCGAGCAAGCCATGGATTGATGCTTGTTGGTGGAGGGGGAGTACAAACTTTACCATTCTGTTTGGGAACCGCCTATAATGTGTGTAGCATGGAAGATATCGCCATCTCTTGGTTGTTATGTTGACAATGAAAGTACGCCGCTCAAAATATTATTTATCTCTATTTCAAAAAATGAGCTCTGGCACCTCTACAAATCCCCGCTTCCCTCTGCGAAGGGCCTATCTATTTACTTTCATGTTGAGTCATCACCCTCTTATTAAAAAGCACTAGCAGGAGAGCACTGCTGTCATTTGCATCCATTACTATTAATTTATATTGGGTATGACTAGATCTCTTTTACCATGAATTACAATGTCTAGTCAGTCCTTGATCTTTAAAGGTGCTCTGCATTTATGTTTTGCGGTCTCAGAAAGGGCTAGCGAGATACCATCTTGTTATATCATAGCATGATTGTTTTGAGAAAGTGTTGTCATCCGAGATTTATTATTATCGCTCGCTAGTTGATTATGCCATTGATATGAGTAAACAATGAGACCTAAGAGTTATTGTCAATTGGTTAGTCATAATCTTTGCTGAAAACTTGAATGCTGGCTTTACATATTTACAACAACAAGAGCAAACAGAGTTTGTAAAAGTTTTTCTTTATCACTTTCAGTTTATCAACTGAATTGCTTGAGGACAAGCAAAGGTTTAAGCTTGGGGGAGTTGATACGTCTCCGTCGTATCTACTTTTCCAAACACTTTTGACCTTGTTTTGGACTCTAACTTGCATGATTTGAATGGAACTAACCCGGACTGATGCTGTTTTCAGTAGACTTTCCATGGTGTTATTTGTGTGCAGAAACAAAAGTTCTCGGAACGACCTGAAACTCCACGGAACATCTTTTTGGAAAATATTAAAAATACTGGAAGAAAAATCCACGTCAGGGGGCCCACACCCTGCCCACGAGGGTGGGGCGCGCGCCCCCTACCTCCTGGGCCCCCTGACGCTCCACCGACCTCAACTCCAACTCCATATATTCACTTTCGGGGAGAAAAAAAATCAGAGAGAAGGATTCATCGCGTTTTACGATACGGAGCCGCCGCCAAGCCCTAAAACCTCTCGGGAGGGCTTATCTGGAGTCCGTTCGGGGCTCCGGAGAGGGGAATCCGTCGCCGTCGTCATCATCAACCATCCTCCATCACCAATATCATGATGCTCACCGCCGTGCATGAGTAATTCCATCGTAGGCTTGCTGGACGGTGATGAGTTGGATGAGATCTATCATGTAATCGAGTTAGTTTTGTTAGGGTTTGATCCCTAGTATCCACTATGTTCTGAGATTGATGTTGCTATGACTTTGCTATGCTTAATGCTTGTCACTAGGGCCCGAGTGCCATGATTTCAGATCTGAACCTATTATGTTTTCATGAATATATGTGAGTTCTTCATCCTATCTTGCAAGTCTATAGTCACCTACTATGTGTTATGATCCGGCAACCCCGAAGTGACAATAATCGGGACCACTCCCGGTGATGACCATAGTTTGAGGAGTTTATGTATTCACTATGTGTTAATGCTTTGTTCCGGTACTCTATTAAAAGGAGGCCTTAATATCCCTTAGTTTCCATTAGGACCCCGCTGCCACGGGAGGGTAGGACAAAAGATGTCATGCAAGTTCTTTTCCATAAGCACGTATGACTATATTCGGAATACATGCCTACATTACATTCATGAATTGGAGCTAGTTCAGTGTCACCCTATGTTATGGTTGTTACATGATGAACCGCATCAGGCATAATTTTCCATCACCGATCCAATGCCTACGAGCTTTTCACATATTGTTCTTCGCTTATTTACTTTTCCGTTGCTACTGTTACAATCACTACAAAACCCAAAAATAATACTTTTGCTACAGTTACCTTTGTTACCGTTACCATTACTATCATATTACTTTGCTACTAAACACTTTGCTGCAGATACTAAGTTATCCAGGTGTGGTTGAATTGACAACTCAACTGCTAATACTTGAGAATATTCTTTGGCTCCCCTTGTGTTGAATCAATAAATTTGGGTTGAATACTCTACCCTCGAAAACTGTTGCGATCCCCTATACTTGTGGGTTATCAACGTATTGTATTGTTGCCATCGAGGATAAAAAGATGGGGTTTGTATCATATTGCTTGAGTTTATCCCTCTACATCATGTCATCTTGCCTAATGTGTTAGTCTGTTCTTATGAACTTAATACTCTAGATGCATGCTGGATAGCGATCGATTTGTGGAGTAATAGTAGTAGATGCAGGCAGGTGTCGGTCTACTTGTCACGGACGTGATGCCTATATACATGATCATGCCTAGATATTCTCATAACTATGATCAATTCTATCAATTGCTCGACAGTAATTTGTTCACCCACCGTAATACTTATGCTATCTTGAGAGAAGCCACTAGTGAAACCTATGGCCCCCGGGTCTATTCTCCATCATATAAGTTTACGTCTATTTTATTTTACGTTCTTTACTTTTAATCTTTATCATAAAAATACCAAAAATATTATCTTATCATCTCTATCAGATCTCACTTTTGCAAGTGGCCGTGAAGGGATTGACAACCCCTTTATCGCGTTGGTTGCAAGGTTCTTATTTGTTTGTGTAGGTACGAGGGACTTGCGTGTGGCCTCCTACTGGATTGATACCTTGGTTCTCAAAAACTGAGGGAAATACTTACACTACTTTGCTGCATCACCCTTTCCTCCTCAAGGGAAAAACCAGCGCAGTGCTCAAGAGGTAGCAAGAAGGTTTTCTGGCGCCGTTGCCGGGGAGTCTACGCACAAGTCAAGACATACCAAGTACCCATCACAAACTCTTATCCCTCGCATTACATTATTTGCCATTTGCCTCTCGTTTGCCTCTCCCCACTTCACCCTTGCCGTTTTATTCGCTCTCTCTTTCCGCTCCCTCTTTTTCGTGTTCCTTGAGTTTGCTGTTGTTATGTCTGAATCTGGGGACGTTATCGTTGATAAAGGCAATAATAATAACATGGAAAATTTTGATGCTTTCAGTGATCCTCCCGAGGAACCCACTATCTTGCATACTAAAAAGCTTAGAGTCGGTAGTGGTAATATTATTGGGAAGGGAGTTATTCAAGATTTCTTTACTTGTGCCGGTGCTTTGCCCATTATGGGTGGTTCTATTCTTCATAGAACTAGTAGTCTTACGGATGCAATATCCTTGCTCATAGTAGAACTTGAAAGGCAATTTCTTTATATGCATCCTTGCATACAAAGAATTTTCTAATATTGAGTACTCTTCTGTTAAGCGTGCCGCTACTATCTTTTTGGCTCATGAGTTCAGATTTATAATGAAAGAGGCTAGAGAATTTTTTGCACATTATAGGGTGGATGCTGGTCATCCTCCCATAGAAGCTATCCTTTTTAATCAAGAAGACATAATGCGTTTACAATCTTTGGATCATGTTGCTTATAATGAAAACCTTAGAAAAAAGGTTCCTACGGATGTTCTAGTTGATAGAATTTCTGAACTTAATGATGACTTTGCTATTCAGAATAATGGGTTAGGTTTTTCTCTTGAGGAAAGGCTCGTGACTTTTTGTCAAAAGAACGCTTGTAATGATGAATTTGTTGTGCAATATAAGGGGCCAAGGGAGGAACCCATACCTCCCGAGCTTGATTTTGGGGACTTTTGCCCTATTAAATTTAACCCCCTTGATTACTTTTGCTTGCCACAAAGGAAACTTGCTGCTGAACGCAGAAAATACGAAAGGAGTTTTCACGATTTGCCTTACCATTATTATGGAAATACCTAGATCTATTCTTGCCTTTATGCCTAGCTAGGGGCGTTAAACGATAGCGCTTGTTGGGAGGCAACCCAATTTTATTTTTATTTCTTGCTTTTTGGTTCTGTTTAGGAATAAATAATCCATCTAGCTTCTAGTTAGATGTGTTTTTATGTTTTAATTAGTGTTTGTGCCAAGTTAAACCTATAGGATCTTCTTGGTTAATAGCTATTTGATCTTGCTGAAAATTCCAGAAACTTTCTGTTCACGAAAACAATTGTTAAAAATCACCAGAACATGATAAAATACTGATTCCAATTGCAGTAGATCAATAAACAAATTGTCTAGGTCATGAGGTAGCAGACTTGCCGGAGTTACTCAATTATTCTCAAAGGATATACAGGTAGGAGTTTGTGTAATTTTAATAGACATATGCCAGTAGCCCCCGAGACTTGAAGCGGTGAGGCCAACCGATTTAAGGATCGATTTAACCTGCAGGTTCTCAAGGAGAAGAATGTTGCGCTATCCCAGGAGCTGAAAACAAACCAGACACATCTTAATGCCGTTACCGCCGAGCTTGCAGAAATGAAAAAGGCCACAATGGTCACTTCTGAGAAGAAGAAACGTGAGGAGGACAAAGGCAAACAATCCGAAGAGATAGAGAGCTTAAAGGCTCAGTTATCGGCCGCTCGAAAAGAGAATGAAAATTTGAAGGGTGGCATGTTCGGTACAACTTGGAAAACCATCAGAGAGACTCATATTAGTCCACAATTCGGAATTTCTTAACTCTATTCCTGCAGGTCTATTAGCTGGTCGGCCGGAAAAAGAAGTATCCGGATTTCAAGGCAACGTGTCCGTGGTGCATTAGCGGGCCCGGAAAGCCATGAAGAATATGGCCAAGGCCTTATGGCCATCCGATACCCCTCCAGAAAGTTCGGAGGGTTTGGCGAGCCTATTCAAAGGTGCCCGGCGCCGCTTTGAGCTATGCAAGTCGTCCGCCTGCCGTGAAGGCGCACGAGAAGCCTGGGCGATGGTGAAAACACGCTTTACCAAATTAGATCCGAATCATATGGCCCGAGTGGAACCACATGGACCAGACAGGAAAGAAATTCCATTGAACTTGGTGTATGACCAAGTAATGATAGCTATGAAATACTCGAAAGAAGACTGTAGGTTAGACAGTCTTATAGATGGAATAGATAAGGAGCAGGCATGTGATTCAATGTATCAATGTACTTTATGATCATGCTGTATTTTCAGCCGAACATGTGGAAAAAATTGTCATTGCAGGCTTTCGGCTTTAACCTCCAAACCAAGATGGTGGAGTGTTTCCGGATACTATTGTGGAATGTAAGGAACATTCACGACGTCCGGAAACCAGGCAACTGCTACCTCTTGAGCACTGCGTTGGTTTTTCCCTTTAAGAGGAAAGGGTGATGCAGTAAAGTAGCGTAAGTATTTCCCTCAGTTTTGAGAACCAAGGTATCAGTCCTGCAGGAGGTTACACTCAAGTCCCTCGCACCTATACAAACAAATAAGAACCTCGCAACCAACGCGATAAAGGGGCTGTCAATCCCTTCACGGTCACTTACGAGAGTGAGATCTGATAGATATGATAAGATAATATTTTTGGTATTTTTATGATAAAGACTAAAAGTAAAGATTGCAAGGTAAATAAAGATAGAAATAGCTTGTTGACGGGAGATTACTATGATGGAAGATAGACCCGGGGGCATAGGTTTCACTAGTGGCTTCTCTCAAGAGCATAAGTATTACGGTGGGTGAACAAATTACTGTCGAGCAATTGATAGAATTGAGCATAGTTATGCGAATATCTAGGTATGATCATGTATATAGGCATCGCGTCCGTGACAAGTAGACCGACTCCTGCCTGCATCTACTACTATTACTCCACGCATCGACCGCTATCCAGCATGCATCTAGAGTATTAAGTTCATAAGAATAGAGTAACGCTTTAAGCAAGATGACATGATGTAGAGGGATAAACTCATGCAATCTGATATAAACCCCATCTTGTTATCCTCGATGGCAACAATGCAATACGTGCCTTGCTGCCCCTGCTGTCACTGGGAAAGGACACCGCAAGATCGAACCCAAAGCTAAGCACTTCTCCCATTGCACGAAAGATCAATCTAGTAGGCCAAACCAAACTGATAATTCGAAGAGACTTGCAAAGATAACCAATCATACATAAAAGAATCAGAGAAAGATTCAAATATCGTTCATAGATAAACTTGATCATAAACCCACAATTCATCGGTCCCGACAAACACAACGCAAAAGAAGATTACATCGAATAGATCTCCATGAGAATCGTGGAGAACTTTGTATTGAGATCCAAAGAGAGAAAGAAGCCATCTAGCTAATGACTATGGACCCGAAGGTCTGACGTAAACAATCACACATCATCTGAGAGGCTATGGTGTTGATGTAGAAGCCCTCCGTGATCAATGCCCCCTCCGGCAGGACGCCGGAAAAGGCCCCAAGATGGGATCTCACGGGTACAGAAGGTTGCGGCGGTGGAATTAGGTTTTCGTGGATGCCTCTGATGGTTTGGGGGTACGTAGGTATATATAGGAGGAAGAAGTACATCGGTGGAGTAACGTGGGCCCCACGAAGGTGGAGGGCGCGCCTGGGGGGGTAGGCGCGCCCCCCTGCCTCGTGCTCTCCTCGTTGATTTCTTGACGTGGACTCCAAGTCCTTTGGAGCACGTTTGTTCCAAAAAATCACGTTCCTGAAGGTTTCATTCCGTTTGGACTCCGTTTGATATTCTTTTTCTGCGAAACACTAAAATAGGCAAAAAAAACGGCAATTTGGGCTGGGCCTCCGGTTAATAGGTTAGTCCCAAAAATAATATAAAAGTGTATAGTAAAGCCCATTAAACATCCAAAACAGAATATAATATAGCATGGAACAATAAAAAATTATAGATACGTTGGAGACGTATCAAGCATCCCCAAGCTTAATTCCTGCTCGTCCTCGAGTAGGTAAATGATAAAAACATAATTTTTGATGTGGAATTCTACTTGGCATAATTTTCAATGTAATTCTCTTAATTGTGGTATGAATGTTCGGATCCGAAAGATTCAAGACAAAAGTTTAATATTGACATAAAAATAATAATACTTCAAGCATACTAACTAAGCAATTATGTCTTCTCAAAATAACATGGCCAAAGAAAGTTATCCCTACAAAAGCATATAGTCTGGATATGCTCTATCCTCATCACACAAAGTATTTAATCATGCACAACCCCGATGACAAGCCAAGCAATTGTTTCATACTTTTGCTGTTCTCAAACTTTTTCAATCTTCATGCAATACATGAGCGTGCGCCATGGACATAGCACTATATGTGGAATAGAATGGTGGTTGTGGAGAAGACAAAAAGGGAGAAGATAGTCTCACATCAACTAGGCGTATCAACAGGCTATGGAGATGCCCATCAATAGATATCAATGTGAGTGAGTAGGGATTGCCAGGCAACGGATGCACTAGAGCTATAAGTATATGAAAGCTCAACAAAAGAAACTAAGCGGGTGTGCATCAACCTCGCTTGCTCACGAAGACCTAGGGCATTTTTGAGGAAGCCCATCATTGGAATATACAAGCCAAGTTCTATAATGAAAATTTCCCACTAGTATATGAAAGTGACAACATAGGAGACTCTCTATCATGAAGATCATGGTGCTACTTTGAAGCACACGTGTGCTAAAAGGATACTAGCATTGTCCCTTCTCTCCTTTTCTCTCATTTTTTTATTTGGCCTTTCTCCTTTTCTATGGCCTTTCTCTTTTTTATTTAGTCCGGAGTCTCATCCCGACTTATGGGGGAATCATAGTCTCCATCATCCTTTCCTCACTTGGGACAATGCTCTAATAATGATGATCATCACACTTTTATTTTCTTACAACTCAAGAATTACAACTCAATACTTGGAACAACAATATGACTCTATGTGAATGCCTCCTGCGGAATACCAGGATATGCAATGAATCAAGAGTGACATGTATGAAAGAATTATGAACGGTGGCTTTGCCACAAATACGATGTCAACTACATGATCATGCAAAGCAATATGACAATGATGGAGCGTGTCATAGCAAACGGAACAGTGGTAAGTTGCATGGCAATATATCTCGGACTGGCTATGGAAATGCCATGATTGGTAGGTATGGTGGCTGTTTTGAGGAAGGTATATGGTGGGTGTATGATACCGGCGAAAAGTGCGCGGTATTAGAGAGGCTAGCAATGGTGGAAGGATGAGAGTGCGTATAATCCATGGACTCAACATTACTCATAAAGAACTCATATACTTGTTGCAAAAATCTATTAGTTATCGAAACAAAGTATTACGCGCATGCTCCTAGGGGGATAGATTGGTAGGAAAAGACCATCGCTCGTCCCCGACCGCCACTCATAAGGAAGACAATCAACAAATAAATCATGCTCCGACTTCATCACATAACGGTTCACCATACGTGCATGCTACGGGAATCACAAACTTTAACACAAGTATTTATCAAATTCAAAACTACTCAACTAGCATGACTATAATATTACCATCTTCATATCTCAAAACAATTATCAAGCATCAAACTTCTCATTGTATTCAACACACTCATAAGATTTTTTTTCTTTACTAATCTTGGATGCCTATCATAATTAAAGAAAATTACCACGCTGTTTTTAGGACTCTCAAAATAATATAAGTGAAGCATGAGAGAGCAATAGTTTCTATAAAACAAATCCACCACCGTGCTTTAAAAGATATAAGTGAAGCACTAGAGCAAAAACTATATAGCTCAAAAGATATATGTAAAGCACATAGAGTATTCTAACAAATTCCGAATCAAGTGTGTCTCTCTCAAAAGGTGTGTACAGCAAGGATGATTGTGGCAAGCTAACAAATAAAGACTCAAATCATACAAGACGCTCCAAGCAAAACACATATCATGTGGTGAATAAAAATATAGCTCCAAGTAAATTTACCAATGGATGAGGACGAAAGAGGGGATGCCTTCCGGGGCATCCCCAAGCTTTGGCTTTTTGGTGTCCTTAGATTATCTTGGGGTGCCATGGGCATCCCCAAGTTTAGGCTCTTGCCACTCCTTGTTCCATACTCCATCAAATCTTTACCCAAAACTTGAAAACTTCACAACACAAAACTTAACAGAAAATCTCGTGAGCTCCGTTAGCGAAAGAAAACAAAACACCACTTCAAGGTACTGTAATGAACTCATTCTTTATTTATATTGGTGTTAAACCTTCTGTATTCCAACTTCTCTATGGTTTATAAACTATTTTACTAGCCATAGATTCATCAAAATAAGCAAACAACACACGAAAAACAGAATCTGTCAAAAACAGAACAGTCTGTAGTAATCTGTAACTAACGCAAACTTCTGGAACTCAAAAAATTAATCCAAAATAGGACGACCTAAATAATTTGTTTATTGATCTTCTGCAATTTGAATCAATATTTTATCACGTTCTGGTGATTTTTAACAATTGTTTTCGTGAACAGAAAGTTTCTGGACTTTTCAGCAAGATCAAATAACTATCATCCAAGAAGATCCTATAGGTTTAACTTGGAACAAACACTAATTAAAACACACACAAAAAATCTAACCAGAGGCTAGATCAAAGATTTATTCCTAAACATAAGCAAAAATCAAAAAACTAAAAATAAAATTGGGTTGCCTCCCAACAAGCGCTATCGTTTAACGCCCCTACCTAGGCATAAAAGCAAGGGTAGATCTAGGTATTGCCATCTTTGGTAGGCGATCCATAAGTGGCTCTCATAATAGATTCATAAGGTAATATAATTTTCTTTATAGGGAAGTGTTCCATGCCTTTCCTTAACGGAAATTGGAATCTAATATTCGCTTCTTTCATATCAATGATTGCACCAATCGTTCTAAGGAAAGGTCTACCAAGAATAATAGGACATGAAGGATTGCAATCTATATCAAGAACAATAAAATCTACGGGCACATAATTCCTATTTGCAACAATAAGAACATCATTAATTCTTCCCATAGGGTTTTTAATAGTGGAATCCGCAAGGTGTAAGTTTAAAGAGCAATCATCAAATTCGCGGAAACCTAACAAAGCACACAAAGTTTTTGGAATCGTGGAAACACCAGCACCCAAATCACACAAAGCATAGCATTCATGATCTTTAATTTGAATTTTAATAGTAGGTTTCCACTCGTCATAAAGTTTTCTAGGGATAGAAACTTCCAACTCAAGATTTTCTTCATAAGATTGCATTAAAGCATCAACGATATGTTTAGTAAAGGCCTTATTTTGACTATAAGCATGCGGAGAATTTAGCACGGATTGCAACAAGGAAATACAATCTATCAAAGAGCAATTATCATAATTAAATTCCTTGAAATCCAAGATAGTGGGTTCATTGCTATCTAAAGTCTTAACTTCTTCAATCCGACTTTTACCAATTTCTTCAATTCCTTGAACCCAAAGCTAAGCACTTCTCCCATTGCAAGAAAGATCAATCTAGTAGGCCAAAGCAAACTGATAATTCAAAGAGACTTGCAAAGATAACCAATCATACATAAAAGAATTCAGAGAAGATTCAAATATTGTTCATAGATAAACTTGATCATAAACCCACAATTCATCGGTCTCAACAAACACACCGCAAAAGAAGATGACATCGAATAGATCTCCACGAGAATCGTGGAGAACTTTGTATTGAGATCCAAAGAGAGAGAAGAAGCCATCTAGCTAATAACTATGGACCCCAAGGTCTGAGGTAAACTACTCACACATCATCGGAGAGGCTATGGTGTTGATGTAGAAGCCCTCCGTGATCAATGCCCCCTCCGGCAGGACGCCGGAAAAGGCCCCAAGATGGGATCTCACGGGTACAGAAGGTTGCGGCAGTGGAATTAGGTTTTCGTGGATGCCTCTGATGGTTTGGGGGTACGTAGGTATATATAGGAGGAAGAAGTACGTCGGTGGAGCAACGTGGGCCCCCCTGCCTCGTGCTCTCCTCGTTGATTTCTTGACGTGGACTCCAAGTCCTCTGGATCACGTTTGTTCCAAAAATCACGTTCCCGAAGGTTTCATTCCGTCTGGACTCCGTTTGAAATTCTTTTTCTGCGAAACACTGAAATAGGCAAAAAAAACAGCAAT
The DNA here is from genome assembly GCF_018294505.1 of Triticum aestivum. Taxonomy (NCBI): domain Eukaryota; kingdom Viridiplantae; phylum Streptophyta; class Magnoliopsida; order Poales; family Poaceae; genus Triticum; species Triticum aestivum. Next base: position 337,734,976 of record NC_057796.1, read on the forward strand.
TTGGGCTGGGCCTCCGGTTAATAGGTTAGTCCCAAAAATAATATAAAACTGTATAATAAAGCCCATTAAACATCCAAAACAGAATATAATATAGCATGGAACAATCAAAAATTATAGATACGTTGGAGACGTATCAGCAACCCAGTCATTATGCTCGAACAGACAAAAATTTAGTTCGGGAGGCATGTTATATTACATGTGTAAGAAACATCTTCCAAGGAGAATAGTTCCACTAAGGGTTCCTTCCCTTGGGTTGGCATGCTTTTAATTGTGCGTGCCTAGGCTTTGATCCGAATTATGGGGAAACTGTTCCGCATTTTCTTTCGAAGAGTTACAAGAATGTAACAATCTGTCGTTTGATTGCCGACCAATTATTCTCTTAAGAACGCTAGTTTTCGGCTTCACCCGTCTGAGGTACCGGTCCGGATTACCCGGTTGTAACAATCGCAGAGGTGCTCCCTTTACGTCCTAGCCGAACAATCAGGAACGTGGGGCATAAACACAGGAGCAAGGCAACCCAGCTTGGCAAAAACATAAGTTGTAGAGGTGCATATAATGGCAAAAAGGGGTATATAAACAAACGACATAGACAATGTGAGCTCCAGGCTCTGAATAATAATAAGATTCGTTTAAAGAAGCCCACGGTCATGGTGGGGTGTATACATTTAAAGATGTGTGCCCCTTAAGAGTTCGGTCTATCCGAACATATCCCGGGAAATGTATAAAAACAAAAACAAATGAAGAGGAGAAAAAGGGAACGAAAAAGAAACATGGCCGAACTTTATGCGTAGAATCGTTGAAGCCGAGCAGCGTTCCATGGATTCGGCTCGAGGCGATTATCCGATGCATTACAAAGGCGATAGGCTCCTCCTGTGAGAACTTCATCTATAATGAAGGGCCCCTCCCATTTTGGTTTGAGCTTGTCCTTCTTCTCTGGGAGGCGTAAAACGAGTTCGCCGACTTTATAAGTCTTGGCCCAAACTTCTCTGCTTTGCTATCTCCGAGCCTGTTGTTGATAAAATGCGGAACGGGCTCGTGCAATATCACGCTCTTCCTCAAGGCCGTCTAGGTTGTCCTGCCGGTTAAGCTCGGCTTCTCTCTCTTCGTACATACGCACTCCAGGTGAGTCATGAATAATGTCGCAGGGCAAGATAGCCTCTGCGCCGTACACCATGAAAAAAGGTGTGTATCCGGTCATACAGTTGGGCGTATGATACGTCTCCAACGTATCTATAATTTATGAAGTATTCATGATGTTATTTTATCATTCTTGGATGTTTTACAACCATTTTATAGCAACTTTATATCATTTTTTGGGACTAACCTATTGACCCAGTGCCCAGTGCCAGTTGCTCTTTTTTGCTTGTTTTTTACATCGCAGGAAATCAATACCAAACGGAGTCCAAACGCAACGAAACTCCACGGAGATTTTTTATGGACCAGAAGGAACCCAATGGGCCAGAGCTGCACCTGGGGGTGCCCCGAGGGGGGCACAACCCACCAGGGCGCGCCAGGCCCCCCTGGCGCACCCAGGTGGGTTGTGCCCACCTCGGTGGCCTCCCGCACCCCATGTTTGCACTATAAATTCCCACAATTCTGAAACCCTTCGGGGTTAACCTAGATCAGAAATTCCGCCGCCGGAAGGCTCTGTAGCCACCGAAAACCAATCTAGACCCGTTCCGGCACCCTGTCGGAGGGGGGGAATCATCTCTGGTGGCCATCTTCATCATCCCGGCAGCCACCACGATGAGGAGGGAGTAGTCCACCCTCGAGGTTGAGGGTTTGTACCAGTAGCTATGTCTTTGATCTCTCTCCCTCGTGATCTATATCATGGGCTTTGTTAATATAGTCGGATCATATGCTGTTTCTCCCCTCTATACTCTTGTTGTGATGAATTGAGTCTTTACCCTTTGAAGTTTTGTCTTGTCGGACTGAATATTCATAGAATAGAACACATGATATATGTCTTGCAGTATGAATACTTGAGGTGACAATGAGGTATCATATTGATTCAGTTGATATGTGTCTTGGCATTCAACTCGCGGATTCCCGCGGTGATATTGGGGTAATCTATGCATAGGGGTTGAAACTTTGGAGTCTATGTTGGTGTCAAAAACGGCCGATCTCGGGTAGGGGGTCCCAAACTGTGCGTCTGAGGATTGAAGGTAACAGGAGGCAGGGGACACGATGTTTACCCAGGTTCGGGCCCTCTTAATAGAGGTAATACCCTACTTCCTGCTTGATTGACTTTGATAAGTATATTGGTTACAAGAGTTGATCTACCTCGAGATCGTAATGGCTACACCCTAGATGTCTAGCCTGTATGATTGTGATTGCCTCTACGGACTAAACCCTCCGGTTTATATAGACACCGGAGGGGCCTAGGGTTGTACAGAGTCGGTTTATAGAGAAAGGAATCTTCATATCCGAACGCCAAGCTTGCCATCCACGCAAAGGAGAGTCCCATCCAGACACGGGGGAAAGCCTTCTATCTTGTATCTTCACGGCCCACCAATCCGGCCCACGTCACATAGCCCGGACGCCCGTCATGGAGGGGAACATCAAGGAACTCCGGGAAGCGGGGTATTTAGCCAAGGAAATCGCCCACCGGCTCCCTGCCAAAAAGCAGATCATTCTCACCCCGGAGCCCAATGAGAGGGTAGTGTTCATCCCCCACTTCCTTCGCGGGCTAGGGTTTCCTCTCCACCCCTTCGTCCACGGGCTCATGTTCTATTACGGGCTAGATTTCCATGATGTAGCCCCCAATTCCTTCCTCAACATCTCGGCGTTCATCGTCGTGTGTGATGCGTTCCTTCGCATTCCCCCCCCCCCACTTCGGCCTGTGGCTCAAGGTATTCAACGTGAAGCCAAAAGTGGTCGAGGGTCAACACGCGGAGTGTGGCGGCGCCATGGTGAGCAAGCTCCCCAACATCACCTGGCCAAAGGGGACCTTCGTAGAAACTGTGAAGGGATGGCAACAGGAGTGGTTTTACATCACGGAGCCCCATGACGCCACATGGGCCGCCGTCCCGGAATTCAAATCCGGTCCTCCAATGCGGCTCGCATCGTGGATTAACAAGGTCCTGGATTGGGCGTCATCCGACGAGGTGATGACACTGCAGAAGCGCGTCCAGAGCATGATAGAGAAGAACACCAGTCTTGCCAACGTGATCCAGGTGATGCTTTTTCACCAGATTCTCCCCTACCAACGCCGGACTCCCCATTTGTGGGAGTTTGATCTGGCCGGTCCTCGGACCCTGCAGTGGTTCTTCAGCACAACGCACGAAGACATATGGAAGCTGCTTTTCAAGGCCTAGAAGTCGTGGCCGAAAACGACCGAAGACCTCGGCCTCGACTGTGCTCATCCGGCTACTCCAGTAAGTTTTCCAAACATATCCTCAACTTGTAGATCCAAGGAGTATGCTAAGCCTTCTTTATCCTTCACGGCTGGACGAAGAAGGCGGAGCGGATCCAGTGCGCGGCTCCACTGCCCGAAGACCCAACTATAGCTCTTCTGACGAAGATGCTGGTTCCGGCGCCGTACCAGGCGCCGGAGAAGAAGGCCAAGAAGAAGGGCAAGGAGGCCCGAAGTGGCTTTCGCCGTAAAGGTACTTCGGACATAACATCCAAAGATACTGAAGTTCTCTCCTCCCACGAGGGAGATGAAGATGAAGAGGAAGAGGAGGAGAGCAATTCTCCCCCTAAGGGGGGAAAGAAGAAAAGGGGGGGCTTTCGCAGATCTAGAGGCGAAGGCGTCTAAGAAGGGGAAGCTCTCCCTTTCGGACGATTCAGAGTCAGACGCCGAAGCCGTCCCTGAGTGGCACCCCATGCCGAAGCCCCTGGCCGAATCGTAAGTATTCAAAGATACTGTACATATCCGGTTTTTTAAAAATTGTAGGATGACATATCATCTATGTGTTTCAGTCTGGCCCGTGATCTCCCCGAACAGTCATCGTCTTCGGGGAATTCTCTGGCGCCGTAGATGATGCAGAGTGAAACGCCTCCGCGAGCCTCACCGCCTCATGCCATGGATGACACCAAGGTGTTGTCCCAGAGGATCTCTCCAGGCAAGGGTGAGGTGCCGGAGGCCGTAGAAATGGTGCCAGGGGGCAATGCCTCGGCTACCGGAAACATGGGGGGCGGAATCCCCATGGAGACTGACGGCGGGGGCCTTGACCGGTTCGGCCCCCAGCCGAACACTGCTCCGGACCCGAGCGAGCAGCCTCCTTCAAATGAGGGGGGAGTGCCGACTCCACCGGCGACCTCCAACAATCCGGAGGCGCCGGACACCTTGAGGGAAGCACTTCACCGTGCTTCCATCGTGGATGAACACCGTGCCCGGATGGGTACGGTGGTTGAAAAGGTTTAGTCTGCCAAAAGCAGACTGAACGAAGCGTTCACTAGCCTGCTAACAGGCTTTGAGGTATGTGATGTAATATCTTTGGTCACTTTTGCATGTATAATAATATGCCTGTGTATAGATAGTAGCCCCTGAGACTCTGTTCGGCTTTTTGAAGAAAGGGCCGGACAGAGGATCGAATATTCTAGAGGTAACATACTTGTCTATTTTGGTGAACAGGCTTTGCTGCTAGCAGCTTCAGCCAATAACGTGGAAGTTGCCGAACTCCAGCGAAAACTGAAGCTGGCTGATGATCAGATCGACCGTATTAACAAGTGGTTCCATGAGGCCGAAGATATGCTTTTAAAAGACCCCTTACAAGCCTGAAGTATAATGCAACTATGTAAATGATTGTAGGCAACGCGACCGAGCTCGAGGCCCTCAAGAGTGCCCTTGACGAAGCCAAAGAGGAGGTGAGGGCAAGCAAAGCGGCCGCAGACAAAGCGGCTGCGGATGCGGAGGCCGAAAGGCCGCCCGCCTTCAGTATGAGGCAAGGGTGACCGAAGTAGAGCAAGCGCTCCAGGAGGCCGCCAAGAAGTGTGAGTCCTTGGAGGAGAGTAACAAGGGTCAAGCGGCCGAACTCTCCAAGGCTCTTCAAGAGACGAAGGAGGCGCGGTCCGAGTCCCGGGCGGCTCGTGAGGAGATCAAGCAAGCTGGACAGACAGCGGCTGGTAAAGCCTTTTCTTTTACAGAGTATATTCAGCGATCGAAGATACGCTTTGCTAAATCGACTGTGGAGTGCTCCAGACACTTTTGTGGATCTCCCAAGGAGTGCTGCTGATGCCGCCCAATATTTCCGGGCCCAAGATGGGAACTCGACGGAGAAGCTCTTCTGGTCGCAGTACTTGGCACCGGAGCGACCAGCGCTACTGAACAATCAGATGATGCAACTAGCGGAGCTGCATAGGATGTCCGGTTTGGCCATGAAGGACATCATAGTCCGTCTATGGCCAGCCGGACCCATTCTGAGCAGTTACTTCGGCCTGGTCAAGCGGCTCGGCGACGCATTGCCCCACATTGAGGCTGTGAAGCGCTCGGTGTGCATAGAAGGTGCACGGATGGCCTTTGCCCGTGTCAAGATGCACTGGGCGAAGATGAAGGCAGCTGATGTGGCAGTTGAGGGCCCGCCCGGAGGCAAGGTCCACCGCAAGCCGGAGTGCTAATTCGACGATGTCCTTGAGGGTGCCCATTTGATAGAGGGTCAATGCTCAAAGGATATTATGTTCGAGTAAATGTATCTGAGCTGCCCAGACATTTGTATTATGAACCGAGGCTTTTGTAATATATTTGTGCATGTTATCTTGAATTACTTATCCTCCTGTGCGGCCGTTGGTAACTTTGAGAGTTTGCCAGTCGTCGGCTTCAGCCCGCACGTAGATAGTACAGGGGTATTCGGGACAGCACATTGCCACACTTGACCCAACGTCTTGGTTCGTAAAGGAGGTGTCAGTGTGGCGAACGAGGCAATCGGACTATGTGGCTTTACCACTCTCACTTAGCCATAGGAGTTTGACAATAGGGTTGTAAAATAGCCCCTGCTGCGTATGCTACGATCGAACTTAGATGCCTTAGACACGTGACTGAAAAAAAGAAAAGCCAGCCCTTCGTGTAATACGGGAGAAATCGCTAGAGATTTAATAAGTCACCGAATTGCTGACCAGCTCTCGCCGCATGACGACAGTCAGTTTTCGGCTTTCTCTACTGAGGTGCTTGACCGGGCTAGCCGGAAACACAATCGCAGTAGTTCTCCCTTTACTACCTTAGTCGAAAACGGAACGTAAGGTAGCAAGCACAGGAGCCGGGCAACCCAACTATTGACCAAAGATGTGATTCGGAGCCGATGCATATAATGCAGTATTCGGGACGCCGAAGTGTACTCTGAGAGTGTTCGGAATTTCTATTGTTGAAGATATATATGGCTTGAATAGAGCCCCTGGCGATTTAAGTCGTACCAAGGTGTATATGCCAATCTGATGTAAAAAAATAAAAGGAGGGAAGACAGATTTAAGAAATAAGCTGATACCAAACAAGGCTGGGCAAAATTGTTTCCATTATAGTCTGATTGGTACATCAAAACATATATTTATAGAAATGCAATAAGCATCACGACTATTTTACATGCCAAGGGAAAGCTATATACATGTCCTAAATCTGAAAAGATGATCTAGAAGATCCTTTGGACACTCTGTCGCATGTCTACACCGCTTTTCACCTTGGTGTAGGATCCATTGAGAGGATCGACAATCGAGTATGTATAAGGGGCCTAGAAGGGGGCCCTTGTTAGCTCCAGAAATTGATGGGGGTTGTAAAGAACCTGAAAATTAAAAACAAGAAGAAAAAGGTGGAGCAATATGAAGGTCCGGATAGGGCCGAGTTGTACCGTGGACCTTATGTTTAACCTGCCTCCGTCATTGCCCATGGAATTTTTAACGCGTAGTTATGCATGCGCGGTACGTATGCCGCTATCAGGCTGGGGCATTGACGGAGGCCGAATTGTTAATCTAGCTCTGGATGAGCCGAACTGTCGTCCTGCAGGGTAGACCAGACTCGTTTAACAGTCACTACAAAAAAAGACACATCCGTGACATTTTGGGCTGAACGAAATTTTTTTCTGTCATACATATGACACTTCTATGACGATAATTGTGTCAAAACCCGGTATCATCATAGATGTGGTGGGCTCCTACTTCTATGACAAAAAATCATGACAGAAAATGGGCTTTTCGTCCTGGGCGGGCTGGAGACGCAGCTGCATGACATTCTTTGGGCCGTCCATGACGGAAAAAACCGTGGTAGAAGCGAGGGCGAGGAAAATTTCGGGGAGTTCCCGGTTACGGTGGGAGGTCTGGGGCCGAGCGATGCGCGTTTATCTCGTACACGTACGCGCGTGTGTGCGAGGCGTTGGCTCTAACTGAACCCGAGCGAGGCGTTGGGCTCTAACTGAACCCGAGTGATTGCACTGCAGGCTACGCGTTACTGAACCCGAGCGATCGATCGATGGCTGTTAACTGAACCCGATCGAGCGATTCCTTCGCTACTGCTGCTAACTGAAGCCGATCGATGCTGCCTCTGGATGAACAGTGAGCGTTGCTGGGGGGTTTGGATGAACAGTTCCCGGTGGGGGTGGATGAACAGGACCCCGTGGTGTTGCCTCTGGATGAACAGGACCCCGATCGATCGAGCCGGTTGGGGCTGGATGAACAGGACCCCGTGGAGGGCAGGATGAACAGGACCACCCCGTGGAGGGCAGAATGAACAGTAGACGGTGGAGGGCTGGATGAACAGTAGCCCGTGGAGGGGTGGTTGAACAGGAGCCCGTGGAGAGGGCTGGTTGAACAGTAGCCGGTGGAGTAGCGCGTGGTGGAGGCTGGATGAACAGGAGCCCGTGGATGAACAGTCGCAGGTGGAGGCTGGAGGAGGTCGACGGTGGATGAACAGTAGCCCGTGGAGGCGGGAGGGGGTCGACGGTGGAGATGAACAGTGTCCCGTGGAGTCCCGTTTTGCGGTACGCCACACCCCTCCCGATGAACAGGACCCCCGTTTCGACCGTAGCGCTCCAACACAAGTCCGTTTCCTCCGTTTTGCGGTACGCCACACCCCTCCCGATCAACAGGACCCCCGTTTCGACCGTAGGAGGTCCGTTTCCTCCGTTTTGCGGTACGCCAGACCCCTCCCGATGAACAGGATCCCGTTTCAAACGTGGCCGGTCGAACACAAGGCCGTTTCCTCCGTTCTGCGGTACGCCAGGCCTCGTTTCCATCGGCTGTTCCGTCCAAGCCCTCCCGATGAACACGACGACGCATTCCGTTCCGACCCAGCCGGTTGGCTCCCCATGAACACGACGACGACGCTGTTTCTCCGTTCCGACCCAGCCATGTACACGAGCCCTGGCCGTACGTATGCGCGAGTAGGCGTTCGAGACCCTGCCCGTATGTACGTACGTGGCCGTATTTTCTTTCTTGCACACTGGCCGCTGTACGTACGTGTACATGCTACGTGCGCGCCTCTACTACGACACGTGCGCGCCTCTACATCGACCAGTATGTACGTACACGTTCGCGACCAGAATGACAATGCTACGTACGCTTCGACCAGGTGGGTCCCGACTGTCAGGCACTTCCTTGCCTGCGAAGATGTAGCTGGTGGGTCCCAGCAGTCAGGGGGGCGAATCGTTTTTTTTGCCCGGACGCACTTCCTTGCGTGCGAAGATGTAGCTGGTGGGTCCCAGCAGTCAGGGGGAAACGTTTTTTTCGCGAAATACAGTGGCCCGTCCGGTGGGTCCCAGCTGTCAGGTGGAGGAATCATTATTTTCCGCGTAATAAGGAGGCACTTCCTTGCTGCGGCCGTGGACCCAGCTGTCAGCCTCTCCACGTACAGTCCACGTCCGATGGAAGTCGTTCCTTGACCACGTTGACCACGCCGCGCCGAGAGCACCAGGGCGGTGGACGACGGCGAGGCCTAGGAAGGGGACGACGGGGAGCCGGGGAAGACGCGGCAGTGGAAGCCCGCGCGGAGAGGAGTACGAGGGTTCACTGGTTCGGCTGCGGTGTGAGGCTGCCGTCGCCGCAGGGCCTGGCCAGCGGTGGGAATAGTAGGGGGCGGTGAGGCCTCCGCGGCAGCACAGCCGGCCACGGGAGGCAGGAGCATGCGGCACGACCGGCGCTGCTTTGGGCGGCTGGAGCAAGAAGACCAGAGGTTGAAGAAGCACTACGGCCGTTGGATGGACATCGTACGGTCACTGGAGCTAGAATCGTTCATATTGACTAAAGTTGACAAAGGCCCCCGTCCCAGTCAACTTAGTAGGCCCACAAGTCAGCCTCCCACCATGGTGGGTCCCAGCTAGCAGGGGGAGTATTCATTTTTTTGTGCGTAATAAGGAGGCACTTCCTTGCGTGCGAAGATATAGCTGGTGGGTCCGAGCTGTCAGCGGCGGTAACGTTTTTTTCGCGAAATACAGAGGCCCTTTCGGTGGGTCCCTGATGTCAGGTGGAGGAATCATTATTTTGCGCGTAATAAGGAGGCATTTCCTTGCGTGCGGCCGTGGACCCAGCTGTCGGCCTCTCCACGTACAGTCCACTTCAGATGCATGTCGGTCGTTGACCACGTTGACCAGGCCGCGCCGAGAGCACCAGGGCGGTGGACGACGGCGAGGCCTAGGAAGGGAACGACACGGAGGCAGGGAAGACTCGGCAGTTGTTTCCCACGCGGAGGGGAGTACGACTGTACGAGGGTTTACTGGTTCGTCTGCCGTCGCCGGAGAATAACAGCAGGTGTGGGTGAGTAGAGGGATGGCTAGGCCAGCGATGGGAGTACGGTGGGGCGGTGAGGCCTGCGCGGCAGCAGAGCCGGCCGCGGGGAGGAGGGAGCAGGCAGTCCCGCCGGCGCTTGTTTGAGCGGCTGGAGCAGGAAGAGCAGAGATTGAAGAAGCACGACGGCCGTTGGATGGCCATCCAACAGTCACTGCTTGTGCGTCAACCTTTTTTTAGGAAAGCCTCAAATCTGTGGAAAACAGCATACAGCCCATCTGCCATTATTTCTAATAATTTACAGCCCATTTGCTAATTATTAAGGTTTTTTTGGAGCCCATATTCTTTTTGTTAGCATTACAGCCCATATTGTGGCCACGGTTAAAAAATTATACGAAATTTTGCATATTTCGGTGCGGTCCGAACTGTTTTTAATCCCGAAATTTCGACTCACATTCAAACTGATTTTAAAAATAAATGTATATCAATATAAAATCCAACAAATTCTCCACGCATAAAAATTAATGTAATTTAAAATCTCGAAATGAAAAAAAAGATATTTGAAACTAATTGCCGGTTTGATGTGTTTTAAAAATGTACAGCCCATTTCTCATTACTGATGGGCCATTTTCTCGGCCAGCCGAATGAAAGCTCTCCTCGTCTTGAAAGATTTGCAGCCCAACAGGCCTGACAAAGCGACTTACTTGGCAAATCACAAAAAAACTGGGCTGTGGCCGTGGACCCAGCTGTCAGCCTCTCCACGTACAGTACTCTTCCGATGGAAGTCGTTCCTTGACCACGTTGACCACGCCGCGCGGAGAGCACCACGGCGGTGGACGACGGCGAGGCCTAGGAAGGGGACGACGCGGAGCCGGGGAAGACGCGGCAGTGGAAGCCCGCGCGGAGAGGAGTACGAGGGTTCACTGGTTCGGCTGCGGTGTGAGGCTGCCGTCGCCGCAGGGCCTGGCCAGCGGTGGGAATAGTAGGGGGCGGTGAGGCCTCCGCGGCAGCACAGCCGGCCACGGGAGGCAGGAGCATGCGGCACGACCGGCGCTGCTTTGGGCGGCTGGAGCAAGAAGACCAGAGGTTGAAGAAGCACTACGGCCGTTGGATGGACATCGTACGGTCACTGGAGCTAGAATCGTTCATATTGACTAAGTTGACAAAGCCCTTCGTCCCCGTCAACTTAGTAGGCCCACAAGTCAGCCTCCCACCAAGGTGGGTCCCAGCTAGCCGGGGGAGTATTCATTTTTTGTGCGTAATAAGGAGGCACTTCCGGTGGGTCCGAGCTGACAGCGGGGGGAACGTTTTTTTCGCGAAATACGGTGGCCCGTCAGGTGGGTCCCAGCAGTCAGGGGGCAAACGTTTTTTTCGCAAAATACGGTGGCCCGTCCAGTGGGTCCCTGCGGTCAGTTGGAGGAATCATTATTTTCCGCGTAATAAGGAGGCACTTACTTGCTGCGGCCGTGGACCCAGCTGAGACTCTCCACGTACAGTATACTTCCGATGGAAGTCGTTCCTTGACCACGTTGACCTCGCCGCGTTCCGTTGCATGCATGCGTCCATGGGCGTGGTGCGTCCCCACTGTCAGCCTCTCACGTACAGTCATCTTCCGATGACTCTCGGTTGTTGACCACGTTGACCACACCGTGCCGAGCGCACCCAGACTGGAACGACCCGGAGATGGGGAAGACGGGGCAGTGGAGTCGCAGATGGAGAGGAGTGGGAAACTTCACTGGTTCGGGTGCGCGGCAGCACAGCCGCGGTGCCGCCCACGGGAGACAGGAGCAAGAACAGAGGTTGAAGAAGGAGCACGGCTGTTGGATTAACATCCAACGGTCCAGCTGCTAGAATCATTTGTTGATTAAGTTGACAAAGCCGTGCGTACACGTCCGCTTAGTAGGCCCACAAGTCAGTCACCAAATCTGACGGGTCCCAGCTGTCAACGGGATGAATAATTTTTTTCGCAAAACAAGGAGGCACTTCCTTCCGTGCGAAGATACAGCCGGTGGGTCCCAGCTGTCAGGTGGAGGAAACATTTTTTTCAGCTTAATAAGGAGGAACTTTCCTTGCGTGCGACCATGGACCTCGTGGGTCCCAGCCGTCAGGCTCTCCACGTACAGTCCTCTTCCGATGACTCTCGTTTGTTGACCACGCCGCACCGAACGCAGCGAGGCGGTGGACGACGGCGAGGCCCCGGACGGGAACGACTCGGAGATGGGAAAACGCGGCAGTGGAGTCGCAGATTGAGAGGAGGAGAAGGGTTATAACTGGTTCTGTTGCGGCGTGGGGCTGTAGTCTGTGGAGAATAACAGGAGGTGTCGAGGGGTGGAGGGATAGCCTGGCCGGCGGTGGGGTAGCGCTTCGCAGCGATGCGTGCTAAGCAGAGCCGCTAGCCGCCGGAGGCCGGACCAGGCGGTCCCGGCGACGCTGGAGGAAGAAGACGAGAGATTGAAGGTGCATGCCGGCCGTTGGATATAAATCCAATGGCTGTGGATGACACAATCATTTGTTGACCAAGTTGACAACGCCCTGCGTAGGCTTCGACCTATTGGCCCACATGTCAGCCTGCAAAAATGTGGCATATATTTAACCCATGTTTTCTAGAATGTACAGTCCATTTGCTGGGCTGGGTGAACAAATAATTTCGCGTCAATCAGGCCCATTTATATTTTCTAAGAAAACCCAGCCCATTTGCACTTCCTTGAAATACACGTATTAGGTGGGCTCGTTATATATATAATGTTATGTTAGAAGGAGCAATTAATATCAAAGAATAAACCGGAGAGGCACATTATATATATATAATTAAGAAATTAGCGAGTTATTGCTCAAAATAAAAATGAGCGCGTTATTATTAAATTGGTCCTTAAAATCTTCGCAAGCTTTTGTACGCAATCACCAGGATTTTCCTTGCCTGTGAGTCAAAAACAACCAGGATTTTCCTTGCCAACTTCCGTTAAACATTTACTTTTATAAGTTAATAACACGTGGGATGTTTTTATAATGTATATATAAGTCTCTATAAAATATACGATAATAGTAATAATATAAATATATATAATGTGGTTAGAAGGGAAAACATAAATTGGACACAGCATTACTTTTATAAGAGACCTGCGTTTTATACCCCACAGTAGGCATACTAACAAGTTCACACACAAATACAACAGAAAAGGTAAACATTCATATCAAACTCAGGTTCACAGGACACGTTCATATTCATAGCCAACATTCACTATCAACAACTCAAAAGATTCATATATACACAAGCTCAGCATATCTATGCATCCAAATGATTGATAGATCACACGACAATATTCATACATAATTCACAAAAAGATTCAGATATACACATGTTCAGTATGTTTATGCATCCAAATGATTGAGATCACAGCCAATATGATCCATGGACGAACTTTAATTACCTAGGGTACAGACTGGTAAATGGTGTTCAATCGGAGGTACTTCTTGCTAAAATTAGTTCTTGTACGAGTAAACTTTCGAGTACATAAGAGGCAGCACAGACAATCTGAACTTTGCTTGTAGGTTTATCCTCAAATAGTGGCCTCGTGCCGAGGGAGGTTTGAGCAACTTGGCCACTACTTTCATCCAACTAGTTTACTGGCTCATCTTGGTCCTGTATCTCGCCAAAATTCTACATTGCAGACGAGAAAGGAGGCGGTTGAGAAAATGAACCACCCAAATTTTTTGTGCAGTTCAACTGAAATGGAGCATCCTTGGCGTGCAGACTGATTAAGTGCCAGATGAATATACGCGTCAACCAACTTGTCTGGAATCTTTAGACTCCATGCCATATAGTTCGCTACCATATGTGCCGATAACCAAAAGGCACAAGTTGGGACCAAAGACTGGACTGCGTTTTTCTGGGCTATGCACCAAGCAATATTTTTGGCGTTCACTCTCCTAATACTTGGAGTTTGACAATTGGTTGACGCCGGTTGATACTCGAATGAATATAGGCACTTCTTGTCAACATCGATGCTTGTCTGAGTGAACTTTGGAGTACATAGCAGCAGCATAAGTACCTGTCCATCTGATCATTTTGTGCAGTTCTACTGAAATCACCCGATGTAATGATTTGCCTGCGAGTTCAGGCTCCAAATTACTCCTTTATGAAATCGGCAAACAGTAGCACAATACCAAATTACCAATACATATGACAGGCACAATAATCAGGATAAAGACCAGTACCAACCTGTGTGAGGTAGCATATCAATTACTATTTCCTTTGACTGGAAGCCGAGATAAGCCAAGCGACTGACAGCAAAGGAAGAAAGCAAGCGGAGATTAGCGACTGACAGGAAAGGACGGAAGCTGTCGAGGCAATGAAGCACCCAAAGTTTTTGTGCAGTTCCACCAAAATCGAGCATCCCTGTTGGCACATATATTGAGAGAGTGAGATTACTGTAATAGTGGGACTAGTTGATGAAACATACACTAACAAATAGAAGCACCCTCATTATCTTAATGGGTAAAGTTAGCAACATAGTAGTCTTGCTTAAAGAGAGGTATTAGTTTATTTAATCAGTGCCAATTAGCTCAACTCAACACTCAAAGCATTGCCATTTATCATAGGTTGCAAAACTTTAACGTGCAAAGATAAAGGAGTTTCTCATGACAGTAGCACGATACAAATAGAGATGACAGCAAACTAATATGGATGAAGGCCTTAGGCCCGTACCAACCTGAGAAAAAAAGCTTATTCATGTAGTCCCATAAGAGATGATAAAGCACTCACTGGAATCACACAATAGTATATATTTTTGTGCACTTCAAATGTATGGTTGAAATCACTCTTGTTTACCAGTGCTGAGATTATATCGAAAGATTATCAAGAACTTCCAGCAGAGTTAAAGCACTGGCTGGGATACAGTTCATTGTATTGTCTTGTGTAGTTCCACTAAAATGTATGATTGGCACAACATGATCCCTGTTTGCACAAGTAGGAACAAGGTGAAACCTTCATTAGCTTAGTGAGAAAGGATAGGAAGACATTAGCATATTACTCAAACAGTAGCATCAAATTCATGATGGACAATACGCAAAACATTGCCTCATTGAACCAATGGCAATAAATTGACATGCAAAACAATAGCACTATTATGTCATGACACTAATAATATTCCCTCCCTGCTCCACCACATGATTCACCTCCATAGACAAACATACACACGTACATGATTCAGCATAGGGTCCTACTAAAGATTTGTTTAACTCCAACAGGAAAATTAGGCAGTAATAAATTAGTGGTACTTAAGTACTCCTAATTAATTAAGTGAGACAGCAGAAGTGGAAGGGCTCCCTGGAGGATCGTCTCACATGTAAGGTAGTCGTTGCCGGAGCCCTTGAATGGCCTCGACTGAGGCCTCTGGCTTCAGCAAGATCGCCTTGGCACTGTTTATTCTTCTTCTTCTTCCTCTTCATGCTCTGTTTCTCTTTCTCCTCACCAGTTGGTGAAACCAAGTACATGATTGGCCTTCTAATTCAGAATTGGTTTTGTCAGTGAGGGAGTACAAGTGTACTAGTAAAAAACAGCATTATTTTCTCATGGCAGTCGGAAAATAGAGATGAACACATGCATTAAATATCATTCTTACCTAAAGGAAGGTTATGGCGCCAATATGGATGATGAGGATTGGAACACAGATCTCCCTTTGTGCAGTTCCACCAAAATGAACCAACTGTTCCATTCTGACATTCCAGTTAAACAGCACAAAAGTCACTTCTTTTAAGAAGAGTTTTGTGCAGTGCACCAAAAGGTCACAACAGCAACCAGGTGAATTGGATATCCCTGTTTGCACAAAAAGGCACAGAGGAAACAGTCAGAGTCTCAAACAATTACAGGCAAAAACATTTGGCTAAACTTGTCATGGCTTATAACAGTGGCATGGCTTCATTTTTACCAGGGACATTAGATTAAGAACAACTAAGGCTGCGTTCGGTTCACAGGTTTGGTGCAGGATTTTCGTAGGAACACAATTCCTACGGTATTCTTTCCCTTCCAACCGTTCGGAACACGGGAAAGGTGAATAGTGTTTCATAGGAAAGCTGGTCTGGTAGTACTGATTCCATAGGATTAGAAACATCCACGCGCTGCTCATTTTTTGGGCGGAAGCCCGAGGCAGGCGCTCGCTGCCATGCGTTAGACAGGTTGCTGTGCTGTGTTGCCGGAATAAAAAAATCAACCTATGTGTGGTACGTGAGGTGAGGACAAGAGTAGTCACTGTGCAGCTGAATAAACAAATAGCATCTCATACTGCCAAGCATGCTACTCTAAAAAAACAAATCTGTACATTTCGTAGTCCATCCGAACACATTCTCTTGAGAGTTTCCTCCGGTTCGCTGTTCCATAGTTTTATACCTACATTCCTTTCCTATTCCTCTATTTTCATCAAGACCTATGTTTTCTGCCCCTTTATTCCGAACGGAGCCTAAATATTTGGTATAAGGGCATGGGACAGTGGGTGCACCAGCAGTCCAGCACCATGTACGTAAACAGGGGCATAAAGTGGTGATTCATAGTTTGTTGCCCCGAGAAACAAACATCCAAGAAACATATCTGGGTTGGTCCCATTTTTGTTCACTCTAGCCACCTACTCCTATGTGTGGATAGCAAATCTAGTCCTGGTCATACCACTGTGTACAGCGTTACCCCTATATTTCCCTTTTCGACCAAGAGACCGGTTGGATGACCAGTCTGTACTACTTTCACTCCCTTTCCTTCCTGTTTGTACCAAGTCCGATGTACTCCCTCCGTTCGGAATTACTTGTCGCAGAAATGGATGTATCTAGATGTATTTTAGTTCTAGATACATCCATTTCGAGACAAGTAATTCTGAACGGAGGGAGTACATACTAAATTCCCCCACCCCCACTTTATTTCTTGTTTGAACCAAGTACTCCCTCCATCCGGAATTACTTGTCATCAAAATGGATGTGTCTAGAACTAAAATACATCTAGATACATCCATTTCAATGACAAGTATTTTCGGACTCCATGAAGTAGCTTTACCTCTAACAATAGAAGAAAAAAAATGTGACGTTGGACCATCCGATCGAGAGGGGCTGAGAGGTAGAAAATGATGCACATGCAGCGACGTAGTGAGCTGGGGAAGTAGAGCTAAGGCGGTTTCGAACGAAGATATACCTGAAGGTCGTCGGGATGTGGATAGGTGGGCGGCGGGAGGCCGGATCCGCCCACAGGCAACGACGAAGGGATCGGAGGACCTCCCGCGCCGGCGCTCGGCCAGAGATAACGGTGCGGCCGGCAGTGGGTCTCCTCCCTCGCTGTCGACGACGGCCTAAACGCTGCCCCTCCTCCCCTTCACCGGCGGAGGGGGATACGTCCGGATCTGTAACCAGCGGTGAGGATAGAAAGCCAGTGTTTTTTGAAGGGAGAAAGACAGTGTTACTACCCCTATCTTGTTTAGATCTGGAGAGGATGAGAGTGTGTGAATAGAGCAACCCTAGCAAGCAAGCGCGGAGGCTCCGGCCTATATATACGTAGTGGGGTAGTTTTCCTTTTTCACTCCATCAAAACAATCGTTTAAAATTGTGTACTACTACATGCCAGGTCGCGGTTTTTTTAGTTGTTGATTGTTTTTTGAGATAGCTACCCGCTTGTTCCAAGTGGTGTTACGGTGTGCCAGGTCGCACTTTGTATCGTTCAAGTCTGGTACTACAAGTCCCTCCATTAAATGAACAACCAACCCCTCGTAAAAATTGTGAACAAGCCCACGGCTAAAATTAGCGGAAACGTGGGTTGCCCCAACATGCATTATTATTTATATTTTCTACTCCCTCCGTTCCTAAATATAAGTCTTTTTTATAAGCCACACCTAAGACAAGAATTTTTTTATTAGCAGTGAACCCCACATGTCATAGACACAAAAATTGTGGCAAGATTCCCTTAGGCAAGCCAAAGTGTGTCTAACAATTTGAGCAACTCAGGTTAGGCAAGTGTGGCAAGTGTGGGAAAAATAATGTGGCAACATAAGACAAACATAGTCACAATCCAAACAGCCCCGTAATTTTTTGTGACATGCATGAAAATTTGGTTAGTTAAATTTATAGTCAAAATTTGGCAAGGTGCATCAAATCAACACATGCAAGTATCAAAAGGAAAGTCACGGCATGCATGCATGCGTTGTACTCCCTCCGTTTCCAAATATAAGTCTTTTTAGAGATTGCAACAAGTGACTACATACGAAGCAGAATATGTCTACTCCTACATACGAAGTAGCCCATTTTAAATGTGTAAAAAGACTTATATCGAGTGCAGTGCTTTGATGTGTCGCGTCAACTCGTACAAGACCGAGAAATTTGATTACTACAACGCCCTCTCCCTCGCGGACTGAGCTCCGGTGCCTTAACTGCACCTGCCTTTGGCTGCATGACAGGAGGGCCAACCACCTGTTGGGCCCACCTGTCATAGACGCAAAGGCAGGAGCAGTAAGTAGAAGCTTTCGCTACACGCTATCCCTCCCGCACGAGGTGGACGGACATGCAGCAGTGGATTCGATACTGTAGAAGTAGGAGTAACATCATTGTTCGTCTTCTCGAAGAGGCGAAGAGCCAAGCGCAACCCGAACGTGGCAGTTGCGAACGCTCGCGTGGTGCGGTTCCTTGGAGTACTAGCCAGGCTCTTGCATGAGACAAAATTGCTATTGTTTAACAATTAAACTCCATTATCCATTGGTTGATACTCATTCTGCATAGGTCCACGCGCTTAGCACCGTTTCCTCCTGGGGTCACCAATGTTTATTTGCTAATTAATAGCATTGCATGCAATGAACTAGCCATTGCAAGTCATTAAAAGCATGCACACCTCTCATCTCTTATTGGTTGATATGTCAAGAAACAAGAAACAAGGTAGAAGTTAATGCACCGCGCCTAAGTGTTTTGGGACTATTTGGTTTTCGTAAGATGACTTACACACCTAGACGGAGGGAGTAGTATAGCCCTGTAAACTGGAAAGGAGTATTTGCCTTTCTAGAGATTTCAACAAGTGACTAGACTACACCGTGTGCAGTACTCCCTCCCTTCCGGTTTATAGGGCTCAAATCTCAAATCTCATGAACCAAGGCATTTTGCGATTGGAGGAATGTATCTCGTACGTTACAAAACTACCCTAATTAAACTCATGCATTAATTACGTAGTTCTCTCGTTTTCCTCTCCGCCTTGGTCACGGTGCACAATATTGAGCACTCCTATATGACTAGCCGCTCTATCTACATGCGGGACAGTTCAAAGCATCCGGGCCCGCATGCCATCCACCAAATAACAGCGAGGTGCTACAGTCGAGACTCACCTGTCACCCCGGTGTGGCCGTCATGACCCGTCATATCACAAAACCCACACCTTTACCAGTAGTGGTAAGGTGGCCTCCAAGTTGGACAGGACGAAGCAACCATCATTTCACTGGAACGCTCGTTGAAGCCCTTTCTTCCCTTTCTTGAAGATCCCCCGGTGAGCTGCACAAGGTAAAAAATAATGGCTTATTACCATAGTTGTGGTTTTATTATTTGCAATGTGCTTGCTAATATGTTAGGGTTGTGCAGGTGCCGGTGGACGTCCTTGATGATTCCGATGTCGTGGCCCGTCATGTTGGCATCGCCCCGGAGATCGATTCTGATGCCGCTGTCCATCCTGTGGACATCGCCCCAGAGATCGATTCCGATGTCGCGGTCAGTCCTGTGGACATTGCCCTAGAAATCGATTCCCATGCCGTTGTCCGTGTTGTGGTCATTGCCCGAGAGATCGATGACAAGAAATAGTTGGTCGCGCTAATCCTTCAGGGAAGTTTGCATTGCCCTGTGTTTAATTACCAGAACGATGTGTGTTATCAAACCATCTTAGGGCTAGTGCACTGTCTTGTGTGGGCGGATCGTGCTACTTTTGTTTGATAGTGAATCATGTGATGAATCATGCGAACCCTCTCCGAGTTATGGAAACAGATGTATCCTCACCAGCTTTTGATGTAATATATGGCATGCTTAGATGTAAGTTTGAACTGTTTATCATATCAGCAGGGCTTGTTTGATGATTCTTGGTGTTAGTAGGCTAGCTACTGTGTGAGCTATAGTACTTGCAAAACACTCACCGAAGAGAAACGTTGGGGCTGATGAGCTTGTGGTACGCTTATACTTATCCCTCGTCGATCGACCAATAGCCCTAGCTCCTAAAATTGTAGGCTTAGCGATCGATCAGACAATAGTCGACATACATTCAGGCCTCATTTCGTTCATAGGGTAGGAAAATCGTAGCAAAAGTACAGAGAACGTGCAACACAAAATCATAGCAGTGCAGAGACGTACTCCCTCCGTTCCAAAATAGATGACCTAGGCGGGCTAGTTTGGCCTAGTGGGTTTCAGTCATATGACGTGGTACAGTGTCGTCCAGTCTTCGCGTGTGGTAGCAGTATTGCGGGTACAGTAAGTTTTCTTGAAGAAGCGGAATTCAACGAAGTCATGATGGTTCCTTCGTCCGAACAACTTACAGTGGAAAAGGTTGGGCCTGCGATACGACCGGGGTAGACCAGGATAATTTTGTGCATGGCAGGTGGACCAGGATGGTCGACGTCCCACATGTCGGCGAATGAAAGTATTCTTTCCGATATAGAGGACGAGCAACGAGTATTCATTGTTTATTTTTGATGAAAGCTATTGTCTCCACTGTTACGACGGAGGAGTGTGAAACACGGCAGCCCAGTGAACTTGGCATGTGCACCACTCCCTCCTTCCTCATGTAATGCCCAGGTTACAGCTTTTTCTCACTTTCTCTCTATCTATTTCCTCTCAAATGTTTTTTACCTTTCTTTTTTTAAGACACAATTGTTTTTTATGCCTTTTTTAGAATTATTTTTTTATACCTAGGAGCACGTGTAGAGACGGGCTCTTGCAGAGCCCACTCCTTGACTTTGTCAATGCCTCTCTCTCCTCCACATAAGGAGCGGGCTCCGGAAGCGGTCCAGACTCCAGCATGGCCCACCTGACATTATCACCATATATTTCTTGGAGTCCGTGCGCGGTGGGCGGGCGATCTCTTCTCCCTCTCCCGTTTTCTCTTCTCAGCCGACGCCCGCCGAGCGATTAGATTTCGGCTATCGACGGTTTATTCAATTATGGTCCCACATGTCAGTGCAATTGCAAGACAACGCGTGTCCCCACTGGTGAGTGGCGTGGGAGCCATAATGTCGGGGTTGCGACGAGTCGTAAGTGTGCCGCCTTTTCCTTTAGAACTTGCGAAGCGTAACATTTTCGCGCAATCAATCGATAGAAATCCAGAACAAAATAACGAGGGTGGTGCTTTCCCGCTCGTTAGGCGGGCTAGTTCGAGTGATATGACGTGCTACAGTGTCGTCCACTTGCTCCATTTTTATGTAAGGAAGAGTTTACACTCTTACGCGGGAGGAGTGCGAAACACCGCGGATCTGATTTTGATCGAGGGATAACTGTTCCTTGCCAAATAATGGAGGATTGTTAGCGATTATAGCATGATAATTAGGGCATCTCTAGCACTGGCCCACAAATTTACACCGGCATCTGTCTGAGGACACTGATGGATGCCATCCGATGCTGCCCACATACCTTTCGACAACTATATGAACTAACCGGACGAAATTCGTTCAAACAAAGCAAATTTCAAATTCACCGGATGAAATTCATTACATTTCGAAAACTTTTCCTACAAACTAGACGAAATTCATTACATATTTCGCACAAACCGTACTAAAACCTACTGTAAACCTAATCTAAACGATCGCCGGCGCCCGACCATGTCTGGCCATGAACCCGAGAAAGCCGGCCATTGCCTTTGCCTCCTCCTCATCCGCCTCGATAACCTCCGCCTCCAGAGCGGCGGCGACCTACCGTGTACTACTCTTCCTCGCTGTCAGCTGCGCCCGCGCATGCGCGCCGGCTTCATGGTCGTGGCGGCGGAGGGCGGCCGGGGGGGTGCCGGCGATCTCCTTCGTTTGCTCCTGCGACAGTACGTCGAAGAGAGCTTTGGAGCGCGCCCGGAGCGGAGCCGCCGATGTCCCTCGTCTGCTCCTGCGACAGTACGTCCAAGAGAGCTTCGGAGTGCCAGGAGGCCATGGTTGAAGTGGTGCCGACAGAAGGAAGGGACCGGAGGAGAATAAGTGTGGGTCTTTGGCTATGGCTGGGAGCTGGGGCTCAAGTTAATATAGCGGTAGAATGGCAATGAGCCGCGGCAGATGGATGGACAACTGGCGCCGGAGTAGGTTCATCGGGCGTGAATGCGGACGCTGCTTCAGTGACTTAACTGCAGATGCGTTTGGGTTACTGACATGTGGGCCCAACGGGCATCTGGCCCGCATGTCAGTGACACACCAATTGCACCTGCAGTTAAGTCCGGTGAATGCAGCATTGACATTCTGGAGAGACGGTGACCGTTTCAGGCGGGAAGCACGCGCTAGCGATGGAAGGGGTTTCGGTGTGCAGTGGCACTAAGATCGGTCGCTCACGATAGTACATACTCCGTACCATACTACCATAGTACCCTCTCTAGCTTAGGCTATTTTATAGATTTCCGTTGTGATGGACGATATACATGAGCAAGGCGGTCCGAGTATGACCGTTGGTGTTGAGCCAGGTGAATACATACTCGGCGTTCGCGTAGGCCTCCATCAAACGTCTAAATAGTAATGTCAGGCACCGCCGGGTTGCGTAGGTGATGGGCTCGCCGTTTGCGTTGCGCCATGAGCAGGACTTTGATTTAGAGGGTGATGTGCATGCATTAGCATGCTTTGACAGCGTGAGCGTGAGTGTCTGACGCGAAGTATTTCATTTTCATTTGGCTGATGAGGGTGCGTTGCAGAGACGAGTCCGTGGTTTGATTCCCCACATACGCATAATTTTGGTTTTTACAGTATTTATTTCTCCATTGACAGGTAGGCCCGCGTAGATAGATAAAGAACACAAGCTGATGAGGCGCATGCGGACTGTTTGACTGGTCAACCAGACAAATATGGAGCTATACGCTGAGCCAGTGACCGTATAATCACCATATCTCGTATACAATGATCAAAGTGAGCTATCAAGACAAGTTCGATGACCGCCAATGCATTTTACTCGGTAATAAATGACCAGGATTGAAGAGGAATCCAAATTTGCTTCGTCTTCTGTCCGTGAGCTCTTCACAAACCAATGCACTATACGGTTATCCGGCCACTCCACCCCAGAGCTCTCACCAAGCGTCGTTCATGCCACCGCGCCGCACACTCACCGGCAAGGCAGCGATGGCATCCCGCCGTGCCGAGTTCCTCGCCGCCCACGACCGCACACAAAATGGTAGGGAAGTGATGGCATTCCGCCGTGCCGAGTTCATCGCCGCTCGCGACCTCACAACTATGTGGGAGGAATTTGAAGATGCCAAGGCCAAATGGGCGGTAGAGCATGAGGCGGCCAAAGCCGCACAGAGGGAGCGGAAAAGTCAGAAAGCACTCAAGAAAAGAGAGGCCCGCCGCCGCAAGAAAGCAAAGGACGCACGTGCTGCTACGGAGAGGTCGGCGGAGATCCAAGCACGGTGGGGTGTCGCCGACAAAGCCGGGAAGGAGAACAACGGCGTCTGGTCAGCATGTGAGAAGTAGTAGTACTAGTAGTTAGTGTGTGTGTCTGTGTCTGAGTACGAGCATGTACCAATACTACTAGTTACTACTGTTGTTTTTAGAGCAAATTACCATTACATTAGCCTAGACTAAATGGAAAAATTCCTATCCTAAGCATCAAATGGCATCTCTTTCTCTATAGGAATTGAGATGCATGTCATCTCACTTCCTATGATTTTCATATTCCTATCCTATGAACGAAAGGAGGCCTCTGTTGGAGTAACTACTGTAGCTAGCAGTACTGCTGGTACAGTAGTTTTCTTCAAGAAGCGGAATTCAATGAAGTCATGATGGTTCCTTCGTCCGAGCAACTTCAAAGTGGGAAGTGGGCCTGTGATTTGACGGCTCATTAGTCATTGTTACCGCGGCGCGATGACCTGGGTGACTCTCCCTTGGAGTTCTGCGTGCATGGCAAGTGGACCAGGATGGTCGACGTCCCACATGTTGGCGAACGGAAGTATTCTTTCCGATATCGAGGAGCAAGGAAACCGCGTGGTATAGTATCACTGTTGATTGGTTCGCAAAAAAATAGTATCACTGCCGATTTATAATTATTTTTTATTTCTGATGAATGCTAGCGTTTCAACTCTTACAACGAAGGGTGCCAAACACGGCACGTGCTGGATGTCCCACACGTCAGCGAAATGAGAGGGACATGAACAGCGTGGTAGAGCCCAGCGTAAAAAAACAGCGTGGTAGAGCGTCTCCACTTCTTCCACTTCTGGGTCGGAGACCACACGTAGTAGTACTTAGTGGTATGAACGATACAAAGTGCGACGTGGAGAGAAAGACACGTCTAGTTGGAAGGTCTCGGGTCATACACGTAAACAAATATAAAAGTTAATATGTGCCTCCAACTAATATAGTAGTAGTAGAGTACTTAGGCACGTACTCCATAACATCACCGTGCATTGCAGGTACAACATTTAGTGGTAGTACGTAGTAAGAGACAAATGCCGCCCAAGAGTTCCCTTCTCGACCTACTTTTGGGTGTTTGGTAGAGTGTATGGAGGGTGCATGAGTCCACACTAGTTTAGCACAAATACACTAGAAGCATGCATGAAGAGAGCATGCATGAAGAGAGCATGCATGAAGAGGGGTGTTGAGTTGAGCATGCATGAAGAGGGAACAACTATGCTGAGACGAGAACACAACCAAACACACCCTATATGCCACGCATGTTCATACAATTTGTGCCTTTCTACTTCACTTACTGCGCTACATTACTCAGTTTCGTACATCCACTCCTGGGTACATGTCCGTCTCGTAGTTCCAGTCCCACGTGTTCTTCATATAGATGGAACGATCCTTGCATAACACGTGCACCTTGATGCTAGATGTCTCGCATGTTGGCAAAAGGATGAACAAAGCTCACGTAAAAATATAGAGTGGAAAAACATAGATTCTGGATGACCGAGAAGGAGCAAGGAACCTCGTGGTGGAGCGTCTGCACTCATAATATTTAATATTATTCAGCGATATAAAATTAACCAATCATCTCCACAGTGGACTGGAAGAGTAGGAAACACGGCAGCCCAGTGTAGTTACATCATACTAGTACATGGCTAACCCACGCTATCACCATATTTCTTGGCTTCCGTGTGACACCTATCTCTAGTAATCCAGCAGCCTGTATCGCTTCTCCCTCCTCGTCTCTATCAAAGTGCGGCGGGCTGGCGTTTCTGCCGTCTATTGAGGTCGGTTAACTATCACATGTTAGCGACATGCCAAGAGCATTCTAAAAAAAATTCCTTTCACGTTCCGTTTTCAAAAAGAAAAAAATCCTTTCACGTACAAATTTGCCTGTATGCTTTGAGAAACTTGCATGTCCTATACTGCTCCTGTTTGATACTCTAACTTAGCTAGAGGTTAGACTAACTCATGACTAACCCTGAACTAACTGTAGCCAAAGAGGTGCTTGGGTGACAGGGTTAGATTGACAATAAATGCACTTCATGGAGAGAGAAAAGTGATTTTTCAGTGGTCCCAATGAGAACTATCTCCAGTTAGCACCTCTTGGGTGGGATAGTTTTTTTGGTGGGTTCGGTGCAACTTGCTCCAATTTAAACCCTCATGCTTGGATACTTTAGGGCTGTTTGAGCCCCAACTAGCTCAAACTAACTCTAACCCATGGATCCAAACAGGGCCTATGGCCAGTCTCGACACGGAGCAGTCGCGTGCACCGGGAAGCGGCGCTCTCTCGGCCGTCGCGCCACTTCAAAGCCGGCGCCAGTGAGAGGTCGCCTCCGCTCTGGCTGGGCATTAATGCGGCACTGACGCTCCAGGGCAAAGCTGACCGTTTCACGCGGGAAGCGCGCGCTGGCAAGGGAGTATAGGTTTTGAACCGTTTCAGGTGTAGTACTGGTAGTTTGCAAAACTACTCAATTATTGCACTCAGTTTTCTAAGAAATTGTGGTAAAAAAACGTTACTCCACAGCCCGCTTCCCTTCTCCTTCCTCTTCCACCGCCCGCGCACGTCCGCGGGAAGCGATCGGTCAACCCTTATATAGGAGTGCTAGCACAAAAAGATGCATGCATGACCACTAAAATTTCCATATTAAAGCGCCGCTCCAGCGGGAGTATGGCGTATGTTGTTACCTTCGGCCGGCCCATGGCTACCGGGCGACGGCGACCAGAGAAGATGCGGCGGGAGGGGAATGAATGCAGCTACTGTTTGGGTTCGCCTTCCGGCTTAAATAAACGCGCAGCATCACGTGTACCCGCGGGTGCACAAATTGTAACATACGTGTCTGCTTAAGTGGGCGTCATGTAACTGGTGTGTGTGAGAGAGATTCTGAGAGACAGAGTGTGTGTGTGCGACTCTACTCTTCGGACATGTACTCAACCTTTTGCATCGGGATATAAGTATAATGGTATTTACTTTAGCTAGTGATTTACGTGGCCATGTTAACGTGGTTGTGTCAAAGAAATGTCACTTCCTGCTCGTGATTTGCATTATATAATTACAGGCAAGATTCTCGTGCATTGCACGGAACATCAATATGCATTTTTTTACATAACACCTGTTGTGATTGACCCATGCAGGAGTAATCCCATGTGTAAAAACTAATGATATCTCGAGAATTTTATCGGAAAACTGGTATCTCGAGAATGTCATCGAAAAAATGAAAGATGAGAGATAAGGTGAGGAGGTGTGGAGCGTGGTGGTGACTGGTGGTCGGAATGGGCGGAGGCATGGGGATGGACAGCGCCGGCTGGCGGCAGCGGCCACCATGCATGCTAGATTGTTACAGAGACTTATTCCTTTATTAATTGCTGAGCAATGAGGTTGTGGGATATAATGATGTGGAGAGAGGTGCGGGTATCTTTTGTAAGATTATCATAGTTTTCTTTCTATCCTCAGATATAGATCATACGGTCTGTATTACAAGATGGCAGGCACACCATCACTGCCAACTCGTTTTTTTATATGGATACAGATGATAAGTTTGCTGACTACTAAAGTAAAGTGGAATTTGTCCATGTTATGCAAGTAAATAAAGGTGATTGTTTATCATACGGGTAAGGTTGGATGAAGGGTGGTAGGAACAAATGCTCCGCCTAGAGCATGTGTGTGTGAGATGGAGTCTTAATGTGTGTGTGTGTGGGTGTGTGTGTGTGAGAGAGAGACAGAGAGAGAGGAGAGAGAGAGAGATGGAGTCTTAGTTTGTGTGTGTGTGAGAGAGATAGAGATGGAGTCTTAGTGTGTGTGGGGGGGTGTGCGTGCGTGCGTGTCTGTGTGTGTTTGTGTGTGTGTGTGTGTGTGAGAGAGAGAGAGAGATGGAGTCTTAGTGTGTGTGGGGGGGGGGTGCGTGCGTGCGTGTGTGTGTGCGTGTGGTGTGTGTCGCGGGGTCCTCTGTGGCGGATGTAATTTAAGTGTGCATGGCTTCATCATAGAGAGGTGATGTGTATGGCAGAGGCCACCAACAATGGGGTGCGAGAGAGAAAATGCCCGTAGAGAGGGAAGAGAAGGTGTGTGCGCGTGAGAGGAGTCGACATCGAGAGAACGTGTTTGTTCGAGAGACATCGAGGAAGACTACTATATATCGATGGTGCATGTAGGCGGGAATTAAACAAAGGGATGGTCTTATTGGTTTCGGGGATATAGGGGAAGAGTGAGAGGCGGGGGGGTAGGTAGAAGGAGATTGTTAAGTGTGAGTGTGTGTTTTACCCATCCAGGCGGAAGTTATGTGCACAAAAGAGGAGAACGATTCGATGTGGCGTTAGGATTGAGGGTAATTAACTACGTATGGAAACATAGAGACCTTGAACGTGCATGTGTGAGAGGTATACATGTATACGTGGGATGTGTGTGTGTGCGCGCGCATGATCGAGATAAAAGAAAGGAGACATAAGTCATAAGATCAACGACATGGGAGAGACGGATCGGTATGACAATATGCATGCATGTGAGAATGCAGGGAAGAAGGCCCGACAATTGAGCATGTGTTTTTGTCTTTAAGAGATAGTGCCGTGGGCTGGAGCATGCATCTATGGCGAGCAGAGGGAGTGAGGCGCAATGATTGTGCAAAAGAGACCAACCTATAAATGCATATGTATGGAGAGACATATATAGTGTGGGTGATAGGAAGCAAGACTCCGTGCGAGAAAGAAATGTTGACGGAGAAACTACAGATAGATACAGAGATGGAGATGCTAGCTAGAGGGACATCCGCTAGTTTGGGTGTTGGAGATGACCGTCGGGTGGTTCTAAGGGTGAAGTTATATATGTGTGTGAGAGGGCACTTGACTGCATGTAGAGAGAAACATATGTAGTGTGCGTGATAGGAATCAAAAGTGAGGGCGAGAAAGAAAGTTGATGGAGAAACAGATAAATAGAAAGATAAAGATGCTAGCTAGTGTGCGTTAGAGATAGGAGTCGAGTGGATCAGAAGGCTGGGTTATGTGTGTGGGTGTGAGAGAGCTAGAGAGAGGGTGCATGTGAGTCACATACAAACAGATATCAGAGAGAAATGAGATCCAGAGAGACGGAGTTTTGTGTCTGCGAGAGAGAAAGATATTTCACAACGAGAGTGATAGCTAGAGAGACATACGAGGGAACGCAAGATATCTCTAAGGAGAGAGGGTGTGTGTGAGCGACATACAAGAGAACAATGGAGAAATATGAGACCCTGGGAGACAGAGTTTGTGTTTGTGTGTGAGAACGAGACATTGAAGAGGAAGAGTCGTAGGTTCTCATATCTAAGGAGCGAAAGACATCTCTGTATGAGGGGTGTGCGAGTGGCACACATGGGAATAGTAGAGAGAAATGAGACCCCGGGAGACAAAGTTTTGTGTTTGTGTGAGAGAAAGAGATTCCACATGGAGAATCATAGTTAGAGACACATAGCAGGGAGCGAGATATACTTAGAGAGAGATAGAGTGATGGAGGTCGAGGGAGAGAGTACCGTCAGTGTGTTACGAAGATAAAAGATCATTGTCGACATACAGGTAGCACGAGAGATACCTGAGAGACGATGAACGCGTATAGGTCCAGAGAGATAGTCCTATATAAGCATGAGTGATAGCTATCTGAGACGAATATCTGGATTAAAGGGGATTCATATATTTAAACTGGAGATCACGACATCGATAATATCATAACGCAAATTGGTGTATCAAACATGCATATTCATTTGAATTTGGGCACACGTGTAATGTTATATAGTTTATCAATATTGGTGATCCATAGATTCTTCAATTACAAACAATGCATGGTTTATATGCAATTAATGTATAAATGGGATTACACTATATGTTGCGTGTGTGAAACACATTATGCATGTTTGAGAAGTAAAAAAACCCCGCATGAAACACACATTAGTTGGAGACAGTTAGCGAGGAATGCATACATTGGATTTCAACATAAAGTGGTTTCAAATATTTGAAAATCCAAATTGAAGGATACAACCTTATGAATCTGAGATCATGCCATTTGTAAACCATATTTATGTATAAATGGTGTTGTGCTTTTGAAAGTATATATAAAAAAATGATGTATATAGAATGTAATTCCAATTGAAAATGGATCCCGCCCGAAAAAAATAGAATACAAACGGGATTCGAATTGAGTTGGCACGGTAAACGTGCACTCTGCAAAATTTGAACGAAGCGGGGAAAGTCGCAGTAACCGCCCGAAACCAAAATCTGCGAGATGGAAATCACTACTGCCTGTCCCTGCCACGCAAAGCCTATCTGCTGGATTTCTATAGGTTTTGATAGGGGTAGGTTTGTAATTTCACCCAAATGTGACGTAACCGCCTCTCACCTGGATTCATACACGGTGGGCGCCAAAACACAGTGTGTCCTCGGCCGAAATCGACTCCCTCGCTGATTCATATTCATACACGGTGGGCGCCAAAAACAAACTCTCGTCAGCAAATATTCGGTGTATGCGAGATTACCGTCCTATCCCCAACCGACTAATGTTGCTGTGATGTAGTAGAAATTTGAAACAGGGGCTAAGTTTGTAAATTTCCTCGCATTTGAGACAAGCGCGCCCTGAATACATGGTTCCCCCTTCCTCTCTACCTCCCTTTTCCCCATTCGTACTCCGTGGGCGCCAAAACACCCTCTCCACCCCACCCTCCTCCGTCCAACGCCGTCCGCCACCCCATCCACCGCCGTCCTCCTTCACCATGCCGGAGCTGATACCCCGACGCCGCCGTCCATTACAAGAGATCGACCTCTCTCATCCACGGCTTCGGACCGGGATCCTTGCATCCCGTCCTCTCGCTTCATCCCCGCCGTCGTCCACCTTGTCGGCGCCGCTCCTACGACCGTCTCGTCCACCGCGCTCCGCCGCCACCGTCTACCCTCCTAGATCTGCTTCCACGCCGCCGACAGCCATCGCTACCGCATCACCGTCAAATTCTCAGCAGATGCGTACACGGTGCCGCACCAGAGGCGGTACTGTTTCGTATCTGCTCAACTTATTTATCGCAGCAAGAAAATAGATCGCCACTGCTTTACTCTGATTTCTTGTCTTGGTTGCGAAGTTTCCTTTGTCCAGTTTGCACCTTCAGATCCGCCATGGCACGCTCAACACTATACTCCCAATGCTTATGGTTTTCCCCTTTTATATTCACACTAGTTAAATCACGGTAGACTAAATTTCAAAATTGGGTCAGTCGATTTTTCAGAGCTCGCCGGAGTTCGCCGGTGCGAACGAAGGGGCTCGGGTGGTTGTGGGGCCTCGCCGAACGAAGAAAACTCGACGCGGGTGGGGGTTGGGGCGGGGGTGGGGGTGGCGGAGGAACACAGGCGGCGGGGGCCGGTGGTCCGGCCGGCAGCCCGTGCGGTGTTCTGTATGGGAAGAATCAGAGACGAGGAAGAAGATGGGTTAGGAGACGTAGGATCTTCATCCAACCGTGTAACATCCCAAATTTTCAATTTGGAATGTTATACATTAGATCATCATTGCATGTCATATATATGTTTTGCAATTTTGGTTTGATCCTAGAAATTCTACGCAACTCAAGGACCCACGGAGAGAGTTGGGGATTTCGTTATTTTCATATTTGGGTTTTCTCAAATTTTGAAAATAGGATCATTTGATTTTATTTATTTTATCTTCAATTATTTCATTTGTAAAAATAAGAGAGAGGGAATAAAATGACATTCCCAAAAATAAGAAATATTGAGGAT